>NC_061798.1:18267454-18622806 GCF_021462225.1 Girardinichthys multiradiatus
CCCTTCAGTGAGACATGGTGGTGGCAGGATCATGCTGTGGTGATGCTTTTCTTTAGCAGGAAAAGGTAAGCTGCTCAAAGTTCATAGTGGTGCTTGACTCAGGGTGGGTAAATACAAAACACTTTCAGATTAATAATTATTTTTTTGAACGTCCCTTTTCCTTCTATTTCCTAATTATTGCACAACTATGCATTGTTTTGTGGTTATAATATGATAAAATGTGAAAACATTCGCGGGATCAACATTCAAGGTGCTTTATTTAAGATTGCACCACCCTAAAGGGGCATACAACAGTGTGTATACAAAGAAGGGTTAGTCCTTTGAGAAAATGTAACAATACATAGCTTCAGCTGAAAAAGACATTTATTAAAACAAAGAGGACAGTTTTGTAAGAGAGCTAAGAGTTAACCCGAAGAAACACAGGGGAGGACTGTGAATAAAAAAGAAATGGAAAGAATATGACAGCTCCACCCAGTGGTTAATGAGCTTCATACCTCCGGGTATAATGAGGTCTGTGCTTCTCTCAGCATGATAAGGGTTGTCACACAAAGGAGAGTGAGTGAAAGACATAAACACATATACACACACAGGCAATGTGCATGAACAGGAGTGTGTCAAATTAATTTTATAGGCTGTATGATTCAATGAAAACCGTGTTAGTCTTGTGTCACCCTGAGTAATGCTGCTGCTGTTTTTATACATTACATTGGAATATTTTGTTTGTTTAACAGCAAGTTCGACAGCAATTTGTTCAGACCCTTGATTTCTGGTAACTTTTTAACTAAATCAAGACTCATAAGGGAAAAAAAATGTGGTAAAAACCTTTATATTTATCTTGCATTTAAATAGTCTGATTCAGAGCTTAAGAAGTGGATGATCAATAAAATAATGATTAAGTCTAATTACCTGTTCACAAAAAACAGAATAATCTGCAGTACAAATGTTTTATCCAGCTCCTATTTCCACATTTTCAGAAGTCATAATTATCATGTTAGGAGAGAAAGACAATTCACTAAGCCGACAACATATTGTAAACAAATTCTCCAAAGGGCCTATGTATGAAAACAAATAATCACTAAAACAGCTGTGCAGTTTGCAATTAGAATCAATGCTAATAAGCTGAGGGAAACAGGCAGAACCAGGAGAAAAATTAGGATGAAACCTAATTGCCTTCTGTTATCTTAATGCACGGATATGTTATAGGGTGCACCACTAATACATTCCACTTTTAGGCATCTAATTATTCCAGTTAGTGTGTAATAAGCAGCAAGCACTATCATGTAATTCTGACCACTTACAGAGCTTAAATCCAAAAATATAAGGTCTTTAAATCATTTCCATGACTAGTATTTATTGGGAACCATCACGGAAAACCTCAGTGCCTAAATTGCCTAAGCTATAGATACTGTAATACTTTATGACAACAGGATAATGAATGATTACCAACAAACTTTTCCATATTTCATCTGGTACTGTAGAAGAATAAAAACTGTGCTGTTCTTCACTTCTAGCCTAAAGTAAAACAAATGAATAAGATTGATCACTGATGTGTAAAAGTAAAATATCTACAATGTCTCTCATTGTGCCTCACTGTTTCCCTCTTTTCTCTTCCTAGAAGCTACACCTGGCCTGGCTCTGTGTCTACCTGTGACACCTTTCTGGAGAGGGACATCGTCTGAGCTTCTGCTGGCAACAACTTAATGCTCAGCCTCTACCGATGATCCACTTGGCCCTGTCTTTCAGTGTTTAACCCTTTCTCTTTCCTAGACATGGCTACTGACTGAGCTTTTACTGTAAGTAATTATATGTGCTCTCTTTCAGACTCTATCCTTGAAAACTGGCTTAGAGTTGATCTGTTCTTTCTTTCTAGATGAAACGACTAAAGGAGCTACATCCATTAACATTTACTTTTCCTTCCCATAGAAAGGACTCCTCGATCAGTTCTTCTGTGTTCTTTTTGTGTCTCTGCTCTGTTCTCTCAAACCCCCAGTCGGTCGTGGCAGATGGCTGCTCACACTGAGTCTGGTTCTGCTGGAGGTTTCTTGCTGGAGTTTTTCCTCTCCACTGTCGCTACATGCATGCTCAGTATGAGGGATTGCTGCAAAGTCAACGCCAGTGACTGTCCACTGTCTCTACATGCTCATCCAGGAGGAGTGAATGCTGCAAATCTCTGACTCAATGCAATCTGCTGGGTTTCCTTAGATAGAAAAACTTTTTATCCAATTTGAATAAATAACTGAATCTGACTGCACTGTTCAATGGTTAGGATTAATTGGAATGTATGTACCTGACTTTTGTGAAGTGCCTTGAGACGACATGTGCTGTGAATTGGCGCTTTATAAATAAACTGCATTGAATTGAATCATTACATTTTGCAATAAAGAAATATCTTCTGCAAATCTATGCATTTGTTATCAAACATAACAGACGTGCCAAAATTGTGATGTATTTTGGAAATATGAAAAAATAAGATTATGATCCTTGGGTGTTTGGATTTAGGTTATCATCTATGTTTGTGTTTTAGTTTCTTATTTTATTCTTGGGTTCTGTTATTCGTGCATTTTTAGTTTTTTTTTTTGTTTGATCAGTGTTAGTCTTGTGCCCCTTGGTTTGTAATTTATTTGTGTCTAGTTTAGCTTCCTTTGTGTTATCATCCATCTTCCCTCAGTCAGCCTGTTTGCTGTCTTCCACAGTTGTTTCTAATCACCTGATTTACTCACCTGCATCTAATGTCATTCTCCACTCTCATCCCAGTATATAAGCTCCCTGGTTGTCATTGTTTTTTACTGGTTCCTGCTGTTACTCTGCCTGTGCGCCATGTCCTGTTCTCTTTGTGTACATTCTGTTGGTTTTCTGTTTTAATTATTAAACCTTCACTATGCTCATTCCAAGTTCCTGTCTGCACTTTGGTCCTACTCTCAAATATACAAAACATAACAACAGTATCTTATCATTTTTACACATAACAGAACACAGCAGGGCAACCTTGTCTCCGTCTTAAATATGCTTTTATAGTTTGATATTTCTAGTGTGGGAGCAGCTAATTATATCCTTATCTTGAGGGCCACCTTGGCAATGATTAAAACATGAAATTATAAACTGCTAAAAGAATTTATGGTGGAGGTTTTTGGTTTTTTTTGTTGGAGCTTAAAGCTATTTTCAAGTTTAATGTTGTTATTCACATACTGCAATACTGGATACTATTAAACCCTCTTAACAATTATGATTTGACCTACTTTGCGGCTGTTCTGCACTCAACTGAGAGAAAAATGGTTCATCAGTTTGCAAAATCAAGTCCAAGTGCACAATATTTTATAACATTTATCCACTGCAGTTCTATAATTTTAGCCTTCTGTTTTCCAACCACATATCAATATGTTCAAGCATAACAGTGAGCACTACAGATGCCGTAAAGGTCTTATAAAATAGGCTTGACTACTTCAAAAAAATTAATTAATGAAGGAGTTAGGTGGGGGTCAAGCATAACAGTGAGCACTACAGATGCCGTAAAGGTCTTATAAAATAGGCTTGACTACTTCAAGAAAATTAATTAATGAAGGAGTTAGGTAGGTGTTAAAAATTTTGAATATCATGGAAAATGCTATTTTAACCCCCTTTTAACTACTTTTTGAACATTAACCAAGTACGGAGATTTAAAGAAAATAGATTTGACATTAGTCAGACTTTTATGTAAGGGTAATAAGACTTTGTTAATATTAGATTATGATTACAAAATGTAACTTTCATTATTTTCCTTAAATTCTACTAAAATATGCAACCACATTTCACCACCTGACAGTTTGTAGTTAGGATAAATCCTAAAGATTTGGTCTATCAAAGCATTTCATACATCATCATATGTATCAAAATAGGCTATTATGTTATTTAAATAATGTCTCATTAATAATTTGTGTTCTAATTTCTCAGATTAGCTCCATCATAATAAATTGCATTTCTGTTATATTTTCATAATGTAGAATTTTTATCTGATCTCTGGATGCTTAGGCTTGTTCTACGAATATGGAATGTCACCTCGCTGCAGGGGACAGAGCCTGAGCTTGTGTGGGAGGTCGAGAGATATCGACTAGAAATTGTTGGGCTCACCTCCACGCACAACGTGGGCTCCTCGAGAGAGGTTGGACTCTCTTCTACTCTGAAGTGGCCCGCAGAGAGAGGCGGCGAGCTCAAGAGGGTTTGCTTGTTGCCCCCCAGCTCTGTGGATGAGAGAGTCATCCCTGCGGCTTCGGGTCGGGGACAGGTCTTTGCCAACGTTTCGGCCTATGGGCCGAGCGGTAGTGCAGAGTGCCTTCTTGGCGTCCCTTCTTGGCGTCCCTGCCAGGGGTGCTGCATAGTGCCCCTCCCGGGTACTCTGTTGTTCTGCTGGGGGACTTCAGCGCCCACGTGGCTGTATATTCTGGACATGAAAGAAAATTAATTTACCAAAAATTTGGGTTTTAAAATGTACTCCTTAAACTAATAACACTGTGTGTGAATACCACCATGCAGTTTTCTTTACAGCATACCCTGCAATCATGCTTAAGTAGCTGAACAAACTGTGTTTGTGAGGATGAAATGGTGGAAAGCCTCGAGGGAAGCTGTTTGGTGAGAATGCATCAGTTTCTTTGCATCCCTTGGCAGGAACAATATGTCCCCCAGCGTCTGACCTGTGTTTTTGTCTCAAACATATAAATGTGACAGCTATATTTATGTCTGCAACAAAAGCACATTTCAAACTAACAGTGTGTTTACACACCTAAAAATGTAGAATATGTACACACTGTTTACATGTTTGGATTAAGGTTTAGCTCTGAAACAATAGTGTCTAGAATGGTGAAACATCTACCAATTGTTTTTTATTCTGATTTGCACTCCACTTACAATAAAGAATACATTTCATTTTGCAACCAACAGTTAGAATTATCATCTTCTGTAGCAAGGAGAGGATGTAAGCATGTGAGAAACTTGGCACTTATGCTTATCTAGTATCTTAATTGTATTACATCTGGATGCCCTGCTGGAGTTGAAGCCCTCATCCATCAGAGGTGATTAGTGATTGACCAAAGTCCTGATGTCTTGCTGTCACGCATTACAGAGTGATGCATTTTGAAGCAGTATAATTTATGCACTTATCACTTGGTCATGGTTTGTTCTTCATGAACTACTGCTTCAATCCAGCATTGTATAGAAAGGGATCAGCATGTAAGTTGTTAAGGGAGCCTAGGTTGCTTAAAAATGGGTTAGTTTGACAAACAGTTTTTTTTTTTTTTCTCTGACTTATTTATACTGCAGCAGTCAATTTATTTAATAGAGGTAGGTTGAGACATGGAGTCTACTTTAATCTGAAGGTTTTGTTGATTCAAGAAACATTGCAAAATATCACTGACACTGACCAAAATATTTTAGGGTATCTATGTGAAATATAGATACAAAAACCTAATTTAAGACAGCTGGATGGTTTACATTGTCACCATGTTTAACACAGTGGTCTGGGGTTTCTGACCATGCATCTCCAGACAGTACCACTTACTATCCAGAAACTTCCAGCTGGCTGATGATTGCTTGTTATTTAAAATGTAGGGAAGAAATTATTCTTGGGAACAAGAAGTTGTTTTGCTGTCTACAGAATGTCGACTTTTCAATACACAGCACAGAAATATTGCAGAAGAGACAAAGTGACAGCGACATCATCAGTCTATAGTATTTTATTGCTCCATACATTGCTGGGTTCTCAACAGCCAAATGCTGGAATAATGGTTTGCTCTACTATCAAGGTACCAACAGACCTGGGATTGACAGCTCTGAAAACTTGCTGGTCCCTGCTTTAAGGTCAAACAGACACTCCTCTGTACATAGTGAACACATTCCTAAAGGCTAAGTAAAATTGGTGTTAAAAAAGACCAAGCTCTTTTCCGGTTTCCATGGGGTTTTTCCGCTCAAATTCAGAATACAAGACATGCTTATTCCCAGTCTGGGATGAAACTGTTGTTTTTAACTTTAATTAAAATATATTCGTGTTTCGTTGCCCTATTTATTTAAAACCCAAAGCATTGAAGACAGGTTAATTATTTTTTAGCAGTCAACTGAGGCTTAATAAATAATAAATGACTGAGTACAGTTTTTCACTGTCTCCTACAACCGTTCAGGAAGAGAAGCTGCAGTTAGAATATAGTTATATGTAAGGATAGGTGGCTATATGGGCTTCATGTACAGGTTACCAAAAAACAACCTCATACCAGCAGAAAGCTGTTTATCACCAAGATAACAAATAAAGGTGGGTCGTTGTCAGCTGACTGATAGTTGAGCTTTAAAAAAGGAAGTAATAGACAGTAAAACTTGTTGGCTGAAATAAAATTTCTAATTTGCACTCTGCCCTTGTTTGTTCCATGGATAATTCATTAGAAATATTTCTAAATTCTAAAGCTGAGATGAGGTGGTTCAAACAAAGTGATTTACCAAGCGTATGTTTTTGCACAGTCTGTATTTAATTAAACACGCTCCTCTCTCTCTCTGGGACTTTGGTCAAAGTAGTTTAAAGAGATGTGTTGTGCCAAAGTCATATATTAATAAATAATAGACATTGTATATGCACATTCGTTATCTGGCAAAAGGGTGAAGTGGGTCAGTTGGATTTAATTCGTCATATAGTACTGAATTCAAAATGACAGCACAAGTGAGAAATGACCAGTCAGTTGAGAGAAGACAAGCATAACTACACTTTATCATGTGAGAAACAAGATAAGAAATCTATGAAAATGAATTCCATAAATATGTAATATGAAAACTCACACTTTGTTAGAGCCACATTATAAGGCATACATAAACAGCAGAACTTGGAGCACAGTGCCCTGCAAAAGTATTAATGATCATTTTGTCAGATTACAACCAGAACATATTCTTGTGACATTTTTGTGATAGACGATCACAAAGTATAGCAGAATTGTGAATACAAATCTGATACATGGTATAAAGTTTTACAAAAACCTGTATTCATCTACCCTGAGTCAATACCTTGTAGAAGAACCATTTACTGGGATTACAGCTCCATGACTTTTGAGAGTTATCTCTACCAGTTTTGCAGATTGTGAGACATTTCTGCATATTCTTCTTTTCAAAATAGCTCAAGCTCAGTCAGATTGGATGGAGAGCAAATTCTCAATTGGATTTAAGTCTGGACTTTGACTGGACCATTCTAACATATATATACTACTCACAAAAAGTTAGGGATATTTGGCTTTTCGGTTAAATTTATGGAAAATGTAAAAAGTTAATGCTACGTGGGCATTTAGGTAGAGGCATGCAATAGTGATTTCCTCATCTCAAACTATTTTTTGAAACAAAAGCCAACAACAGTGGTTTGTATACCACAACAAAAAATGTCAGTGTCTCAATAACGTGTCATGTGTCAAGCTGTAATTGAACATGATCTACACATCCGTTTCAGGTTTGATGAATCCCGGTCAGTAAGGAATTTCCTCCTGCCATACATTTGTGTATTCTGGTTATCAGCAAATATTTTGCATATTCATGAAGGCAAACACACTCAAAGTTTGCGCCTGCTGTTCCATTTATTTTACAAACAATTCAACTTGCACCTGGTTTGTAGATCAGCTTTGTGCACACAATCCAGTTTTTATACAAGCAAATCTTTTGAAGATCGGGCCCTGAGGCTGTCATTAATCTGTTTCACTTAGTTAATTGAGTTACTGTAATAGATTAACTTTTCAATAATATTCTGATTTATTGAATATGAGTTTAGTTTTGTAGGCCAAAAAGTTACATTTTTCTCTTATCTGACTTACATCACTTGTGGGACTTTTTATGGCTTTCTTTTATAAGTGGCTTTCTTTTTGCTAGTCTTACAAGTGACAAATTTGTCAACAGATTTTTCCATCTCAGCTATGGATTGGTGAAGCTACTCCAGAGCTACCATGTGCCTTTTTCCACTTCTCTGATTAAAGAAACCCCTGTTTTGTTTGTGGTTGTGCCATCTTTTTTAAAACCTTTTTAAATAATGGACTGAACAGTGCTGGTGAAAATGTTAAAAGCTTCAAATGTTGTTTTATATACTACTTCTGCTTTAAACCTCTAAACAACGTTTTCCCTGACATGTCTGGTGTGTCCCTTGGTCTTGGTGTTGCTGTTTGTTCGCCTAAAATAAAAATAAAAAATCATTGGCTGTTTCTTAAAATAAAAAATAGCCCTCTGTAAATCAGCTTTAGAAACAATAAGGCTAAAAACAAATGCCAGTCAATTCTAACCTGCTCCTACCAAACATTCACTTTTTTATGCAATCCATTCAGATCTGTTCATTTCAAGCAATCTGTGATTTGAATAATATTCCAGCAAATTTAAAATGTTCTCCAAGTCCAAAAATAAATGACCATGTGAAGCGGGCACAGAGCTCTCATACATATGTATATGCGAGCCACTCAGCTCCCTCTTCTCCATTTTACTTAGGCACCAGTGCTTCACCCTAGAATCTGTCAAAGAAGCATAAGTAAAAAGGCAGTCGTTTATTATAGGCAAAATGTAAAGTAAAGCATGTAAGACACTCAAATGGCCTGTGTAGATGTACATTTGGAGAACAGGGACCCTAAAACTGTCACAGTGTGTGTTCTTGGTTTGATATTTGTTTACGTTTTAGTCAGGTGTTTTTGCTGTTTTAAGTGTGATTAGTTTTGAGTCCTCAATTCTGGTGTTTTATTTTCTAGGTCCTGTTCTGTTTACTGTGTTTTTAGATCAGTTTTCTCCCTGTGTTTCTGGTCCCTGGGTTTTGTTTACTGTTTGTCTTGTTGGACTCCTCATCTCCTTGTTTATCCCAATCTGGTTCACCTGCCCCTCTGTTTTCCCACTTGCCTGCTCCACACCTGTGTCTGTTTTCCCCTGATTACCTGCCCTATTGTTCCATGCCTACCTTCGTCTGTATTTAAGTTCGTCTTTGTCCTTTGTTCCACGCGGTGTCGTTAGTCTAATTTGGTTTGATCTAAGTTAGTCCATTTAGTCTGTCTGTTCCAACTGTTGAGGTTCATCCTGCGATTCAGAAACCAGGACTGTTTTTGATTAACTTGTTACCTCGGATCTTTTGTGAAACCCACATTGGCAGTTGTAAGTTGGCTCGCTTTATTAAACGGTGACATTCTCTCCAACAATCTCTGCTTGTCCTGCCTTCCTGGTCCACCAGTAAGATTGAACTATGACAAAAACAAAATTTGACACATCTAGATTATTGCAAAGAGAGGAGTTGCTAGTTGACGGAATCTAGTCAAGGGCAACCAATAAAATGACTATTGTTTCACTAAAGTAAAGTCATCACCCACTCTGTAATACAAAACAATCTTGGCCTTAATTTTTATTGTTTTGTTTTAAAGGCATCTTTTGGCTATGATTGCCTTTAATGTGAAAATAGAGGTCACAGAGTAGTGGGCAGACAGGAGTCTTACTGCTGGAGATTTACTGCAGCACTGGCCAACAAGTCATGGTTACAGTAGAAACCGGTTTTGGTGTGACAGGAACCATCTCTTTCCATAACATGAGGTACCTGCTTAACTAGAGGAGAAAGTAGGCTTCCCACAGCCTGGATGGTTATTTAGTTTAGGAAATTAATAGTCTTTTTGGCCTTCAAATTCACAAGAATGGTATATAAAATAAGTGCTTTCACAGATAGTGTTAAGTTTGGTGAAAGATGCTCTAATTTGTTTGATGTTTCTGATATGAGGTCTTGCTGCCGTTTAGTCTGCTGTTTAATTACTGCTCATAATTAGGTATGCACCTACAGGATACTTTATTAGGTAGACATGACCAATTGCTGTTAACACAAATAAGTTAACCAATTACATGGCAGCAACACAGTGCATTTAGGCATCTAGATTTGGTAAAGACAATTTGCTGAAGTTCAGTCAGCATCAAAATGAGGAAGACAGGAAATTTAAGTGACTTAGAACGCAAGATGCTTGTTGGTGCCAGATGGACTGGTCTGAGTATTTCAGAAACTGGGAATAATGGGATTTTCACACATAAAATATCTAGTTAGTGGCAGTTGAGGGGATAAAAGTGCCTTGTTGATGTCAGGGGTCAGAGGATAATGGGCACACTAGTTTGAGATGTTAGAATGGCAGCAGTAACCACCTGATACAACCAAGGTATGTGGAATGCTATCTCTGAATGCACAACATGTTGAATCTTGAAGCAGGTGGGCAACATCAGAAGACCACACCTGATGCCACTCTTGTCAACTAAGAACAGAAAATGAGGCTATAATTTGCACCAAAGTTGGAAAAGTTTGGAAAAACATTGCCTGGTCTAATAAGTCTCCATTTCAGCTGCAACATTCAGAACACAGGATCAGAATTAGAGATATACAACATGAAAGCACAGATTCATCCAATATCAACAGTTTAGGTTGGTGGTGATGTAGTGGTGTGGGTATCTTTTCTTGGCACACTCTGAGCTGCATAGCATCAGCTGAACATTGTTTAAGCTTCACTGCCTACATGTGCAATGTTCCTGACCATGTCCATCCCTTTATGACCATATTGCTCTGATCTTCTCAAGGCTACTTCCAGCAGGTTGATTCATCATGTCACAAAGCTCAAATCAGCTCAAACTGGCTTCTTGAGCATTACAGAACCTTGGTAGTGTGGTGTAATGGCAAATTCACATCATGAATTTGCAGCTGACAAATCAGCTGCAACTGCATGATGATACCATGGCAATATGAATCAAAATCTGTACAGAATCTTTCTGATACATGCCACCAAGAATTAAGGCACTTCTGATGACGAAACAGGGTTCAACTCAGTATTAGCAAAGTGCACTTTATAAAATGGGCGGCGTAGATTTAAGCTCCTTTTGACACCAATGACAAACACATTTAGCATGGCAAACAGGTTTTTGCTTGAAATCCATGATTCTGATATAAAGGCCTCATAAAGCAGTCATCCCAAATGAACTTCAAACCCTATGTGCACTGATACAAATATCGATCTGATTGAAATCCTTGCAGTCAGAAACTTAAGCTTCATTGTGTCAAAGGCGTATGGTTGGTCAGAGTCTACAATAAAACATCCTAATGGCAATCCATCAATAGTCAGGTTGCAGCAAGTCCTTTGCCACAAGATCTTGTGATATTAAAACAGCACCATATTTCTCATGAAAGTAAAGTCTGACTCACTGAAAGCCATCCAGTCACTGTAAGCATTTGATCTTGTCCGGTGAAGTAAGTGTAAGCTGTTATTATTAGTTCCAGACATGAAGGCAAGTGCTTTCATCTTGAAAGCCTGTAGGCCTATTGTTGTTTGAGACCTGTATTTTTAAGAAAAAAAGAGTAATTCCTGAGGTGCCCTGTTCTGTTGAAGGAGTCTTAAGAACTTCTCATTAAGGCTGGTCGACAGCACCTGGTTGCAAAAGCATTGATAAAGCCCCCAAACCTTTTAAATAGTTTGGCAGCCTTTTGAATGTTTGGAAAAAAAGAAAAAAATGGTGTCAATTCTAAGTGAAAGGCATCAATAGGCTGGTTTGGCTGTAAATAACTACCGGCCACTTTATTAGGTACACCTTCAGAACTGCCTTAATCCTTCATGACATAGATTCAACAAGGTACTGGAAACATTCCTCAAAGAGTTTGCTCCATATTGACATGATAGCATTGACACAATGCTCAATTGGTACTAAGGGGCCCAAACTGTGCCAAAAAATATCCCCCACACCATTACACCACCAGCCTGAACCGTTGATACAAGAAAGGATGGATCCATGCTTTCATGTTGTTGACACCAAATTCTGACCCTACCATCCGAATGTCGCAGCAGAAATCGAGACTCATCAGATCAAGCAACGTTTTTTCAATCTTCTATTGTTCAATTTTGGTGAGCCTGTACAAATTATAGCCTCGGTTTTCTGTTCTTAGCTGACAAGAGTGGCACCCAGTGTGGTCTTCTGCTACTGTAGCCCATCCACCTCAAGGTTTGACGTGTTGTGCGTACAGAGATGCTCTTCTGCAGGCCTTGGTTGTAACGAGTAGTTATTTGAGTTACTGTTGCCTTTCTATCAGCTCGAACCAGTCTGGCTATTCTCCTCTGACCTCTAGCATCAACAAGGCATTTGCACCCGCAGAACCGCCGCTCACTGGATATTTTCTCTTTTTCGGACCATTCTCTGTAAACCCTAGAGATGGTAATGCGTAAAAATCCCATTAGATCAGTAGTTTCTGAAATACTCAGACCAGCCCGTCTGGCATCAACAACCATGCCACATTCAAAGCCACTTAAATCACCTTTTTTCCCCATTCTGATGATCGGTTTGAACTGCAGCAGATTGTCTTGATCATGTCTACATGCCTAAATGCATTGAGTTGCTGCCATGTGATTGGCTGATTAGAAATTTCGGTAACGAGCAGTTGGACAGGTGTACCTAATAAAGTGGCCAGTGAGTGTATTATTAAGTGCAATAATTAATAAAGTTAGTGGTTTTTAATCTAATTACCAAGTCGGGACACCACCTGATTATCAGGAAATAATAGCCAAACAGCTATCAATCAGTTGGCTTTTCAAGAATACCTGCCCGGTGAGGTGTGGTATTATAGAATAATAAATAAGTGAGTTGGCACACTGGCATTCTCAGACAGCAGAAGAAGACAGCATTGTCATCACAGACAGATTTGTCTCTTCTTAGAAAATCTATTCTCAGAGTCTTTCTTCTGTTGCCTAGCTATCCAGTTTCAGGCGGCTAGTCTTATTCCTGTAATTTACTTGGATCCAAGGTTATTCTTTTAAGATGCAATCTCATACTCCGCCAGTGAGATCAAGACGTTCATGCATGTCTCCTCTCACTGTGAAAATAGAAGGAATACTGCTCAACTAATGCTTTCATAACTCTATGACCATCTGTGGGGGAAGACCCTCCTACTGTGCATTCTGAGAATCAGAATTCTTTACCAGTGATTTCACTAGCAAGGACCACACCAGGTGGTCCTTGCCTGGCAGAAACATAGATTCCAAAGTCTGGTCAGTGGAAGGAGATAGCTGGAGCACAGCGCGAAGATGCAATAAGTAAGGAGATCTGATGTGAGTGGTAGGTGTTCAGTGATGGCTGAGGGTTCTTGCGTTTTAAGCCCTCTAAGAAGCATGGGTACGGCGCAGTGAGTAATAGATGGGCAGCTGTTACCTGTTACCAGCTTGAAGAAAAAATCTATGCCAGATGGTTAAGTTTGGATGGAAGATTTACGTATTTTGAGGACTGTTGTAGTAATGATCGAACGCTATTAGGGCCGCTGCATCTGTGTAGAGGTGAATATTATCAGGATGAGTAATGAAATCATTGTAAAAAAAAAAAAAAAGATTTGCCATTTCAAGAGGACAGAAAGTGATCCCAAAGTTGCATTTCCATTTTACTTGAGTCATCAAGGATGAGTGAACCATGAAGAGAATGGAAGAGAGATTAGATATGAAGGATTTTTCCTGAGGAATGATATGGATAGCGTAGTTCAGGTGGCCGAGAAGTGTTAACAGTTGTTGTTTGGAACCTCTGTCGGAAAGCAGGAAGTTTGAAAGAAGCAGGGTAATTCGTTGTATTTTTTTTCCAGGGCAAAGATGCTTGGAAAGAGGATGAGTCAAGAGTAATGCCCAAGAATTATAACGAGGTGCATGGTTTTCTCTTTAGAGAGAGGGACGCCCAGGTCTAAGAAAGCTTCAGTAAGAGTACTGAGCCCATAGCATGGAGGAGAGGATCGGGAGGTAATGATCAGGAAGTCGTCAAGAAGGTGTAGCATGTAAGGGAGTCTGTAGTTATTAGTTAGGATCCAGCATAATCCCTCTGAAAAAGAGTTGAATGTTTTTGGGATATTTCTGCAGGCAAAAGTGAGTAATACCGCAAAGAAGTATGGTTCTTTCCAAAAAACTCAAAAACAAAAGCCAGATATCTGGATGAATGGAGAGGACTTTGAAGACACTCATTATGTTTGTCTTGGAGAGCCAGGCGCCTTGACCTGCCAAGTGGATGAGTTTAATGGTGTTATTAAATAGTTGTGTTTTGTATTAAAAAATCTGGGAATGGCATGATGCTGTTGATGCTAGGAATATGTGAGCCGTGAGGAGTTGATAGGTTTATAATCAGTCTCTTCGTACCAGAGTATTTTTGTGTGGCAATGCCAATGGGGCTGGCATGAAAAATGGGGAAGGGTGGCTGGCTGAATGGGCGTATCATAAATCCTCCTTTAAATCTGCTGCCTATCATAAATCCTATGGCTATGAGAGTGTCGACTGTGTCGGGTTCTGAAAGAGCAGACTGGAGGTTGTGACAGTGGCGGTTGGTATCAGGAATGATTTCTATGACTGAATAAAAACCATGTGTGCCATTATCTTCTGGCTTTTGGCCTTTTTTACATTTCTAAAATAACCACCAATGAGAAAGTCCAGCATGTCTCTGTCAGGGTGATTTTTTTTTAGAGCACAAATGAGAGCATTTACCTTAACAGGTGTGGATAGGTGCTTCCTTAGTCAGTCCGCCATGGATGTAGGATTGTGGGGGCAGGAGTTCCTTGCATGGGCTCCACCACAGAAGGACCAGGCATGTAGCAATCTGCAGCTGGAGATTGAACAGCCATTGCTTTGGAGCTTCCTGTTGGTGGTTAATTTATAGGGTTTATTCCACATTTTTATAATGAGTCTGGACTGTATTTGATCGCCTCTTGCTCAAAAACAAAATCGAAAACACTTAGGCTAAATAAATCTGGGCTGTAAAAACTGGACTTTTTCATAGCTTTTTTGGCATTAGGATCATCTAAGAATTGAGAATAAATGAACCTGCCACACATGAAATGGAAGATTCAGCACTGACTGCACATTCTTTAAAACATGGTTTGGGGTTTGTGAAACATTTATGGTAGTTGTGAAACCCCTCACCAAAAAAGTATAAAATTAAATATTTACAAGAAACTGGAGAATGGACATTTTTCCAAAAGTATAGCAAAGAAAATGATAAGGGCAAAAGTTGACTGTGACTGGAAAATTCTAAACTCTGGGTGGAGCTGAATGTCTACGGAATAAGTAATGAAATCGTTACAGAAAAATGATATGCCATTCCAAGAGGACAGAAAGTGATGCAGAAAAAAAGCATTTCCATTTTTCATGAGTCATCAAGGACGAGTGGATAGATGAGAAGGGATGGGATGCTGGCTGTATAGACAAGAGATTAGAAATGGAAAAAAAAAAAAAGCCAGAAGTCTGGATGAACGGGAAGGACTTTAAAGGTGGTGGTGACGTCTGTTTTGGAGAGCCAGGCTCCTAGGCCTGACAAGCGGTCGATTGTAATGGCATTATCGATAGTTGCATATTGCATGGAAAAATCTGGGAATTGAATGATGCTGTTGTGACCCAGCAATGGGATGAAACATGCGCTGAAGTGTACACAATTAAATAAACAGCGGGGAACTCGGCATCTTTAAGACTGAAAGTTATTTAATTAAATATTACAAATATATTAAGCATATGGCAATTCTGATAGGTCTGATGCAAAAGATAGGGAAGGACAGCTGGCTGAAAGGGCCTATCATAAATCATTCTTTACATAAATGTTGGGACCACAGCCATGGGTACAACATGATAAGAACTTTTCTGGAACTTCCAGCACAGCCAGAAACGGGGTAACAGCGGACTTCCCATGACGTCACTGTCCGAATAAAAACACAGCTTTTGGAACAGACTGACCTCTTCCACGTAGATCCCCAGAGGAACTGGATGGAGGAACACAGCGCGCTAATGTCACTTTGCTGGCAAACAGACATAACTCTTCATACTGGATCCAAGAGTGTCATACGATCACGCGATCATATGCACTACGTTAAGTAGGAATGAATTGCTGTTTTTGTATCCGGTATTCATTCATGAACAGGATAATTAAGGTACAAGCATTGCTTGACTTTTCTCTCTGAAGTCTACAGAATCAAACTGTGTTCCAGAGAGTCCCTAGCAGAGACCCTGTTTCTACGACGCCAAGTGGAGCAGTTTACCTGGTCTGAAGGAAGGACAACGGGACCACATCACTGTGGCTACACCAGTAATGTGCAGTTTTGCCGGGCTGGCAGAGCGAGCCGCCCCACCCCACAGCTACGGAGGTTAGCAAGTTAACCCTTTGTTCACTGTGGATGCTTTCTTCGACTTCGTCGCCCGGACAACTTTTCCTCAGCATGGTTCACATGAGAGGTTGTGTTTTGGGCAGAGAGAGTAGTAGTTTAGAATGAAATAATCTAAAAAATTTTTGTTTTTATTTATTTTGTTTTATTTACCCCTTTTTGTGGCTGTGCTGGAAGTAGTTTAATGCGACTTATTTTGAAAGTTCCAGGAAAGTTTGTACCGGCCTTTCATTTTGTAAACCATGGCTGGGGTCCCAACATTCCCCCCTTTAGTTCCGAAGAATGAGATTAAGTTCACAGTCTTTGGGGCTAACCATCAGTCCTCAGCCATGTGAAAAGAGTCACTGGGTTCCTGTAGGTAGGCAGAGTTCAACAGTTCATTTTTCGGTTCAGAGGTTAGTGTTTGGACAGGAGTGAGGCAGGATTGGGCAGAAACTAACACTAATAAAACGTTTAAAAAAACAAAAAAAGAAAATCCTGTAATAATTTTCACACCATCATAATACTGCTTTTAAAACCTTAATAATTTATCAAGTTCAAAACCATAAGAAAAAAGATTAAAACAGAATATAGGGTGAGAGAAACTAATTACCATCTTCATACCTTGTTTGATAGATTTTACAGGGTTGATTCTGGACTGTAACGGCTTGCCATGTCTTTTAGGAATGCCGTTACCTCAGTTATAACGCACCTGCAGATCATCTTAAACTCCTCCTTTGTGATGACATCTTTGGAGTGGCTCCACTCTTTACCACCAACCTTACACTTCGATGTTGCACTGTGAAAAGGTGTTTGTCTTTTAACTGACGGCTTGGGTTTTGGCTGATGCCAGTTACCACCCCCCTGGTTCTGTTGCATCACTTGGGAACTTACTTTGCACTTGTTCTTAGGCCTGTTCTCAGTTTGAATGTTTAACACTCTAACTTCCACCTGTGACTTGTGACAACACTATGCTCTAAGTGTTACAAGTTACTCCTTTCTCTAGGGATATTTTGTGTTTTAATTATTTTTTGTGATTTAATTAATTCTTCACCTTTCTTTGGGAGGAACTAGTGATTAGACAATATTCTTAACCTTTCTTTAAGGGAATTTTTGTGATTCAAGTGATTATCTCTCGACAGTGAGGTTAACTGTGAAGTTAAACCAAGTCTCAAATTATTGCTTACACAGAAGAAACCAGACTGAGTCAGAGCATCTTAAAATTTTGCCTATGTAGCAGAGTTGATTGTTATAGCACAGAGATATTATTGGAGTTATTAACTTTGACAAACGTCTAAAATTGTGAACTCCAGGAATGTCACAAGTTATACTGTTCTCTTAAATATAATCAGTGACATCTGATGTTAGAACTCTGATGTTTTGAGTCCTATTGTGACCAGTGACAGCTGGTTTTCAGTTCATCACTCGGTGCATCAATAATGTGCCGTTGTGGTTTATTCATTCTGATATATGTACAGTGCAAGCTGTTCATAATTTTGTCAACAATGCCAATAATGTTGTGATTATAAATATGAATATAATATTTCATATTCAATATTAATACTTTAATGTTTTATTAAATAATATTTTGGTCTGTTAAGGGTTGTCCTGTGAATACCAGCCCAAGGCAGTTGTATTAGGACAAAATTGAAAGGGATGAGCCAAGCTCTGACAATATTGAACAGCAAAACTCTGTACACACACTGAATGAATTCACACAATTTCTTAAAATACAAGAATTTATTAACAAAAATAAGTCAACTCAAAGTCAAACATATTTCAATCAACAAACACTTTACTATGCTAAAACAATCCAACCAAACTACCAAGCACAATTAAAGAATAAGGAAGACTATTGGGCTATGTACAATATAAACAAGTTGATCAAAGATGGTTGAAAACCATGACCGAAAGAGTGATGCAACATTACCATGAAATGTTATTAATGTTTGAGAACCAAGGATTGAAGTTGAAGAATCTGGAACTGAAGATAAGTTAGTCTTGGAACTAACTTAGGGAATAATTGGTATACTTTTAAATATTATTTTACAGGTAAACCGTGACACCTAAAATATTTGATAAAGTTGGGAGAGCAGATAAGTCACAAAATAGATAAAAAATACAATATAATATAGAAATACTGTGGACTTGTCTTTTCTACAATTTAAATCATGATAAAATGTACTAGTTCATACGTGATCCTACTTATGTTCCAAATTATCAAAACTGTATGATTAGCAATACATGTTCCAACAGTTATTAAAACTCCCAATTACCAAATACATTTAATATGTAATGTTTGTTAGCAAGACCATGCTTATGCCATCTCTATATCATGACAACAGAAAAGTAGAAAACCTCTCCGCATTAATTTACAAATTAGATACAAAAACAAAAATTAGAACATGGAGGTAAAAATGCGTAGCTGCATATTAGTGTGTGTGTGAGTAGCTGAAACAGATAAAACAGCCCTATTGTCCTGTTAAAATAGCGACATGAAAAAATAACTTCTGTCTTGATGAACTGTTACTACCTAAAGTCATTAAAAGTTGAAATTTAGCAAAGTCCTTTCAGTCTTGGTAATGAAGCACATCAGAATCATTATTCAGTTTGTCATTATGCTGTAAAAGCGGAAATTCTTAGACACGTATCTATGTGACCTCTTCTTTTTAAATGATGTATGAACATAACAGCCAAAATGAAAGGATTAACAGCACCTGTCCTGGCAACTGACAAACTGCCATGTACCTAAACCAGTAGCTGGAATTTATGCCTGCAGGGACATTTTTAGTTTTTCATCTTATGTGAAATATTTCCACTGAGCAGTGTCCAGTAATATACCTACAGTGCAAGGCTTTTTTCAATAAGATTTCTAAAATTAACAGGGCTTACTAAAGGTAGTTTTTAGTAATAGTTAGTGCCTTTCAAACATACCATATTTTGTCACATTACAACCACAAATGGTATTTTCATTGGGATTCTATATGATACACAAATGCACAATAATACATATCTATTAGAAAAAAATATATATTTTTTTTGCTTTCAAAATATTTTTACAAATGCAAATTGGAAAAGTGGCTTCCATTTCAATTCATCCCTCCTGTGTCAAAATGTTGTAGGATCACATTTTGATCTCTGATTACAATTACATGGCAAGTCCTCATTGGGTTCATTCTAGGACTTCCTTATAGCTTCAACCATCTTCCTATCAACCCTGACCAGCCTTGCTGTGAGGATGGTGTTTTCAGGTTGATGTGTTAGTTTTATGCCACATAGCATTCTCCCTGTAGGCCAAAAAATTTAATTTCTTTCTCATCTGACCAGAAAACTTTCTGCCTCATGTTTGCTGTGTCTCCTGTTGTCCTGTCAACAGATTTATGAAGCTGTTTGATCACTAATGTTCTCTAATAAACCTCTAAGACCTTTACACAACATCTGGATTTACAAGTATAAATTACATATAGGTAGATTCTATTTACTAGCTAGGACATCTCTGAAGGCAACTGATTGTTTTGGATTTTATTTAAGGGCATCAGAGCAATTGTAACTGTACAAAAATCAGTTACAATTGCACATTTCTCTTTTGGGCAAAAAAGTAACATAACAATATTTATGTTTATAGTTGAAAAATAATAACAGTGAAGATGATTATGAAAAAAGAAAATGGTTAAAAGTTTTGTTCTGTGACAGAAACAATGTACTAATTTGCCATTTTACAATTAGAGAGTCTTCTGTTTGAGACAACTGTAAAAATACTTGTTTAGTTTCTTTATAATGTGACCACTTGAATAAAGACTTCATTTAGTCTGATGATACGTGGAATGACAGTGATGCGAGTTGTTGAAGCTATGTTGGGCCCTCGGAGAATTATATTAATTATAATGATTATCTGGAATATAAATACATGGTTGACTACAGGTCATACTCAATAATTGTAACCTAAGGAGTTTTGCCACAACTTGGTACATGTGATCAAAATCTCAAGCTTCCTACAAAACATCCGAAGGCCAGACATCCGGACAAAGTCACAAAAATAAAAAAGAGTGCGATGAATTAGATATCCTCAATCCCCTCATCATCCAGCAGTGATCATTAGCTCAACAGAGCAACTGACAGCCCATCCCTAATGGGTGGCATTTCTCTGATACATCACTTCTTTTGCTGCTTGGTTGTTTGCTTACTCAAGCAGTGGCCTGACATTACGATAAGGAGCTGACAAAGAGCCCTGAGGAAGGAGAAGCAAAAACAAAAATGGCATCAGATATTTAGACTTAATATTTAGTATCTGCAGTGCAGGGTACTGTAAAGTGCAGGACAACGTGAAGGACATTGGTCAGGGATGTATATCTGTGAGACAGAAAGAGAGGACAGAACAGGGGCAGAATGTGAAGCAGTGTCATCATCTATACAGGAAGATTAATGAAGAGGAAAAATAGTTTCTGTGTGGTGCATGGCTTGCTGAGATGTGATGAGATAAAACCACAAGGAGTCTGATAAATCCAGCATGGTGAAAGAGTGTCATAGAGCACACAGAAGCATGGAGTTTACATAGTTCTGCATAAAGACGTTGTGGCTTCTTTTAAATAATGCATACCTTTAAATCCCTTACAACTTTGCTTTAGGGAGGTCCTGTAAGTCAGACCAAGAGATCTGAGAGGCTGTGCTTTAGTACAGTTCAGTATAGTTGATTGACATGACCTTTCTAGAAGTAATATCTTCTTATTTAATTTGGTTTTAGAAAACTTTTATGACCAAACAAATCTTAGTTTGTTCTCAAACTTTTTTGCCAACTTATCTGAAATAAGATTAAACTAGTAAAAGCAATCTACAGTTTCTAATGAAACATATTTGTCAATATTGAAAATAACATTCAATCAAAATGAGTTAAGATCAGTTATAAGGGAACAAACAATTGGGTAACATTTGAACTTGCCTCTAGGAGTTACACGAGCTGTTTGGTTTGTGATGGTATTGGGAAGGACTACAATGCAAAATGGATGACTTCTTGAATAGGTTTGAAATTATGCAACATCAACTTATTCTCTCTTATCAGACAACTTTTCAACAGTGTCAACATCAAATATCCACCAGTAAAAAATGCCACTTCCTGTTCTAGGCAGATACAGCTAATTTGCATAAAAGTGAAATCTCATTATCTGTAAAAAGATTTTGTGCAAAAAATTTAATTAACATGTTTTGTGTAGCCCATTGACCTATCCCAAATGCTTAAAAGGAAATATAAGAAGTCACCTTTAAATAAAAATAACCATAAATAAAAAAGACCCGATACATATTTTTCTTTATTTTAAAAATCTGTTCCTAACAATAATTTTGTAACTATGATTCAGTTTCTCACAACAATTAACAATAGAAAACATATTTGTTTATTGTATTTACTTGCATGTGTGTGTGTGTGTGTGTGTACATAGTACTTAATGTACAGTTAGGTTGCTGTTTAGGGTATGCACATGTATAAATATATGAAATTGAAACAAATACAAAAATGTATTAGGCTGTGATAAATAGGAAAAGACAAAGATTAGAATGAGTAAATATAGATTAAGCAATAGGATTAAAAAAAAACTTCCCTCTTCCTTTTGTTTTTTGAACATGTTCAGATAATATTTCAACTTTTTTGTTCTTTTTGATTTTCTACATTCAAATAAAACATTCATTTATTTAGTATTACTGTACAAAATCTGGTATTAAGGACTTTAAAATAGTCTAACGTGAGTGCAGCATCTGTGAGTTAGTGTCAGATAGTGTTTAACGCAGGGCAATAGAGAATGGCAGGTTCATCTTTCCACTATCACAGCTGGTGTAAGTCCAGTGTACGGTGGCTTAGGCTCAGACAGCAGTACAGCCCCTGGAAGCTTTTTCTTGTCACTTTATTTGTTTGTGATTAAATGAATCGGGATGCATCAACCATCATGACTAACTACTGTAAATGTTTTGCTAAAGTATTGACCAATTATCTCACAATGTTCCTAACTTTTAGCTAATTCTTCTGTGTAGAAGATGTCTTTTATAAATTACCCAAGAATGGATGACATACATTTACAACCCTATACCAGCATGATACCCATCTGGGCAAGAGAACCACTGGATATATCCAATCTCATTAGGTTGGGACTGACAAACAACTGCTGTCAAAATGTTAGTACCTCCTGTGGCAGAGATAGAAGCGGGATATGTTGCAGAGGCATACAGGTTAAACTGCACTGTGATATGGCCTTACTATCTACCAGGGCTTAGGGCATTAATCTCTTTTATGACAGTCTGCAATCTTTGCAGTGGGACAGCTTTAGTGTAAAGTAGATGGCAGATAGCCATGACAAAGGAAATTTTGCCTACCAGTCTACATTTACAATATCATGTATTTTATCACATCATATAGTATCATATTTCGTAATCCATCAAAAAGCTTGAATATCTCAGTTGGGAAAACATAAAGAAGAATTTTAACGTAACTTCTAAATTATACTTATTGTAAAGTAAATTTGAGATTAAAAACTTCCTTGTTTTACACAGATACAGTTCCAGTCAGAATTTGGCATACATTCACCATCAGCAGAAATGTCATATTGTCATATCCTCAGAATGGTGTGCAGGTTGGTGTATGTGTATAGGAGGAGGACAGACACACATACCCCTCGTATCCTGGTTGCGACCGACTGGTGCAGGCACCACAGCTGGAGCTCACCAAGGCCCATCAGGAGGAGATTAAAGAGGAGCTGGTTCCCTGACACAGATGCAAGATTGTTTTGCTCACGAGTGGTAATCAGGCTCTCATCCTGTATTATTTGCTCCATCAAGCTCTGACACTTACCACCCTTGTTTCTCCTGAGAGAAACTGGATTCTACCTTTGATGTCCAAGTCCTGGGCACCAGTTTTCTGCTTCACTGTTCCTAATGTCTGTTTAAAGGAAACCTACCTGGATCTTTTGCCTTTGCTCTCCACTGCTCCTCTGGCAGCCCTCCTGGGAACAGCTATCTGGATTCCTGTCGCCACCCTCGCTGCACTCCCCTGCTTGTCCACTCTCCAACGTTCCATCGCTCCTCATCAACCAGCCTGGAAGGAAAAAAATGTCAGCATTGGATCACTGCTGCAGTATTTAAGTCAAGATTCAAGTTGATTGTGCTGCACTGGCACACATGCGGTATACATAGCATGCGTAATACAATTTTGCTCATGTGGGGAAATGTTATGCTACATCCAAAAAATCAGTTTGGCAGATTAAATTTTTCAAAGTCAGTCTATTTTTGTATACACAAACTGGATTACAGGTATTGCACATTGTTGTGTTGATCCAACAAATTTATTTCCAACAGATGTTCATGTAGGAGAGCTGTGCAAAGCACAGCTGGAACACTAGTCTTTAAATTTTACATAGTACATAGCAAAGCACTGAATTTAAAAAGCAGTACAACAGCTTTTTCAATACATTTTGTCCACACTCGACTAACTGGAACCACAGTGATATACGTCATGAGCTGAAGTTTCCCCAAGTTCGATCAAAACAGAAAAATACTAACAGTAACCTAGCACACTAGTAACTTGATACGTTGTTAGCAGGAGCAGGGTATGAAACAATTGAAGTCTTAAGTTGTATTTCTCAACTCAGCTCATTTTTCTCAGATATTCTCTTCACCTTGTCAAAACAATAGAGTAGCCTTTCTAACCTAGCCAACCTCCTGCTAGAGCAGCACAATGACTAAGTTAAGTGAGACACAATCACAATAATGATAGACCATTTATTATTGAAAGGTAGTGTGTTCTTTTAGTGCACGTTAAAGCTTCCTAGTATCCCAGCATACATTGCATTGCTTTTCATGAACTTTAACATAGTGTCAGACTTGGAGTTAGTTTTGGCAAGTGTCTAATAAATCCGGAGAATTCTCTAAGACATTATTTAAAAATCATAATAAATTAGGATTTTGTTTTTTTTGTAAAAGGTCAAAATGATCATGCCAACAACAGCCTGAGCTAAAAATGTCACTACAAAGCAAATAGAATTAATGACACATGACTTTATAGATCATGACAGTTTTACTGAGTGGGGCAAAACACATTTCTTGCACCATTACATTACTTTCTTTATTAATATATGGCATCTTGATCGAACAACTAGCTTGTGTAAAATAATTTAAGTCATCATGTAATCTTCTGGAAAACATAAAAATGAAAAATTGTAATAATCAATAACTCAGAGGAGTTTTACTTGTCTGGCACTTTATTATTTACACCTTGATGGTACCCAGTTGGACCTCATTTGCTTTGAGAACAAGCACTCAGACCAGTTTGTTTGGCACCAACAAAATGCTTGAAAATGTGTTATTATGTTCATTTATTTTACTTCAAAAGAAATGCCCTGGGATTAATATAGAGATGAGATCAAAGTTGACCAAGTGTAGTTCCCACTCAGAGCCCACTGACAATGATTCTCCTTCTGCACCTGTCCTGAGGCTGAAGCTCAACTGACATTTGAAATGGGTGAACTGAAATGCGTTTCTTCTCTCTTTTCATTGTTCTGCGGGAGCTACACTTGACAGGCACAACTCTTACACTAGCTCCAACTTGATTTTATGTTAGAGCACTTAATTTTTTCCCCTTCTGTCACATTACTCATGGGGTTTTGCAGACTTAAATGTGACTACATCCTGACTGTATGCGCTAGGAATGAATGCAAAGGAGTTTCACGGTGACAGCTTGTCTATCAGTCATTTTGATATTGTTTCTGTGGACGTCTTGGCTTGAGGTCAACCTGAATAACATTCCACACTGTTGTAAAAATGCCCAACAGCTTCATTTGACTTAAGAGAGATCTGTAGAAAAGGAGAGAGAGGGCTTAGATGACTTATACCTTCACTTGCCCCTGTTCATAGCTTAGAGCCATCACGTTGAACAGAAGAAAACCTGGGAGAAGGAGCCAAGTGGGAGTAGAGAAGTAGAGAGAAATGGGAGCAGGAGTTGGGGAGGGTTGATGTGGGGCTCGTGTGAGGATGAAAATTGATTTATTGCGGTGCTGATGAGGAGCGGCATGCCAAAAGACAGTGGGTGCTCTCCAGGCCCTTGCTGCACCAACATAAAATGAAAAGGGGGCCCTCCCTTCCGTTATAATTGCTGCAGCGATCTCAAAAAAAGGCTTGAGGTCTCTGTAAAGAAATGTATGCAACCTTGACTGCTGGTATGCTGCCTGTTATTTTTAATCTCCATGTCTAGAAGTACAAGATGTGCTGTTTTTAGTCTGTACTACTGACAGATTTAACTTACAGTGTTAACACTAACTCCACCCACACATATATCAAAAGCATACTGTAAGCATAAAACAAAAATTGTATAGGATGCACATCAGTTGGCTTGGCGAGTCCCTGAAGCAACAGCCGTCTAGATCTGAAAGAAACTTAAACATATATAAAAGACTCAACAACTTTAAAAGTATTGATCATTACTGATACTGCAGTTTGAAAGGGAATTTATCATTGCCAGTTGTTCAAGTTCCTCTTTTGGCTCTTTTAGCTTAACACTGAATCCTAGGCATTTTGAAAAGTTCACATAGTTCAGGGCTTTTTTTTTTTAAATAAAAAAAGACGTAAGACATTTTGACCTTTTCACTGAGACTATTTAACCCTACCTCAGCAACACCTATTCATAGCTAAAAAAAGTTCACACTCTTCTTAGGTTAGTTTAAGTTATATTTCCTAGCTCATTTAGTCTGCAATTATGTTTGTTCATACTGTGGCAAAGAAAATAGCACAAAGTGATACAGAAGCCCATTATTATTGGTGATCAAGTTTAAGGTGCATCTTCGTTATATTAATTAAGGGGCTCATATAGTTGTTTCTATTATAAATATGAAATCATACTGTTTCCTATCTTGTAACATAGGTTGGTGTATCTAAAAACATGTGTAAAATGAGTCTAAACCTAAAGAAACCAAGCTGATCTTTTTAAAGTATTAAATCAGGTCAATTCAATGAGGAACACATGTTGGTTTTAATTCACCCTAATTTTGTATAGCACATGTAATGTGATGAAGGTTGTAAAATAATTTCATGATTTGTAGGAGTTTGTTTGCAAGTTTGGATTTGAGTTTTGTGACATTTTGAGATTGCTCTGCATTTTAAAAGGTGCTTCAGTGGCTGTAACACTCTGGTAAATCATTGCCTTTCTATCTCAGTATTTCCCTTGTATTTGGTTTAAGGTGTTTGCTTTTGTCCTCCATTTAGCCATTTTCCATTAGTACCTCATTTAAATCCCCCCAACCACCGCAACTGTTTTTCATTCAGTTAATCAAACCCACCTGTTTAATATTCCAGTAATGAGCCTCCTCAATGTTTATACTCCTGGTTTGCTCTCCTTCATAGTCAGATTATCCTGTTTTTATCCCCGTGTTACCCTAGTTGTGTTATTGTTTCTCCCACTGTACCTTCAACTGGGTTTTGTTTAAGTTTCCATATCGCTGAATATCCTGTCATCATGATCTGACCTGCTTGCTGCCTGTCTTTTCCACATCAAAACATTACAAACATACAGTGTCTTGTTGCGTAAGGAGAGGGTATGTTACCTTACCTGTAACATTAGTGTATTTTTATGCTTACTTACAAATAACACATATCAGGACAATTTCATGCAATATGCAGGGATTGAACACATTTTAAAATGCTTGCATTGTCCTAACAAACAAGTTATACCCACAAACAATCCAATGGATAATTTTTATCTTATTTGCAAATGTTTACAAACAGGGTACCAGAATAGTTATCCCAAAACCACTTGTAAACTATTTTGAAAAATTCACCTCAAACCATGTATGCCACTATTGTCGACTGTTGTATATTTTTCATATTTACCAAGGTTGGTATTTTAAGCACTTTGGCACAATCTAGCGGTCAGATTTATGGCAAACGTATTTGCATATTAAATACCTAAATTTATATTGAATAGATAGTTGCCACATAACGTCACATGTCCTACATCCGGGTGCTCTGCCGCCATTGTGATAGTACGGAAACAGCTTTCCATTTTGTTTGGTCGCACGAGATAACCACAACAGTTGTGTATTGTTGGGTTCAAGGGTGTAAAGACAAAAACAATAAAACAGTAAAGAGAAGTTTGCATTACATACTGAGAATCAGAAGAAGTGAAGGTGAGCAAACTTTGTACCTAAGCATCCTGCGTTGACGAGTGTGACTGGTTAATATCCAGAGGAGACACAAGCCAACAAATACGCAGCAGATTTTCTCTGATCACTTTATAAGGGCATTTTTCAAAGTTTCAAACAAGAACCAAACTGTGAGGCTGTAGGTCAGTCAGTAGTGTATTGAACTGATTGTTGTAAAATATGTACTTTGATGGCAAACCTGCAGACTTGTATGACACATCCAACCCAGATTGAAGCTGAACGACACAGAAACTCCCTCAGAAACTGACCACAAAAGGAGATTCTATGAAAATAGCATGAAAAGGTACAGGCTTTGTCCATGACATTATGTATGTGATAGTAATGATTAATATTGAATTAATTAACTATATTGCATTATAATTAATAAAATACCAAAACAAAACATGCTGATCACTGAGTCATGATAGTGTAATGCATTATTTGACATATTTCATCTATTTATTATTATTGTGCTTTAATATCTGCATTATTTCTGTTACTCTATTGATAATAGCATTATGCACTCTTTGTGACATATCAGTCTACAGCTAGTATTATAATTTTAATTTAGCTTGTCAAGCCGTTTTAATTAAAAAATAAAGGCTTGAAGGTGTTACATTTTGCTCTGTTTATTTGAATAATACCTTCAACAACCAGAACCTTTGGGATCAGTGCATTTCAATGCTGAAAGTTTAAAAACTGTTCCTATCTCATAGGACTGAAATACTCACAATTATATTGTATATAACAGTGTGTTAGTCCTGAAAGCAGGGTCAAGCTATCAGCAAATAACTTGATGTAATTATGTAGTTAAGATGTAGTAAAAAGCCTTTAAATGCAAAGTATGAAATGTAAGTGACTACAAAATGTACATGTGCAATTGTACTTGTAGACATTTCTTTTTGTTGTACCACATGTGCTAGAAAAAAGGTTAAAAGTGCCCAAATACTTCAAGGACCACCACAAGCTCTGACAGCAGCTGGCACCAGAGGCAAAAGTAATCAGTCACTACAAAATCTGAGGACATTTGTGATCACTTAAGCTTGCTTTCTACCACTTGCAAGCCAGCATAAATGGATGGGCTTCTTGTCTTTACTCAAGCCCATAGAGGAGTTATTTTCTGCATAGATGTGGGAAGTCAGTTGGTCATTAGTTACATGACTATACCTCCCTTCTTGATGCTATATTCTGGGTGTTTGGATATTACAGCAGAAGACTGTCTGAGTTGGATCTGACAACCAAAGTAGTTATATCCCAAGGGTACTGCTTCAGATGAGATCAGATAGGATGCAGATTTAATGTAATGCAATGTAGTTCAGTTTGACTGTATGTGAACTTTGATTAACTGTATTGCCTTGTGGATTAGAAACACATACTTTTGTTAGACAAAAACATTTCATTCTGACTCAGACAGTTGTGTTTTGATAGAGTTATTGTGTAGAAAAATGCATTGCATTTTGAAATGAGGAATTGTTTAATTAAGAAAATGTGTTTTATAATGAAAAACAGTTTCACTTATTGTATGATGCAGGTTTGCTTCTGTGTAAGGAGATTAGAAAATGTATTAAATGGGCTGCACATGTCCAAAGACATGCCTGTTAGGTTAATTGGTCTCTCTAAATTTCCCTTAGGTGTGTGAATGAGTGTGTGCATGGTTGTTTGTGTGTTGTCCTGCGATGGACTGGCGACTTGTCCAGGGTGTACACCGCCTCCCGCCCATAGACTGCTGGAGACAGGCAACAGCTTCCCCGTGACCCACTATGGAAGAAGCAGTATAGAAAAAAATATATATAGTTAAAAAAATAAAATACAAAATACAGGTCTGTGCTCCATACACAGTCTGCAATCTAAATTAGTAGTCTGAATTAATCTAAATGTAGGTTGTGCTGCAATCAGTTTAGATGCCCCCAGCATTCAGCATGTTGAGGTGAGGATAGCTTCATCAATGCAGACAGAGAGTCTGCCTAGCTTATCATAGGATTAATTGATTATATTACTGGGTGACTCTGACATATGAGTTGCACTTGCCTATATTCTTTAACAGTGGTGCTTACATGCCAAATATATGGCGTTTTAGATTTGGTTTAAATGGAGATCAAATTGTTTGTACTACACTATTGGATGCTTAAAGTGTAACTAAACCCGATGTAATAGCATAAGACTGCCCTCAGACAAATTTTGAAAAATGTCACCAAAGTGGGCATTGCCAAGAGACACCGAGGGGCAGGGCCATGAGTGGGGATGAGCGGAAAGGGTTAAGTGGGAGTATGGTCAGGGGGAAAAGGGAGGTGGCATCTACCTTAATTTAACAAATTGATGTTAAAATGTTTTTCTTCCCGCTCTATTAAAATGCAAGACACATGCAATTTTGTGATTACATATATAAATACATTGTGTTCAATAACATCTACATTTCTTGTGCCACAGTCACACAGTGTAATTAATATCTGTTTCAGCAGTGATTAAATCTCTTTCCCAAGAAAACCTTGAGTCCCCAAGAATGTCAGTCTATCCATGGAGCTCAAGTTCAAACAACAAATTAGTTTTCTACATGTGTTGTGAAACAACTTTTCAGATTCGCTGAAGTCGATTAAATTATGGAGGTGGGGAGTTAGCCAGTTTTGCTGACGTAGGTAGTAGTCTTGTTTGTCTGTGTGTTGCTGTGTGAGTATGTGCAATCTGCCTGCCCCTAGCTAGAACTAACATAGAAAGTCAAATTGACAACATGAGAATTTTTCTTTTGACACCCTCGCATTCTGTGATCATGGGAAGTCTTATATCAAAATGTTTCAATCATATCAGAACGAATCCAGTAATGTTCTATTGCAGCAACACAACGAACACTTGGATGAGATTCAGAGATGGCATGAAAACAGACAAAAAACAGAAGAGAGCATAAAAACATTTATGGGGGTCACAAATTGCATCAGTACATGGTTGTCTTTTCCCCAGACTACAAAGTGCAGACATAGCAGCCAAGCTCACATTTAACAACAGCAGAGTAAAAGCTTTTTCATAGCTTCTGCATTTCCTTGTCTCAAACAATAGGATGCTTGCTTATTTGGTCATATTGATATTCATATTACTTTTGAGGCAGCATTGAATAAGTGTGATCCCTGGCATTCGACACAGTGATCAAAAGTTTCACATTGCAACCTGACGAGAGGCTACAGTACAATAATAAGCTGGTTTAGTCAGATATCAGTTCAGGTGAAGAACCATCTGAGTGATTTATCTCCATGAAATCGTTTATGTAACCCTGTTGTTATTTAGAAATTGTATGAATCAAAAGTAAAAACAAATGTGAATGCTGTTTGGACCAACTTTTGTTATTTATCGGGAGACACTGCCTCTTTGAAATCTTGATCTATTTACACATCTACTGGGTGATGGGGGTATCCTTGTTTTTAATTTATCTGACAGCCCTCTAAATACTTACATTATGTATGAACCCACATTTTACTCAAGTTGGTCGTTCCTTCTCTTTTGTATGGCACCCGGGAACTGGCATGGGGGAAAAAATATGTAGCATGCGCACGAAATACCAATTCCTTCCCACAAAATACAAATTTGTTCCCACGAAGTAGGCATCAAGTGACTTGTGTTGCAGGAGATGGGTAACTCATAAGTGATGGAGCTCAGTGTACAGTGGGTGTGTAAATGTGTATGTGTGCATACATGAGGTGGCGCTGTGCGCTGCCAAACTGGGACCATAAAGAAAAGTGCAGAGAGAGAAGAGTGTGCGTGCGTGTGTGTTTTGGCAGGATGCACAACAGTGACTGTGGAGGAAGTTCAGCTAGCCACGGTACATTTAACATGCAATCAGTGTGCAGTACAGTAATTAAAAACTCCTCTGCTTCAGCAATCCGGTCCCTTCATTAAGGAGGTTAGCTGTAGCTAACCATTGTTCACTGTGGATGCTTTCTTCAAACTTTGCAGCCCCAGACAGCTTTTCCTCAGCATGGTCAGAGGTTAGGTTTGGGCAGAACAGAGAAATAGAAGGATTTGGATTGAAATGATCTAAATGATTTTCATTTTATGAAGTTTGGTTTTGTTTGTGTTGAACTCAGCTATCTTGGTGTAGCAAAATATCTGCAGCACACATGTTCAGTTTTGTGTTCTGTGTTGGTTTGTTTTTAAAGTTAAGACAAACTTTATTTAAAGGGTGATTTTAAACACAGAAGATCGGCCATAACGCCACACTTATGCATTTTAACCCTTTTATTAACCCTGGTATTTTAACGGTATGTGTTGATTCTGGTGCTAAGCTATCAGCTTCTTTTGTTAGCTTAACGGCTAACCGGTAAGAACACGTACTTGCTACTAAAGAGTATTTAACAGAAAGGTTGTTAGTTTTCAAGCTAGTGAATAATAGTCCCTAAACATCAATTTACTCAATTTGATAACTAAGTAAACACCATTACGCCCCATTTCTCCAAAAAGATTTTGCTCTTTTCCAAAATACTCCCTTAATAATATTTCTTTAAATATTATTTTAATAAATGAAGGCAGCTAATTAGACACCGTTGAGGAATGGTCATCCAGAAGGTTGGTTTTATTCAGCGGATCATTATTTAAAACATTATTTTATTAAAATAATATTTTATCTGATCTTGCATTGTGAATGGTTGTCTAAACGTTTGCTGATTATTGCTTAAGTTAGTTCCAAGACTAACTTAACTTCACTTCCAGATTCTTCAAGATAATCCTTGGTTCTCAAACATAAACATTGCATGGTAATGTTGCATCACTCTTTTGGTCATGATTTTCAATCATCTTTGATCAACTTGTTTATATTGTACATAGCCCATTAGTCTTCGTTATTCTTTAATTCTGCTTGGTAGTTTAGTTGGATTGTTTTAGCAGAGTAAAGAGTTAGTTGATTGAAATATGTTTGACTTTGAGTTGACTTATTTTTGTTAATAAATTCTTGTATTTTAAGAAATTGTGTGAATTCATTGCATATATGTGCAGAGTTTATGCTGTTCAATAATGTCAGAGCTCGTCTCACACCTCTCTATTGTTTCCTAATACCATCGCCTTACTGGGCTGGTATTCACAGGACAACCCTTAACAGACCGAAATATTATTTGATAAAATATTAAAATATTAAATAATATTCCCAGATTCATAATCCCAACAATATCTTTTTTTTTTCTTTTTTTTTAACTGTGTCCTGAGTAGCGCTCAGAACTGTTGTCTGAGTGCCAAGAAAAAGCCCATCAGATTTACTTTCACAAGTGGAGCATTACAGCTAATGCTTTAAAGCTCCAATTGACATGTATAAAAAGAAACTTTATTAGAAACTGCTTTATGATTATTTCAGTTGTTACGGACACGGAGACAGAAATTAAAAGGGGAAAAAAAAAGAAGCACGAAAGACAGAATGGGTGGCCTAAAGGAAAAGGGGAGAGAAGGAGAATAGAATGGAGGAAAGAAAGAAGGATGAAGAGAATACAAGATAACACCCTGCTTTCTTGTACACCTGCAAAAACGTTCATATTACTAGCTTTTTTCTTGAAAAGTGGCTACTTATGAATGCAAGATGTATTTAGTGGTTAATGCGGCTCAATATTGAAAATTTGTGTATCTGTTTACACCTGAATCTAAACACCTGTGGGTCTGAGTGTGAGAGCGCTTGTGTATACAAGGTTTCTCCATAAAAATATGCAATAGTGAGTGTGAGGAGCCGCAGACCTGCCCCCCTGGACCCAGGACAGATACGGAGAAGATCCGAGCCACAGACATCCAAAGGCCCCCCAGAGCCCAGGAACCCCAGGAGAACCACCCCCGGGACTACCATAGCCCCACGTTATATCTATGTAGTGGGAACAAATTTGTATTTTGTGCGCATGCTATATAAATTTGTTTCCCATGTCAGTTCTCGGGCACCGTACTTTTGCATGTGCTCTGGATAAAAATATTCCCTAGATGAATAAATGCAACATTTGTTTAAAGAATAAAAGGTTAATATGTCATATTGTTCTTGTTTATTTCCCAATGGGCAATTTTCATCTTTTTATGACATTCCATGATTGCCAGATAGAGATGTTTATTGGAGTTGTATCATTATTTACTTTGCCATTGAATTTGTCTATTCATCTAGTGTGTATTCATCACATTCAAAATGCCAGTGAAGTATTTATTAGACTTGGGCAAGAGTGTGTCTCACACATTAAAATAGTTCTCATCCCTGTTTTAAATGCTTCTTCCATATACTACATCCTGATTAGCAACAAGACAACAATGCAAAAACAAAGAAAAATGGCTAAGAAAATATGAATTCATTGCAAAAAAAGACAAGGCTGTACAGCTTTGTGCTGCCTAGCAACTCAAGAGCTGCCTGTGGTGGCTTAGATTCATAGGAACAGCAGACCCAGGAGGCCCGCAGCGGCAAACAGTGATAGGAATGTAAAATGAAATGAAGAGTTACCTCCCCGAGATGGTGTGAACAACAGAGGCTTTCTCAAGGGGGGCTGTAACATCGCTCCAAGTATAAAAACCAGCCATCTAACCAAAACGTCAAGCTACTTTGGATGAAACACGCAAAGCAGCAGAATTGCCTGAGGCCTGTGTGAGTAATTAACCCCAAAGCTCTGCGGAGAAGAGGACTAAGATCCAGCTGCACTTTAACCAATTCTTTTGGAATCGGTAAATAAAAAGTCCTGGGTTTACTGGTTTACTGAGACACTCTCACAGGTTGGGCTGCTAGGTAGTGGGACATTAATAATGGCTCCAGCAAGCAGTTGTCAGGATTTATTAATCATTATCACTGGTACTCTGCCAGTAGGTGTTCGCTCCAGCAGAAAAGGAGAGAAGGCAACATAGATTCAGAGTTTCAGACATACAGAGAAGGAGCAAGAAAGCAGTCAGTCACCAGGAAGAAAAGCAGAGAACAAATGTGGAGAACTGGCCTTTCCCTGCCTTTGTGATCTGGGTGGCAAACAATGGGTAATAAGTAGCTACTACAGTGTGTAGATGTAAAGAGATATGCAGAATTTGATTTCAAAGATGTTTAGAAGCTTTTTATCTAGGCTATTTATTGGTTAGGAAAAACTGAAAAAAGGTCAGTTTTGCTCTTCTTAAGACAACCTTAACATCGGTACTCAAAACAGAGCATTTTTCCCTGTAGCTAAGCAACAGCCTAACTACTCACATGAGGAACACAGAGCTGAGCCGTTAATGAGGATACATAGGACTCTGCTTCAAATGCCTGGCATTGCTATAGACAAAAAGAAATCTGTGCTCATGATCTGTGTTGGACAGATGACGTTTGCAATTCAGAACGAGAAATATCCAGACAACCAAATTGATGCTCTGTTTTCCATATAGGCTTCATTTGTCAAAATCTAATGTCTCCATCTAGTGACAAGTCCCTGTGGTAAAATTGGCTATAGAAACTGCTTTTTATTATTGCGATGCACATCAGTGTCACAGCACTGTAACATGGAATACAACAAAAAGGAAAAAAGTCTTAGGAATCAGCATACAAACTAAAGCATGGTTCTGATTATCTTCAGTAATATCAATATATATTAATCTGAAACTAAAGGAAATTATTAATCAAATATTAGATTTACCTGAAAAATAGTCTTATTAATTAAGCAAACAAATGAAAAGGACAATGAAAACTCAGATATAAATTAAAATCCTATTTGGAGCCATTTAGCAGATATTAAAAAATGTAAAAATCTCTTCTGCCTTCCCAAACTTTAATTGATACATTAATTATTACATTCGTTGAAGAGAAAGCTCCAGCTGGGTAACAAGATGAAATGTTTCGTATTTAAATTATCTTAGAAAAACTGTGGGAGATTAATTTAACCTTTGACAGGACTAGTTAACATGTAATGACAAATCAGCCATTCCAACCTAAAGTTTAACTGCATATTTTCTTCAGAAACATAAAAAGCTAGATCCTTGTTGTAACGCTTTTTCTTAGATATGCACCAATTAATTGTCCAAAAAACAGCAGATCAACTACTGAAAAGTTTGATTTTTATTTTGCATTCATAAAATGCATAAAAAAAACAATCCCAATCTATAAACATATTAATGAACAACAAATCCCTTTATACATTTTTTTTATCAACTAAAAACAAAAGAAATGTTAGGGGAACATGCTTTGTTGCATAAATGTAAGTAAATTTGTGAGTTTGGGTTTGTTTCAAAACCTATACAAGTAGTAAAAGTTAAAAAACAAATCTAGGAAAAGCATAGCACATCTCTACTTTTATTGGTTAAAAAAAACACAGGATGAGTTCATCTCTGAGATACATGAAGATTCTTAGTTTTCTTAATAATGCTGTATTACATCAGCTACGAGTTTCAAAAGAAGTCAATGTCGTGGCACAGAATCCTCAACCTAAGATCTGGGTGTACCATAATAAATAAATAATAAATACAATGTAATGTAAACTTATTGTTCATTATTATCCCTGGCACGATAGTCATATTTGAAGGATACACATGGATTCGAACCATATTCCTACTTGTTTTAAAAGACCATTGTACTTTTTAGTCTGCTGACACAATAAGTTATTTGTCACAATTGCATTACTGAAATAAATTAGCACATGCCTATAAGCAGATAAACATAAAACCAGAGAACCTTATTTAATAAATCATACAAGGAAAAACTGCTATGGCAGAAGTCCCAACAAAACCAAAAGGGGAGAACAGCATGTGGTAAATCTATGACAGAATAACAAGAGACGACATAAGGTAACCTAAAAACCTAGGAGTAAATCCAGTGAGGGAGTTAACTCGACAGGTATGGTAAAGAGAAACAATGGTTAAAAGTTTAGGGTCTTGAGATTGTTAAAAGGCATCTTAATTGTATTAGAATTACATTTATGCTAGAAATGTTACAACAGTACTTACAAATAATCAAATAGAATTATATTAGTTTTTTGTGCTGCAATTACACCTTTTCAACTAGTCATGGTTGTGTACTTGCCCAGTTGCCTATAGTTGGAGGTCATATGTCTCTTTCAGACTGGATCTAAGCAAATTTGGTGAACCTCCTTTGCCACATTTGGTGAACCTCCGTCACGTACAGGGGTTGGACAATGAAACTGAAACACCTGTCATTTTAGTGTGGGAGGTTTCATGACTAAATTGGACCAGCCTGGTAGCCAGTCTTCATTGATTGCACATTGCACCTGTAGGAGCAGAGTGTGACGGTTCAATTAGCAGGGTAAGAGCACAGTTTTGCTCAAAATATTGAAATGCACACAACGTTATGGGTGACATACCAGAGTTCAAAAGAGGACAAATTGTTGGTGCACGTCTTGCTGGCGCATCTGTGACCAAGACAGCAAGTCTTTGTGATGTATCAAGAGCCACGGTATCCAGGGTAATGTCAGCATACCACCAAGAAGGACGAACCACATCCAACAGGATTAACTGTGGACGCAAGAGGAAGCTGTCTGAAAGGGATGTTCGGGTGCTAACCCGGATTGTATCCAAAAAACAAAACCAAATCACGGCAGAATTAAATGTGCACCTCAACTCTCCTGTTTCCACCAGAACTGTCCGTCGGAAGCTCCACAGGGTCAATATACACGGCCGGGCTGCTATAGCCAAACCTTTGGTCACTCATGCCAATGCCAAACGTCGGTTTCAATGGTGCAAGGAGCGCAAATCTTGGGCTGTGGACAATGTGAAACATGTATTGTTCTCTGATGAGTCCACCTTTATCGTTTTACCTTTTACGGTGTGGAGAAGCCCCAAAGAAGCGTACCACCCAGACTGTTGCTTGCCCAGAGTGAAGCATGGGGGTGGATCAGTGATGGTTTGGGCTGCCATATCATGGCATTCCCTTGGCCCAATACTTGTGCTAGATGGGCGCGTCACTGCCAAGGACTACCGAACCATTCTTGAGGACCATGTGCATCTAATGGTTCAAACATTGTATCCTGAAGGCGGTGCCGTGTATCAGGATGACAATGCACCAATACACACAGCAAGACTGGTGAAAGATTGGTTTGATGAACATGAAAGTGAAGTTGAACATCTCCCATGGCCTGCACAGTCACCAGATCTAAATATTATTGAGCCACTTTGGGGTGTTTTGGAGGAGCGAGTCAGGAAATGTTTTCCTCCACCAGTATCACGTAGTGACCTGGCCACTATCCTGCCAGAAGAATGGCTTAAAATCCCTCTGACCACTGTGCAGGACTTGTATATGTCATTCCCAAGACGAATTGACACTGTATTGGCCGCAAAAGGAGGCCCTACACCATACTACTAAATTATTGTGGTCTAAAACCATGTGTTTCAGTTTCATTGTCCAACCCCTGTACATATTACATACTAATCAATGATTTTTAATAGATGACTAGGATTCTTTTTATTTCACCCTCCCTATCCATGGCTGTAAACTGTAGATCTGAAGAGATCATGTTGAGAAAAACTGCTTTTTTTCCAAAACAGGGTGTGTTGCATCAAACAAACTCAGAGGTGAAAATAAAATTATCAATAACATCTGTTATTAATTTTTGGGTTTCTAGTTTAATAAAAAGTATAGCTTAATGACAAGAGAAATTTGGGAAATTTGTCAGATTGCATAGAGTGATCAGATTCCTTGGGATCAAAAAATAGGGGAACAGTTTCTCCTCTTGCTCCACAGTTCAGGTGCGTATGACAACGCTGCCACCCTTCCTACAGTAACACAGTGACAATGAACAACCAGAACTTTGCTACAACAACAAGGTAGAAACCCACTTCTGGGTCAAATATAAAACCAGTCAAGGCCTGGGTTGATTTACAACAACAGGGTTGAGCTATGGGTTTACCCAGTAAACCCATGGCTTAACTTCAAAAATGGGTAAAGTGCCTAACGACAAACATTACTGCTACCAAAGTGTGGATCATATGTCAGCAAAGAGACACACAGGATACTCTCACAATCATGCTAAAGCCCAAGTTACCTAGCATGCATGTTTTTGCATGAAGGGAGGAAACTATTATCTAGATAGGACTGCATGCACAGGGATAACATGTAAATTCTCCACAAAATGGCCGTAGCTTTAATGGATATGAACCCATGACCTTATTCCTGCAAGGCAACAGTGCTAACATCTGTTCCTCAATGAAGCCCATAATGATTGATGAATGAACAAAGACAACCTCATAATGTCCAATAAGACTCACTGACATTCTGTATGTCACTGACTGATTTGGAAATTGAAAAGTAAACTAAATGTCTTTTTTAGTGCTTCTTAATGTTGCAATCTCATTGTAATAATGGGATGTTTTTACAGTAATAGTTAACGTTACTTCCACTAACTTCTGATTTATTATGTAAAATGATTTTGTAAATCACATGCTTTCATCTTGGTATTTATAATAGGGATTACACTTACTGCTTGATTCTGGTCCTGAATGAAATAATGCAAGTTTGCAGTTGAAATCTTTAAACTTGGTTACACAAGAGTTTATGCTGTTTTTTGTTTTGTTTTGTTTTTTAAGCTCAGGACAGTCACATTTTCAAGCTACAAGCAGACTTTAAATCAATAGTCAGACCACCAGTAGCTGGCATGGAACCTTGGAGTAATGTAGTAATGGCATCAGAGGAGACAGATCAATGGAAGTGCTTTACCCTTTAATGCCACAGACTCCTGGCCTCTTTTAAAAGACTGAGTAAAGAGTGATCTTTCTGCCAAATACAGAGTTTAGTTATGTCCTGAGAATGAGGATGGCTTGTTATATTGTTTGTGTACTTTTTACATTGGCTTTTTTGGAGAAAGAAGCAGCTATATTTGAACAAAAGAGTGAAGCTTAAAGCTGGCTGGCAAGAATTATTTTCAAGAAGGCCTATAGCACATCGATTGGTGTATGGTAATGTGGCTCATGACAGGTGACGACTTCTACAAAAACTTTACTGAGGCTTTTTTTAAAGAGAAACTGAAGGTTGTCTCTTAAATTATGTCTATGGGTGTAATAATCCGTCTCTGACTGTGTTTTGTTTATTACACCCACTTGTTATCTATGTAGGTTTTTTCACCTCGGTATTTTTAAGTTCCTGTTTTCTGTTCCTTCATTGTCAGGTCGTCTGTTGTCATCACCACTGCTGTTTCTCTAGTTTCTGTTTCCTTCGTTCCTGTAAGTTTTTATCCTTTTGCATCAATATATATCCATTCCACCATGCACCTGCTAATGTTCTTTTGCCACTTTGGTCCTGCTCAGCTGCGTACCTTGACAATGGTAGCCTCATCTTATCAAAAATATTTAGAGCAGGCTGTTTAAGTCATTTAGCAAGATGTTAATGTAAAACTTCAGTACAGTCTAAATACTGTGGTGTCATTTTTTTCAGATAAATGCTAGGTTTATGCTGTTTGGACAAAAGTTGAGTAGTTTATTTTTTACCAAACATTGGGTTTATTATGATTTATCCAGCTGTAATAGCTGCCCACCTATTGCAGCACAACACATTTAAGAATGTGTTTATGCAAATTATTTGATAATTCTTCCAGAAATATGTTTTCAAGATCAGACACTGTTGTTGGAAACCCATTCCATGATGCTGTCTGCACTGTTCTTTAGCAAATCTGAAGGCCACATGATGTTTGAAGTTACATTAGATTTTCCTATATTCCTAAAACGTGTGGTCTTTAGCTAGAGTGCCCACAGAAATCCAAACTGCTATTAAAAACTAAAATGAAGTGTAAAGTTTTAAAGTAAGTTTAAATAGCGATAACTATTTACTTTGTCTTCCCAATACACGTTTTATACAAATATTTTAATATTTATTATGTCTAATCTCAGAATTTGGAAATGTATCTGTAACTTTTCTATTTTGATTGCATTCTAACCAAAGCAGCTTTATACTGTTAATCAAGTTTTAATTTTCATGAAAAGATTTATCATGGAATTTTCTTGCCTTTTTGATGCAACTGCACACATTTTTGTGTATTGTGTACGTGTTGTATTGCTAATAGCAACATTTACCTGTCAAAGAAAGCTTTACAATTGAAAAGGTGGCCATCTAACAGGACAAATGAGATTACAAAAGAACACTGGATCAAAGTCTGAAGGTTTCTAAAAGTGCAACTGTAGATCTATCAAACATTTAAATGGTCTCTCATGAGCATTGCCCCAGTTTTGTAAGACCAAGACTTACCTCTGCTGCACAGGGTCAGCTCATTAAATTTTCTAGCCTCTAAATCGCAGATTATTAGCATTTCAGATACAAGCCCAAAGGACTGCTTTTAGGAGTTAGTGTATGAATCTTTTCATCATCTGTAAGAATCAGACCATCGTAGATGAATCAATACCAAAGAAACAGTGACCAGTAAGAGCAGTTACCAAGTAAGGTAAGTGTGAGATTTTTGGTTCCAACAGAAACATTTTCGTGAGGTTCAGAAAGGATAGATGCTCTCAATCAAGAGGTTGAGTTAAAGTTTAGTGGCATAGTTGGATCTGATTACTGAACTGTTGTGACCTTGATTCATTAAAGAAGGGTTTATTATTAGTGCAACATCTTGTGATTTTAGTTTCCCGCCTTGACCTGTTTCAAGCGGTAGCTGTTCATTCAAGTGTGGGGAGATTGAGGGAGAGGTCCATGTGCTGTGGTTCTGTGTCTGCTGTCCTGCTGTTCAGAAAAAAGAAAGACATTCAAATAAATAAAACGGTATGCTGTTATTCAGTTATATAAACAACTCAATAATTTTATGATAGCAACCTAGTGTATAATAACACACTCAGTTACAAAAATCAATCAAGACATATTAAACACATTGTTTGGATTTTTAAATGAGTTTCTGTGAAGTTAATACTCATCTCAAACTAAAAGTGTTCATACTCAAGAGATACAATACTGTATTACTGGATATTAAACTGTTGCTTTCACAAAAAATTGTGACAATCCTTGCTGTTTTCTTACCTAAACAAATTTTGTGTTAATATGCTAAAGTTACAGTGGTTGACGTTTGTCTGAGTCAGTTCACCTGATCAGCCGGCACTTGACTGTCTGCTCTAAGTCTGCCAAGAGTGGAGTACACTTTTGTATTTTGCATCATTTTGTTATTTGTGCAACAGGATGCTTTTTTTCCAAGTCTAGTATTTGTTTAGAAAGAATCCAGAGAAAACTATAACAAGCATGGAGTCAAGTGCGGACAGTTAAAACAACTTTTAAAACACTTCAAAGCAGGACTTTTACACATTTTTTTTTATGTTTCTGTGTGTTTGTGAATGGACTGAGGCTGAGAGCGGGGTTAAAGTCAACCTTCTGCTGTTACTGCTCTGATTCACATATGTAGCTGAGCACAGTTTTGGCTGACTTGTGTAAGAGTAAACCAGCTTTGCTGCTCGGGTGTCTCATGTAATGATCTCAGTTGGTTTATGCAGAAAGCTGGCTTATAATTTAAGGTGAAAAAAAAGCTTGTCCATGCACGTGTAAATTTGTCCTTGGTTTTCACCCAACAATATTACACAAAATTAGAAACACATAATTTCTTGCCATTAAAAGGTACCCCACACCATCAATATGTTCAACTAATTAGAAAGGGATACGTCTGACATTCAAATAAGGAACATTCAAATGAGGAATGTCTATGTTAAACACCATTAATATCTACTCCCGACCTGTGGTTCTGTGATTTTTGATAGCTTATGTATGCCGGTTTGTTCTGTGATTTGTGAAAAACCAGAAAGGGCTATTCTTAGTGGGTTTAAGACAGAACCGATTTCTGAAAAATGTTACAGTGTTGCACCCCACAGGCATAACACCTAAAGTTTCATTTAATTTAAATTAAAAAATAGAAAAAGCAGTGGCTTAGGTACCTTTTTTCTTTTTTGAGCTCACTGAGATTTAAAACCTTTCTATTACAAGTAATGGAACTGTTACTGAGAACCTCAAAAATTCTGAACTTACCCAATAAACATTTGTGAAAGCGCAAATTTTAATTATATTTCACAAGGGCATTATATTGAAATATTGAACAACATTTTCCCAAACTTTACCTTCTCTAAAGAAAACCCAGTCTCCATGCAATTCTGCAGTCAGATGCAGTAGTGCCAGTACAAAATATCAGTGCTCAAGTTGAAGCCCTTCCCCATGCTCTTGCTCTCAAGTTCCTCCATAGTGTTTGCAACGTGGTGTTTTTGTATTGTTGTGAAATAACCCCGTCTAAAGTTTCTACCCACAGAATACCAGATGGCATGATGCCTAATGACTTCACGAGAACGTGCTTGTTTTCCTTAGCACTTTCCCCATCAAGTGGTGTACTGCACTACTTTAAGGTTTTGAAGGAGAGAAGCAATGTATCTGAGTATAAATTCAATAAACTTTTTTTTCTCTTTGGAATATTGTAAAAAATTATTTAAAAAATATTTTATTTGAAAATTACATTTTATATAAATTAACACAGAGTGATTTATTTATCTCTTTTTAACAAACAAAATAAAATAAACATGCAATTTTTACATAAATTGTTTGAAAATGAGCAGGTAGAAGAAAAAAAAAAGGGTTTCATTTCTCCTTTCATACACCTTCACCACATAATCATTTAAGTCTCTCCACATCAGTTGAACCTTTAAAAGAGTCCCACACTAATCAAACGTAAAGGTGTCTTTCCCACCTGCGACTACACAACCATGGAGATATTAGTAACACCAACACTCACATTTAAGGTTCTGGAGCCACCATTATATTTTCCAATTTGTTTTTATACAGTTTTTTTTTAATTAGTTTGTATTTATACTTTGTTCCACACCATCATTTATTGCATTATATAGATCCACCCCATACACCAATATACAGTAACTCTTTTTGGTGGTTCGGACACAATGTTTTTTGAAATTACCTTCTCCTATATTATAACCCCCATCTCTGTCACTAAACAGTTTTTGAATACTGTCTGGAAGTTCATGAATTCTTTCTTTGAACATAAGTTGCACAGTTAAAATTTTACAAGGTCCCAGAATGTCAGTATGTTTGATTTCAAAAACAATGGATTTGTATGATGCCAATATGCCACGTTATAGCTGTAGTTTTTTGTACGTTTTTTGTACGTTTTGCCCCAAACTTCCACACAATAACTCAAATATGGTAAAACTAGTGTATTGTAAAATATAAGCTGGGATTTGTGGTCCAGAACATCATAAGCGTACTTGTCGTCTTCCAACTATCCTGGACCGGGTTGCTGGGGCAGCAGTCTCAGCAGAGACACCCAGACTTCCATCTCCCCAGACAACTACTCCAACTGTTCTAGGGGGAGCCTAAGGCGTTCCCAGGCCAGCCGGGAGATATAGTCCTCCCAGCGTGCCTTGGCCCATCCACTGGGCCTCCTCCCGGTGGGACGTGCCTGAAACACCATCCGAGGGAGACATCCGGGGGGCATTCAAAATAAATGCCCAAGCCACCTCAGCTGACTCATCTTGATGCAGAGGAGCAGTGGCTCTACTCTGAGCCCCTCCCAGATTCAAGACCATATGTGAGGGTAATACGTAGACCAACCGGTAAAGAATTTTTTTAACTACCTGGTGGACTTTGGCCTGGGTGATGGACAAGTTTGCAGTCTCTTCTTCCACCAGGGAAGGCGTGTTGACAGGGTTGAGGAGATCCTCGAAGCACTTCTTCCACTGCCCGATAATGTCCCCCATTGAGGTAGGCATCACCCCACCCCCTCTGTAAACAGTGTTGGTGAAGCTGAGGGTTTGCCAAAATTGCTTTGAGGCTGATCGCTGTATTTCTCCATGGCCTCAACGAACTCCTCCTAGGCTCGATTTTTTGACTCTGCAAACGCCCAAGCCACGGCCTTGGCCTCACAGTCCTCGTTAGCGTCCTAAGGAGTCCCATTGAGCCAGCCAGGCTCAATGGGACTCCTTCTTCAGCTTGTCAGCATCTCTTACTGCCAGTGTCCACCACCAGATGAATACATCCCTCAACAAGTGCTCCACAAGACATTCCCAGCAGACCCTCGTTACACACTTAGGCCTGCTTAGTCTGCCTGGCTTCCTCCTCTGCCAGTGGATCCAACAGGTGATGATCAATAGACAGCTCAGCCCCTCCTTTCACCCAAGTGTCAAAAACATGTGCAGAAGGTCAGAAGACATGACTACAGAGTTCATCAATGACCTCAGGCCTAGGGTGTCCTGGTACTACGTGAACTGACGTACACCCTTATATCTGAACATGGTGATCGTTATGGACAATCTGTGACTTGCACCAAATTCCGACAACCAAACACCACCCGGGTTCAGATCAGGGAGGCCATTCCTCCCAATCACATCCCTCCAAGTGCCACTGTCATTTTCCACGTGGGAGTGGAAATGAAAGGCCATTAGCAGAATGATGGAGTGCCTGAGAGGGGCACTGTCCAGCCAAGAGGCTGGGTACTTTGTGTCACTGCTTGGGCCGTAGGCTGTTATAATGGTCAGAGACCTCTCCCTGGCCTGAACACACAGGGATGTGACCTTTTAATTCACTATGGGTAAATCCCAATGCTAGACGACTGAGCTGAGGGGTAACATTTATTGACTGGTTTGGAAATTAAATGACCCGATAAATACCAAAACTAAAGGCTATATGAAGATTGCAAAAAAATCCAAATTCTTCCTTACATTTATGCCACTTGATGTTTTTGTTACTATAAAACTGCTTTTAAAGTTTATTATTGGAGGGAAAGAGAAAAACAACTTTCTAGATGAGGGATAGAACTGCTGCATAATCTGATGGTGAGGAGACAAATTTCTATTCAGTTTGTGTTTACACTGCAGGACAAAGAGGGCGAAAAGCAAATGGAGGTAAGCATACTGATAAGAAAGATTTTAACAATTATATTTTACCAGAAATGCTTTTTGGAGTATATACTTTGCACCTTGTACAATATTTATACTGAGAAAATTGTGCGAGTGCAATTTCACTTGATGTCATTCCAGGCAAAGTGCAAAATCCCATAGGAAAATTACATTACATGACAAGAAGCAGTTGTTCTGCATCTGCCCTTACATTTAAGAAGGATTATTCCAACTTCTTTTGACATTTTCATTTAAAAAAGCAAAGCAAATTGAGTAATACCATAGCAATAAAGAAAATACCAGTCATAGCACAATAAACATCTCAGTGCATTTAAAAGATTATTTAAAGTATTTAAGTCGGCTCTAAGGCTGTTTTCACTGAGGCACACGCTTATAACATGCTCTGTTGAACACATATTCAACCGAGGTCGGAGTGGTTCACAATCCCTGGTTGTCAACATTCAGAGGCTTGGGCCTGCATCTATATTTTTACACGCAAGACTGCTAATCCACAGAACTACAATGAGTGACAGATTTACCATTTTTCAAGTGACTGCTATTAAAGCTTCAATGACAGATAGCAATTTGCTTTTATACATCAGGAAGACTCTTAGTCTTCAACTGAATGGTACCAGGCAGCCAAACAGCGAGTAACTTGACGAACAGTTCAAGACAGAGTTCCAGCTCTCTTTAATCACACAAAAATCACACATTAGAACATTTTGTAGTTTCTAGCTTCGATACAATAGGTTTTACTTATCCTTGCAAGGACGAACTAGTTTGTTCACTTTATCATGTGCTTGGGTATTAAACTAAAGTTCACATTGCTTGAAACTTTAAAATGTATAGTTCCTTCTATGGACTTTTTTTTTTAACATGAATAGTGTGAAAGTTAAGTGTCTTTCCCACAGTGGGTATTTTCATGGGTAATATATTGCGGCATGTTTGTCCATATTTGCATTATTAATTGTTTTGTGTTATTTATTGTGTTATTCCATCATTTTGTGAGCTGTAAATAATAATGGCAGGTGAGAGGAATTATTTCGGAGATAAGAGGGGAGGAGTTTATATTGTGAGAAGTTTTGTCAATTGAGACAGCTGGGTTGCACGATAAAAGGTGCTTGATCAATAAAAAAGTTAATGACCTGTGCTTCAGCAAAAGACCATTGAGTTTGTCTTGCCCTTTGGATATGTCTGTAAATGCGTAAATGTACGATGAAGATGGGACATTTTTGTAAATAACATCAGTGTCTGAAAAAAAAAACACCTGAAAACTGGACTTACTGCCTCTTGTCAATCCTTTAAAAGAGACAAAAGCAACCAAAATTATTTACTCTTTTGTTGTCACTTTTTGCCATCAAATAACATCAAACTTTCTACGTGAGACTGCTGTGTGTATCTTGTTGCATGTTAGCTGTATTCTGCAGTCTTTCTCCAAAAATCAGCTGAGGAAGGGAGAATGACAAATCATCAAGGCAAAGACTGTTTGTCTTTTTTTAGGTGATAAGAGGTACAAGCAGGAATTTACATACAGATGTTGAGCTGAGAGACAGAACTATTCCCAGCACACTGCGTTGATCAGTGGTAGGATATATTCAGCAGTCAATCAATTATCTTGGTAGAAAATGATGTATTCCAGTACTGATGGGTGGCTTTCAAAAAATGGGTTCATACTTGTGGGCCGGAGCTCTATAAAGGGTCTGACAAAATTATAACACATTTATTTGAGTAAGACTGTGTAAAACTGAAACACGTTAAATTCTCGTGACATACATACAAGTGGACTCACTGATATGTGAACAACCGATTTTGGAATTTCAAGGAAGTAAAGAATTTAATCTACAATTTGTGCAAACATGTTTTCTCTTTGCATTCTCGGATATCTGGACAATTTTGACTAAGAAGATTAGGTTAACCATTTAAAGGTCGAAAAGCATTTGTGTCTGTGTCAAGTTGGGGAGATGCCCTGTGACCTAATTTGGTTTCCCTAGGGTTTAAAGATATAAAATTTTTATGATGATTCCAATAATCTTTCATTGGGCTGTTTTCAGTACGCTTTCCCTTTAAGTTCATTCCACTGTAGGAATGAAGTAAGCTTTGCATGTTGAGGTTGATTGTCTGTCCTTGTCATGGTCTGAGGTTGTTTTGGAGCAAAATGCAAACAGGGACTAGGGCTCGGCATGTTGCAAAGTAGATCAGTTTTAATAAGACTTGAAGTCAGCACTGCTCCATAGCACAAATGCAGAGAAACATGAGGAGCTCGAGGAGAGACAGGACATTACACGAGGAACCAGTGGGGAATGATGAGCACAACCAGCTATATAAGCAGGGAGAGGAGGAGAATGGACCAATGAAAGGAATGCTATGGTGATCAGAGGAATAGTGGAAACAGGTGCGAGGACCGGCTGTAGAGACTGAGCGAATGAGTGGTTACTATAAAAACAGCAGAGGGAATGCAGGGACACAAGGAACTAAACTAGACTGAAGACGTAAACAAACTAGAAACCAGGAAGTGTGAGACCAGGTGAAAAGAGACAATAAATACAGAACTAGTAGGCGGGAGCAGAGAATGCGAAGAACTAAGATAATAGATAACCTAAACAAAAACAATAAGTGGAAACTAAACCTAGCCGGAACAAATAATCAAATACAACTAACTGCCAGAAAGGAACTGAAACATAAGGGACTAACACAGAGAACTATACTAGAATAAATAAACTGAGGATGACAAAATAAATATAAAGAACTAATACAGGAGGGAACTCTACTACAAGCAACGCTGGGGAGAACAACTAATTTAAAGGGAAACAAACCTCAGAGTAAACAATAACTGAAGGGGATCTAAGGACAAGGGGAGGAACTACTAAGAGATAAGAGTGAAGGAAAGTTAGAACACAGAACAATAAAAGGACATAAAGAAACAGTGAGTGGGTGGACCTAAAGAAAAAGAAGAAGAAGGCAGAAAGAATAAATGACAGAAACTATAACCAAACTAAGAATCACCACATAAGGAAAAAATACTTCACAACAAAAACCAAAACAAAGCCAAAACTGGCAGATCCTGACAGTACTACTAAGGAGCATATTTCGTCACATTAACTCCCAGCTTAGCTTGTTCTGTTCACATCAGTATATTCGATGTACCACTTCCAGAGTAGATCTTCATCTGACCAAGTTTATTTCTTTGACATGATAGCAACGTTTAAACATGAAGCCTTTTAAATCGCAAAGCATAAATGGGAGAAGATGCATATTTGCACGAGGCATTTGTACCAAGCAGTGAACTACTAGGTCTGCAGAAGCTGCATAAATAATAGTTTGCTCTCTCTTCAAGGATTACATTTAGGAAAGCAATGCAATGTTGAAGCCTTGTTGAAGCCTTAATGGTAAGAATTCTTCAAGCTGCTGCAAGCTTGTTCAGGATCCTACCATGTAAGGTAGGTTTTGTGTGGGTCTAAACATAACAAATGTGATGCTTTTTGTGAAATATAAAATCCCATCACTTATGTGAAGCATGTGTGTTGTTTGGTACTCCCCTGGTTTATATATTGCCTGTGTATTGATGTAAATTGTGAAAATATAGTCTACTATTGTGTCCAGACAGACTAGGGTAATTTTGTTGTGATGTCAACCTCTTTTACCTAATGACCATCTGACCATCTATGGCTGATATTTCAATACACTAGGGGTCCCCAAACCCCAGACTCCAGTTCACATGCAGTTCCAGAGAGCGTTTTGTCCGGACCACAAAGCATTTCTTATTTACTATGCCGGCTACCGTGACTGACTTTTGAGCAGGCGTGAAGGACAGCTATGTGTGTCAGCGACATTTTGGCCCACACTCCAAGCCAGCTGGTGGCATCAATGCACCACATTGTTGTTTGCCAACCGCCAGAAAAAGACAAAGAAGAAGCTATGTGGGGTCCTTGATTGTGGGTTGCTAATGCCCCTTTTGCACTGGCTCCGCTCCACTCGGTTTCATTTTACTCCGTATGGTACCAGTTGTGTTTCCACTGACCCACTGACGGCTGGAGCTATTGCGGCTGAAGTCCAGCCTCCAGCCGTCAGTGTAGTGTGCTGTCCCTTACAGCACAAAATCGAGCATATGAGTGTTCACTGTTAGTACAGTGGATTTTAGGAAAACACAAAAAGCTTTTCACTGATGGGGAAATGATCAAAGAGTCCATGGAAGCTCTGGCAGAAACACTTTAAGATGGAAAAAAAAAAGACAATTTAAGGGGACGGTTAAGCAAATGGCCTTGTCTGCCAGAAGCACAGCAAGGAGAGCAGAATTGTTATATCAAGATGTTCAGACCCAGCTCGACTGTGCAATTCAAAGTGCCGTTATAATTGCTACTTAAATTGGAATGCACTTCTCTGTTCAGCAGATGATTTCATGGGCCTATGAATAATTGATCAGTAGTTAAAAAAAATCTAGTGTTAATTAAATGTTCAATGAAAATGAAAGAAAATATTTTTGTCAGTTGATTTAAAATGTTTGGACCCCAAAGTGTCTGGATGATGGAGGAAGTGGACCTCCTGCTATACCCCTACTATGCACATTCCTTGACTTCCCCCTAGTGGTCAAATAATTATTAGCTGAGTTATTCAGAAAATTGTTCTTGCTGCTCAGCCACTGGAGTACCTTTCAAGCATTCTGCTTGCCGAGGTGATTGAATCTTCATCAGCGCAGACAAAGCATCCGCATAGCATACCATAAGTTTCAGTAACATTATCGGTTTCATATTGCAGTGACATTTGATCAGCATTGTAATTTCTGTAGCAATTCCACATAGCTGTGCCATGGGCAAAAAAAATATTGTTCAGAGAAAATCATAGCAAGTCAAATATGACCCTTAAATAATTGTACCACAAAGCTAACCCCTTACTGCATAAATTTAGCTATAATGTATATAAAACAAAGCATTATGCTTTTGCTGCCAAGCAAATTAGGTAAAGATTGTTAATTTGATTATAGCACAGATAGAACATGTATATTTAGATCATTAGTATGCAAATATATCAAATTAGGCATACTGGGTAACTGTTTAAAATGAGTTACATGACATTGGAAGCACTTTGCTGCCATTTAGTGGTCAAAGTTTCAAATAATTCACAGGTAAAAAATGAAATTGTATAACCTGTCAAATATATCCTTTCTGGATCAAGACAGACAGAAACTGGAATTTTGCTGTGCTATCACCATCTCTTTTTGTTTAGTTTTTTTAAAACTTCCAAATATTTCCCTTTTTTTTTTATTAAAACTTTAATGGTCTATACCTAGTGTATGAATGCACCCAAGTGGCTAAATAAATATAATGTGTATTAATCTGAAAAAGGGGTTGCCCTGATATTTCAACAATCTTAAATAATTTTCAAGATGTTGTGTGAATATTCATCAGTTTAGACAGTGAATATTAGCATGGAATAAAATCAATAAATTTACGTTATTACATAGAAGTGCCAAATATTCTATTCAACTTCCAAATTTAAGACTCTAGTGCTGCTGTAAAAATAAGCCAAAATACACAGTCACAAATGGACAGGGTGCCAAAAAGATATGTGAAAAGGATTTTGAAAGCTATCACATCTGTTTGTCAACAACCTATCAATCACTCAGCCTTGGTTTCTTGGGTAACAAAGCAAAGTGCTATATTCTCTGTTTTGTTAGATGACCCCAATTTACCTGTGTCACCTCTTGTCCCTGCTGACTCAAACAAGGCTAGAGAGAAAGCCATGTTTTCAAGTTCTCATTTTCTCCATCAGCACAATTCTATTGCTTAGGAGGGAGGCAGAGAGGTGAGGGCAGATGCACTTGTTTACAGCCACCTCCTCCATCTTGATGTTCTCTCCAACACAGTGGGTTTGGCAGTACTATAGTGAGCACATTAGCGCATTGTGTTGTAGAAACTACATGTTATCTCTTCTCTGCTGATGGGCACGCAGAAAGAAGTGGAGTATATGTCCCATTTTTACGAGAAACCTGCCATCAAAAAGCTTTTTGTTAGATTATAAAAAATGTACAACAAATTGCATCATCTCCAGATTGTAAAATCCTAACAGCACTCATTCTTACAATAACTACAACTACGGGAAAAGTTGGTCAGGGGAAAAAGGTGTACAGTATTACTTTTATGCCAGCACTGGTTTGGGAATGTTGCTGTGTAAGTGTAAAACTTTGTCAATGTTTAAAGCATCTTAGAAGTCTTTTTGTTAAAAGACACAATAAAAAAAGACAGACATTTGATTAGCTAAATCTATGCACAGTGGCCCCTATAGGGATACACTCTATAAGGATAAGTTATAATTTGTAGAAAAGTTACAACACAATAACAATTGTTATTGTGCAAAGGTATCAGTAAGGAGAAGAGTTCAAAAACCATTCACAGTATTTTTTATCTTTATACCACAGGACTTTCAAGCCAATCATCAGTGATTAGAGAAAATATAGAAAGACTGTAGTAGGCCTTTGGCTATATATCTAAATAACTAAAAATATTAAGATACCTATTGTAAAATAAGGATTTGTTTTCCATCTTTTCCTTTTATAGCATCTTGTCTATTTAGATTGGGTAAACACTGACAAATCTCTAGAAGTGTAGTGGTTGAAAAAACACTATTATAGTGACATTTTACACCCAAGTACAGACGTTACTTGGATACATCTACAGCTCTTGTGGAATTCTTTTGGGTTGCTTCATGAATAGCAGCAATCGATCCGTCTTTCTTTACATGAAGAAGCAAGAGACTGACTGAGTTTGAGAGATTGAGAAGATAATCCTGTGAGATACAAATGAGGAGGCTGTGAAAAATCTCATTTAAAATGGCAAGGAGAAGCGCAGCCTTGTAAATAAAATTCTATTTCACATTGTTAAAAGGTAATTTGTCTCCATCATGCCCAGTGGAAGCTTCATAAATAAAACAAGAGAGCACACTGCAGGTGTACATTTCATTCCTTTTGTTTTTTTCCCTCACATTTTGTTTCATTTGCTCCATTGCTTGCATGCAAATTAGACATAAAATAAAATGGGGAAATAAGAAGAAAACAAACAAATTATTAGGGAGAGCCAGTGGCAGCATGATACAGTTGCATTTTTCTTAGGAATAATTGTTTGCATAATTTTGTGGCAATAGAGGAAAAGATATGTAATTTCACTCTTGAGTGTAGAATTGGTCAACATGTAAATACAGTAATAGCATTTAAATTGATTTTTGTTAAAGAAAGCAGTAATAAAGTTAAAAACAACAGTTGTCGCCATGAGCAACCAGAGCTTTTTCTAGTGTTGGCCAGGAAACCTCAAGCATATTTTTACTCTGTGTAAGTAGTGTTCACAGGAGTGGAATTATGAGTGGCTTTAACTTTATGCAGAGCTGTTAACTTACCAATGCTGTTATATTCATGACAAACTTGAAGGGAGTGCAGCTGAAAATCAGCTGTCATTATTCAGAGCTCTATTTGAGAGTGTATGAATGATCTCAACTGGTAATTTAGCTTTTTCTCTGGACAAACTTTAGATAATTTATTCAGAAAAGAGTTACACCATTTCCCCTCAAAGGCAAAAGCTTTGCAGTTGTTGGGGGTGCACGTGTCGGCACAATTCAGGTTGTTACACAAACATACAAGTAGGCAAATTACATCACAACCCAAATATTTTTCATTTTTATTTCAAGATAAACCTGATTATTGAATTACAACTAGGGGCTGCATGGTGGCACAGTTGGTAGCACTGTTGCCTTGTACCAAGAAGGTCCTCGGTTCAATTCCTGCCGGTGTCATAAAGTGGGTTTTTGTTGGACCAAAATGCAAACAAAGGGAATAAAGGAAACAAACTGGCTTAAACACATAACTGAACAGCAGGGGGAACCAATGACAAATGTGACCAGACAATCGGGGGAAAACACAGAACAGGTGTGGGTTTGGGGTGCAGGGAGACAAAAAACAAAGGACTAGACCAGGTAATAGAACAAAAACACTAGCAGGTGTGACAGCCGGGGGTCTTTCTGCATGGAGTTTGTGCGTTCTCCCCGTGCATGCGTGGGTTCTCTCTGGGTACTCCGGCTTCCTCCCACAGTCCAAAAACGTAGGTTAATTGGTCTGTCTAAATTAGGTGTGTACATGGTTGTTTGTCCTGTGTGTGGCCCTGCGATGGAACTGGTGACCTGTCCAGGAAGATAAGCATCAGCTCCCCTGCGACCCTATACGGAAGAAGTGGGTATAGAAAATGGCTGGATGAATATAAAACTTATTTCTGATTTTTAAATGGTGACCTATGAACTAATGTAACTACGAACAATGAGTTATGATTGCTTTATTTGTGTGAACTGAACTCATAGCTACGTCTTATTGAAAGTACAACACTGAACAGAAGTTATTGCAGCGCTAATACCAACTGCAGTCTATCTTTCTTATAGAAATACAATAGATGGCTTGACTCTACTATACATGGTTTGACAATCAGGCATTGTGCAAGCATCAGGCAGATCCTTAAATCTCCAGCATCTTGAAGATCTGATTGCCAACAGATGTGTCAGCAGCCTAGATGCAACCTTCTCCGGCCGACCTTAGGTGTAAAGCTGCTGCTCAGAGGCGGAAAGCCCTCCTCTCCCATCAACAGACACACAGCACAACAACCTTTAATCATGACCAGGTCCCGGGTTATAAATAGTGGCATTGAAATAAAGACTGTTGGATTCAAATATTTATTAGTAAAATTCTGCACTACTTTGTCTTGTAATATTATTTAAACATAACATAAAATCCTTTGAAGTTTGTAGTTTTAACATGGCAAAACATGAGAAAGTTCAAGGGTTGTGAATACTTTTAAAATACATTCTATTCAAAGTCCTGACCATTTCTTGGGGGTGCCTGCTGAACTGTAAATATCCATTCCCTGCTCAGTGATCTGATGTCTACAGAGGTGCAGCGAGCATTGTAAAAAGCCTTCTACATCACATTCTGATTGTGTGCCATGAGACAAGCTGCATGCAATACTATCCTGATGATTGACCACACCATGTTTGGCTCTGGTTATCATAGCAACCCAATCTGTTCTCACAGATGGCCATGATGGTGTTGCTTATTCAAGTCACATTAGCCCTCTCCAACTGCTTGATGCAAACAAACTTTGACTAAGTCTTACCTTTGCCCTCAATGTGACTCAGACAAACTCAGCCTTATTGGACGAGCTCTGTGGAATACTGGGGGTTATATTTGGTGTCAGTCTACACTCTATCCTTAATGTATCTTTTGTGTGTTGTGTTATGTTATACCATGAAGTTGTTTCTTTTTTTTCCACAAGAATAGTCAATGCTGTAAAAATTATAAAAATCAACTTATCTGCCAATTCATCACAGTTTTCAAAAACCAGTTGTTTTTTTTTTAAAATGTATTTGTTATTTTAAGTTTGATATACAGATCTAAGCAAGAATAAAGAACAAACAGGAGCCAAAGGTGAATGATATGTGTTTTTGCCATTCTCTTCACTATAAAATAACAGGTATAAAAAGCTGATATAATTTGGGTCAGCTATCTGCTCAGCCAGTCAGATGTCTAACAAACATAACACTCATACCTTGTAAACTGTATTTGTATGACAGTTTTATTTTAACATGCGTTATGGGCGGTTCTCCTTTAGTTTTGGAATATTTCCAAACAGATAAACTGATCTATCTTCTAGTCAAGGAAGAAGTGGAGTAGCCTTCTTTCAGCCAGCTGAGCAGCAATGTGCAACAAGTGGGGGAGGGACAGAGCTGCATTACTTTGTGCTCCATAAATCTTGATATGAAAAACTGGCCAATGCCTACTTGAAAGGGGGTTTACAACACTTGATTTAGGTGAATGGCTGAGAGATGATGATTTAAATGAAAGGTACAAAGGGATATCTAGGGACAGTTGCAGCAGAAATAACAAATAAAAGAACTGTACCAAAAGTCACCAAGAGAAGAGTTTCCATACTTTTTGACGTGTTATATTTTCTTATAACAGATGTTGTTTGTGGTCATGTCATGAGTTTCATCCTTTCACTTCTCCACCTGTATCAGTACTGCTGTGGGCTTATTCCATGTGGATACTCCACATGCCATGCTGCTGCTTTAGGGACAACTGCAAGAAAATGTTATTTTGGCTTTAGGCATTACCTTTTCCCATTTTCTCTTTGCTTTGTTTTTGTACTTTTTTTAACCTTTTAGTTTTTGTTTTGACTATGGTTTCTTTAACCAGACCTGCTTAACAGTTTAGCTTTGACCATTGTAACATCTTCTCCTAAACAGAGGGCAACCACTCCTTTTCTTGTAACAGACTTTGTGTAGTGATTGACCCAGACTGTTTCATTCAGACTGAGGCTTAATTGATTATATTTAACTTGCAGCATAGCTCTGCCCCAAAGGACTTTAGAATGAGTGTGCCTGAGTGAAATGTAAGAGGGAAGAATTCTAACTCATCAAGGACAATCTTGGTGTTAATCACTGTGTGTGAAGAATAAGGTGAAGAATAATGGTAAAGTTTACAATGGGTAGAGAGGCAAACATCATATTAAATATTGCAAATCTTTTCTGCAAAAAGTACCAAAAGTTAGTTCCCTTAAAAAAATCACTTTTCATTAACTCACTAAGAGAGCGCCGTTTAAGAACACCAATATCAGCTGTGTTCATTTTAAGTTCATAATGTAAAAAGCAGCATTGTTCAATTAATTTGTAAATCAATATATTTGTATTATACACAGGTGGCACCACCGTTTTAGGGTGGGCCTGGGGCCATAGCAACTGTCAGAGGCAAACCCCTTTGTCATGTGAACTAGTGCTTCAGTGAATAAATACCAGATATCCAAGTGAAAGAGAATGCAGTGCAGAATGATATGAGAGCTATGTAGCGCTCAACCTCCCTGGTTTGTTTTTCCATGAAGTGGCATTTCAACTGTGGTGAGGCAGGTTAAGAAATGTACTTTTCATGTAGAGGATGTAAAGTTATGTTTCTATTATAATGCAGGTACTGTACTGACTGTGAAAAGTTACATCTAATTTACATAATTGGCAGGTCAATAACTATTCATACCCTTCTCTGATGATTTTGGTCCATCTGCGTCCTGTTTTCCTCATCTGCTCTCCCTGCCAGCAATCAAGCTCATCTGCCCCACCTGTTCGTTGCTGCCCTGCAGCTCATCAGCTTCATGCCTCTCATCTGTTTCCCAGCAGTTATATGCAACTCTCTGGCATGCAGATGGCGCCAGATTTTTGAAAGCTCAGTTTGAGTAGATATCCAGTATTCCTTCATTGCTTGATCATGTTTTTGACCACTTTTTGGAGTGGATTTCCCCGTCTTGCCTGGCCCTCATTGGATGTCTCTGGCTTCTGGATTACAACCTTGTTTCTGCCTCTTGACCCAAGCCTCCTGCCTCGCCCCTGGATCTGTCTGTCTGAGCCTGCCTCCCTGGTTTCTGACTCAGTTTCTGCCCCTTGACCACCGAGTTTTGAATCTTCCCCGTTGGCAATCCGACTGTTGCAAGTGTGCCTGCTGCATTATCAGCCCTAATCGGCTCCTGCTGAACCATCACCTGGCTCTGGAACTACTACTGGATCCCTGATCTATTTGGATTCTGAGAAGGTTGGTTGCCTTTTTTGGACTCGTATTTTTGCCAGGACTCCTTCAAGTCACTAACCTGCCTCTCTGCTTCCAGTGATTCCTGGTTCCCTGAGGGTAGTCTCTTGTGTTCCGGCTTCAAAGCTTTGAAAAAACCTTTTTAACGCTGCTTTGTGTCTCAGGCTAAAATTTTGGATCCTTCTGTCTTGTTTGTTACGATCTCAATAATAAAAATCTTTATTAAAGCTATAAAACCTTTATAACTGCTGCAGCTTTTTCCATGTATTTTTTTTTTTGGGATTTTAGTGCAACAAATTCTTCCAAAGGATTACGCACGGGCCCTTTCCTCGTCTTGATAGTTTAATGCTTCATACTCCTATTTACTACCTGACACTAGTACCTCTCAAAGATAATTGAAAGCATAGCAAGGATTAATATTATTCATTCACATTCATGTCCTCTATCAGTCTGAGCAAATATTAAACTTTTCCTCTTTTCTTTTTTTTTTTTTTTTTTCTACTTAGCCAGAGGGAACCTCTTAATGCAATGTATACCAGGATTCACAAAACACCTCTCACATAGCAAACAGTTTTGTTCATAACATTTATGAAGGAAGTCTTGGAAAAGGTTACTTTAAATTCATATCATAAATGCACAAAGTTCAGGAGATGTTCTACCAGGTGTGTCAGTTTTTATTCTTTTTCAAACATCAAGTATAAATTTACTAAACAAATTGAGAGGATTTCTCAGCTCTGTTACATTTGGTTGGATAAATGAAAATATTTTCCTCGTGACTGGTTTGAGTTTTGTGAGCTAAGATTTTTTTAGACTTTTAAGATTTGCTTGGAAAAACAAACACCTTACAAACACTACATTAAAATGTACTAGTAATAAGTCATCAAAGTGGCATTTCCTGCAAGAAAATACTGTTTTGAATTACTGATGCCTCTATGTGGGAATCGTGCAAACCTCTGAGACATGATAGGTTGACAAGGTTATGCTTCAAACTGTGGAAATATATTGGTTTTTTTTTTCTTGAAAACAGAAAATTCGACATATTTAGAACAGTCACTAAATGAACTTAACATTGTACTTTCAATATTGGGATGCTTATTAGGATTTTTTCGACTGTTCTGTCAAACACTATTCAGTGATGTAGAAGCACTGAAATGCTGCTTATTTCCAATGTTAACTATTTGTTTTTTATATAAGGCAGAGTCTAAACTGAAGAAAACTGTAGCCACAAAAAAAAATTACTGCCTCCATTTTTCTCAGCCTGGCACTGAGCCAACCAAATAAGTCAGTCAAATACAACAAATCTGGGCAAAAAGTCCACACTACTGACTGGTATTAACAAAGACACGTGTAATGCATACAGGCACAGGCATTCACATAAAATAACGGTAGCTACACTAATTCTACATGCTAACAGCAGGCATAATCTCAGCCCAGCTTCTCTTAACAACAGCAAGTGATAACAGCCTAATCTTTTTATGGTGCTATTGGCAACATTTCAGTAATGTTCCTAATTCATGCAAATCCAACACAGCTGACACTCAGATTGTGCAGTTTAGAGCACATGGGCCACAAGAAAATCAAAAGTATCAACATAACAAGTTTCCAATAATTTTTATTTTTATTACATCCTGCTCATAGAATTTATGCTTGTAAGAATGCTGCAGGAGGACAGTTATGCTCCAAAACATTTTGTTGTCCTTGAGCCACTTTGTAACTAATGTTGAAGCTTTAACTTCCTGGGTGATGTCTTCAACTCTTGCTTCCAAATAATGTTCTTTACCACCCCCTGTTCTCTTCAAAAAGGGGGCATATTATCACGACCAGAGACAGAGAACCCAAATTCAGCCAAACACAAAGTGATAAGTTAAAAGGTTTATTCAGAAACTCAGGAGCAGGAGAACAGCAGTCAGCTTCCAGGAACCACTGAAAACAGAGAGACTAGTTAGTGGCTGAATGGATTCAAGATGACGTCGACGATGGCAGCCTTGGAACTTCGCTCTCTCTTTGTTTTTGTATTTTGTGTGTTTGTATGTTTTTCGAGCCACAGTTCTGTGGTGTCGGGCCACAATCCTGTGGTCTCATTCAGTAGAGAGGAACTTCTCAACATCAGAGAGTCCTCTCTTGGGTTTTTCTCACCATCTTTCATCGATCCGAGGTTCACTGAGCTTCTGGCAAGCGGAGCTGCGGCTCTATATGGGATTCTGCGCCGAAAACGGCGGAGGGGAAAGCGTGCTGGCACACTGGTAAAGCTCCGCAAAAGAGGACTTCGCACACCACTGCCTTCAATCCACCTGGCAAATGTCCGCTCTCTCAACAAGATGGACGAGCTGCTTCTCACCGGTAAAAACACGGACCTCCGCGGATCAGCGGTTCTCTGCTTCACCGAGACATGGCTGAGTGAAAACATCCCGGACTGCGCATTGCTGTGGCCGGACTTCCAGCTGCGCAATCTGCTTTTATATAAATGAAGGTTGGTGCAGAGACGTAAAAGTGCTGGGAAAAACATGTAGCCCAGATCTGGAGTCATTTTCCATAATCTGTAAACCGTTTTATTCACCGAGAGAGTTTTCCTCGTTTATAATAATCAGCTCATATTTTCCACCGCATGGCTGCACTTTTGCCGCGGAAAAACATCTTGCTGAGCTGATTACAGACCTGGAGAAAAAATACACGGACTCTTTCATCATAATACTGGGAGATTTTAACACAGCAAACCTCTCAAATGAACTCCCCAAATACAGACAGCATATTAAGTGTCCCACCAGAGACAAAAACACACTGGACCATTGTTACACAGCTTTAAAGGACTCATATCATGCTGTTACCAGGGCTGCTCTGGGTTTTTCGGATCATTATCTAATCCACCTCATCCCAACCTACAGACAGAGACTAAGAGCTTCCAAACCCAAGGTTCACACTGTTAAGAAGTGGACTGAGGAATCAAAGCAGATGCTACAGGCCTGCTTTGAATGCACAGACTGGACTGTTTTTGAAACCTTAGCCACTGACTTAAACCAACTAACTAATGTGGTGACATCATACATCAGTTTCTGTGAGGACATGTGTGTGCAGACCAAGACCTTCTGCACCTTTGGGAATAACAAGCCATGGTTTACTCCACACCTCAGGAATCTGTGCAGGGAAAAGGAAGAAGCTCACAGCAGTGGAGATTGGGCGCGGTACAGGCAGGCCAGGAACAGACTACCAAAAGAGATCAAAGCAGCTAAGAGAAGCTATAGTGAGAAGCTTAAGAACAGCCTTTCTACTGGTGACACTTCGGCTGTATGGACTGGTCTGAGAAACCTGACTGCCTACAAGAGCCCCTCCATCCATCCTGAACAGAGTCGTCTCCTGTGCCAACCGTCTGAATGGCTTCTACTGCAGACATGACAAGAAGCCATTCACACCTCAAATCATCCCCTCTACATCCCATTCAGGAACAAATTCCTCCCATAAAGCAACCAACCCCCCACCATCAGATCATCTGCCTGCACTAAAGATCTCTGAGGAAGAGATCTTTCAGCGCATGAAAACAAAGAAAGCTGGAGGACCTGATAACATCTCCCCATCATGTCTGAAAGCCTGCGTACATCAACTTGCTCCGATCGTCACAAGGATCTTCAACAAGTCACTGGAGAAATGTGAGGTTCCCTCCTGCCTCAAACGATCCACCATCATCCCGGTTCCCAAGAAACCCACCATCGTAGGATTAAATGACTACAGCCCTGACGTCTGTGGTCATGAAAACCTTTGAGCGGCTGGTGCTGAAGCACCCCCTGCAATTTGCTTACCGAGCAAACAGGTTGGCAGATGATGCTGTCAACTTAGGTCTACACTTCATCGTGCAACACCTCAACCACCCAGGGACGTACGCCAGGATCCTGTTTGTAGACTTCAGCTCGGCCTTCAACACTATCATACCAGACATCCTCCACCAGAAGCTCACACAGCTCAACGTCCCAGCCTCCACCTGTCAGTCGATCAACAGCTTCCTGACAGCAGCAGGTGAGACTGGGGAGCATCTTCTCCCGATCCAGATCAATAAGTACTGGTGCCCCCCAAGGGTGTGTTCTATCCCCACTCCTCTTCTCCCTGTACACAAATGACTGCACCTCATTGGACTCGTCCGTGAAACTCCTGAAGTTTGCAGATGACACCACTGTCATTGGACTGATCCAGGACGGTGATGAGTCTGCATACAGACAGCAGGTGGATCGGCTGGTACACTAGTGCGGCCAGAACTACCTTGAACTGAACCCACTCAAGATTGTGGAAATGGTGGTGGACTTTCGGAGAACACCACCCCAATACACCCCCCTCACCATCCTCAACAACACTGTATCGGCCGTGGACCACTTCAGGTTCTTAGGAACCACCATCTCTGAGGACCTGAGATGGTCTTCACACATAGACACTGTTCGGAAGAAGGCCCAGCAGAGACTGTACTTCCTGAGGCAACTCAACAAGTTCAACCTTCCACAGGAGCTGTTGGTCATCTTCTACACTGCTATCATTCAATCTGTCCTGTCTTCATCCATCTCAGTGTGGTTTGGCTCATCCACAAAACAGGACAGGTCCAGACTGCAACAAATAATCAGGACTGCAGAGAGAATAATCAGAGCTGACCTTCCCTCCATCCAGGACTTATACAGGTCTAGGGTCAAGAAAAGAGCTGCCAAAATCTTTCCAGACCCCACACACCCTGCACATAAACTGTTTAGAGTTTTACCTTCAGGCCGCCACTACAGAGCACTGTTTACTAAAACCAGCCGCCACAAAGACAGTTTCTTCCCCCAAGCTGTTTCTCTGATGAACATTCAATAGAGTACAGAACAACAGCATACAGATGTTGCAAATGCACCTTTTCTATTAGATATGTGTATATTGTACATTGTAAATTGTAAATTTGTATATTCTGTAATGCAAAAACAGAACAAAAGAGCAAAGTGTACCAGAGTCAAATTCCTTGTTTGTATGCACGAAGTTGGCAATAAAGCTGATTCTGATTCTGAATAAAACTCAGGATTTGCAAGGAGTTAGATAAAGCCACTAACCTTCTCAGTCTGGGGATGAGGCACAGAATCCAGAGGAGGAAGTGATCCAGACAGTTAATGAGGAAGCGTCCAACAGACTGAAGTCAGATTGCCAACTGTTGGAAAATATTCATGCTATGCTTCTAGGATCTGTATTGCTATGCTCAAGTATGTTTAATAATGTGTGAAATAAAATTTATTGTGCAACTTAGAGGCCTGCTAACAGGCTTCTCTTTGTATATGTCTGCAAGATTTCTGCCTCACGACAAGAAGATATTTCTGTATGTAAGATTTTTGCCTTGCAACAAGAAGATATTTGTGTATATGTCTGTAGATAAAGGTTAAAAATGGAAAAACAGGAAGTGCTGAAAAAGCAGCTGAATGTCAGAGTGCCAGACAGCTCCGGATAAGAAATCAGACATACATTTGTATGTTTTTTCTTTTAATGTACACGCCTGGCTTTTGAATAAAAACTGCTGTTCTGGGAAAGAAGTTTCAGAAGTATTCGGACAAGCTTCTCTCTGTACAGGCATCTAAAAGCTGCGCAGCCTCCGTGTTCTCTTTTATTACTTTGTTTTTATTAGTAACAGTATAGGATGTCTTAGCTTTACCCAAACAAACGAGCACGCAGGAGTTTAGGGAACAACTCCATCACAACTGATCCAAATCCTCCGAGGAATCAGCTGAAGCTGTGACAGGAACACAGAGCTGCGATTGTCCTCTTGACAATAATTCCAGGTGTACTTGAGAGCCAGGCGAGCTCAGGCTGAATAAACCAGTGGCTAGGCTGAGGCGTAAATCCAGGGACAGAAACAGGGTCGAATTCCACGGCTAGAGGCATCAGACAAGGGGCAGGCAGAGGCAGAAAACCAGAGGCAGAAAACAGTCGAAATCCAGAAATCCAATCCGTCAGACAAGGGCAGGCAAGAAGGCAAAATCTGTGAGGCAAGGCAAGGTCAGAGAACAAGATCAATCAGGAAGGAACACTGGATAACTACTCACAAATGTTTTCGAAAATCTGCCTGTCAGATGGCTGTATATAACTGCAGCTCCACAGGTGTGTGGCATGACGGTGATTGCGCAGGAGCAGACAGGTGAAGCAGATGAGTTGATTGTATGAGTGAGAGCAGAGCAGGCAGACGGGCCAGAATCATAACACATATGTGGCCCCCTTTTGGTCCTTATGGCCAAAAAGTTCCATTTCAATTCATCAGACCACAGGAAATGTCTCCACAAATTTAAATCTTTGTCTCTGATTGCATTTAGAAACTAATTTCTTATTCTTCTTGCAGTGGCCTTTCAGGCCATGTAGGTTCAGAACGTGTTTCACTGCGGATAATGACATTCTCTTACCAGCTTCCTCCAGCATCTTCACAAGGTCTTTCGTTATTGGGTTGATGTAAAGATTTCACACCAAAACACACTTATCTCTGATATTTATTCTTGAATATCATTGTTTGAACAGATAAAGAATGCACTTTCAGGCATCTGGGATTTTTACCTATAGGTAAACCAGACTTGTGGAGGTATTCAATTATTTTCCTGATGTCTTGGGAGATTTTTTTTCTTTTTTTTTCCAGACTGTCACATCAGCCTATGGGAAGTTTACAAAACCCTAACATCATCATCTGGGCTTTCCCAAATTGTTCTGTATTTTAAAAAAGCAATTAAAAAATCTCTCTCTAACCATGCCTCTTATTATTAGCTTATGTAAATCATGAATGACTTTGACATGTTTCAGAAATATAGTATTTACATTTGCGTGTGCTTGGTTATCTGTACATTGGGGGCATAAAAGTACACAGAGGTAGATGGTAATTGTCTTTATGGGTACAACAGGTATAGAGGAAATATTGTGATTTGATTGGGATATGGTCTAACATACAAGTTGAAGGTTTATATGAATCTAATACTTTTGATAACTCAGGAAGGATCAAAACAGTCCAAACACAGATCTGGTTCTACAGTTACCTCCAATGCTCTCTCATTTGCTGGGGATGAATTAATCATGTTTGGGAGAATTCCAATGATTTTAATTTTACTAAAATATATTTTTATTCATAAAGAATCTAATAAAGTCATTACTGCTGAGAGCTAAGGGAATGGATGGTCAAAAAGACCTATAACTCTGTGTAAGTTTGGCAAGTGTACTAAAAAGAAAGCTAGGATTATTCTACAGGTTGTTACAGCATTGCCTGATAACTGTCCACTATAATAAAAATTTCTTTCAGGTGTGGAGTACTCAGTTAAATTAAACTCAAAGGTTTTTAAAAAAATGGTCAGACAGGACAGGGTTATAAGGAAATATTTTTATTTCTTAACACTCAATTCCATATATCAGCACAAGGTCCAGAGTATGAAGAAAAAAGTGGGTAGGTTTGTGGATGTTTTGAGCAAAGCCAATTGAGTCTAAGATAGCATTAAATGCTATATTTAGGCTATCACTTTCAGTGTAAAATCTCCCACTATATTTGACCTTATCAGTATTTAACATTAAATCAGATAAGAAGTCTGATAACTGATCTAAAAATTGAGAATAAGGGCCTCGTGGACGATAAAAACTCAACAATCAGAAGAGGTTTTAGTGCTTTACAATTTGGATGAGGAAAGCTAAGGGTAGAAGAATTGTAGCTATCAATAAATCGGACAGAAATACGGTTGCTACTCCTCCTCACCCAGTATTTCGAGTGATGTAAAAATTTAAATACTTAAAAGGAATCGACTCAGTTATACTAACACAATCCTCTTGCTGCAGCCAGGTTATCACAAATCATGCCAATAATTAACAAAGCCTTTGAAGAGAGATATCTTATGTTGAATAACCCACATGTAATTGTTTGATTTTTCTGTTAAGTTAAAGTTGGGTTTATTTTCATAAGACTTACGAGATTTGCTCATTTAAGATTAGTTTTTGATCTATTCAATTTTGACAGTGGGCAAGATAATGTCTTAATACGGTAATGGGTGGGTAACAGTTCAGAAGCTGCAAAGAGGTGTGTTAATCTACGACCCTGCTTCCTGGTCTGGATCTTGGGTTGTCAGAGTTTTGGAGAACTAATAAATTCGGCTAGATTTCTAGAAAGAAGAGCAGCTCCGTCCAAACTGGGATGGACGCCGTCTCTGGATCAGGCCAGGTTTTTCCCTAAATGTTCGCCAATTATCATTGTAGCCCAGTTGATTTCAGGACACCATCTAGACAGCCAGTGGTTGAATGACAGCATGGTCAGATCAGAGAGGGGACCAAAGAAGATTACAGAGTCCAACATTTTTTTGGCAAACTTGCATACTAAAAGAAAAAAAAAACATAGAAACAATAATACTGTCTAGTGGCAATTTTAATTAATTTAAAATATGCTAAAAATATTCCATCCAATTTGAATTATTGATTGACCCACAGGCCAGTATGGTGCGCGAAAGGTTTAGGTTCAAAACCACAAGATATCTCTCTTTTTATAAAACAAAATCTGCATCCATCCCTTTACCCATCAAATCCTTACTTAGTTTTGGCGGGGTTGGTCTCCAGCAGTGATGGTGCTAGAGGCAGTATACATCCAGAACAAGTTGCCAGTTCATAACAGGGCAACACAGAAACACAACCAGACATGCAGTGCACACACACAAGGGCAATATAGTGAGACCAATTATCAACATGCATGTCTTTGGACTTTGGGAGGAAGGTGGAGTACACACACATACTTGGGGAGAACATGCAAGCTCCATGCAGAATGTCCCCCAGCTGGCATTCAAACCCAGGTCCCTCTGATTGGATGGGAGAAGTGCTCCACTGTGCAGCCCTTTGATAAAACAAGAAAGATAAAACAAAAAACTTTTAAATATAAGAAAGCAGTGTTTGTGTCAGTTAGTCTTTGATGCCATCGACAAAAGGTACAGTCATTCTGGTGAAATATCAGACATTGAAATCTTCAATTCACTCATCCAGTTTTAGTGCAATCCTTGAATGGAAACTTGCATTGCATCCGAATAGGTTCAGGATGGGATTTTCCTTACTAGCTAACCAGGCTGAAGCTTATGAAAAATGTATAACCTAACTTCCTATTAATGGGTCATGATATTATTCTTGCATAGAGCAGACTGAAATTAACTGGTTCCTCACTGCATAGAAATTATCTGTTTTATTTTTGACAAATCTATCTGCCAAGGTTCAGAATTTCTCAAACAAAACCACAAACTTCACTGTCTTTTTTTGGAATTTGATCTGACGGTTCAAAGAGGATGCAGTCAGTGTGCACAATTCTAGAGGTAAAACAAAATGATGTGCACACTTTTATGGGGTATCTAAATCAGATAATTAGCACTTGCTGCATGCCTTTCTTAAGTTTAATGTGAGATGGTGAAGGTGTGTCAGCTAAATGCTGTCGTTAAAGGGTTTTCTTGTACTCTATTTAATCAGAAAAGACCCATTGAGATTAAAATTTTAATTTACAAGGGCCAAAACTACTGCAAAACTACTGCAGCACAAGAGGGCATACAATTACGAGTATAAAAACCTTACACTTTAGAAAACATTAAAAGTAACTATACTTTAAGCAAAACTAAAGTCTATGGACTTGTTCAATAGTATAATCAAAGAAACCGTCAATTAAAACAATTGCATTCTTTCAAATGTAGCTGATTTCATGCAACTCAGTATGAGTCTTTATGTAGGACTATTTATGTAGGAACAGATTCTGTGACTGATTATTGTAAGCTCCTGCACTTTGTTGAGGAATGTAAAAATGCAGATATGAAGGAAGGTCAAAAATAGCTTCATAATCAAAAAAATGCTGATGTTTTGATCTTCACAGCAACAAAGCAGACCAAGACTAAACTACAACATACAATGACGAGTCAAACTTTTAAGGTTTGTGATGATGTGATGATGATCCCAAAACTCCATTAAAGACTATGTTAGGGGCATTGAAGCATTGTGAAGAGGCAATTATATAAACCCCTTCTCCATAATCAACCAAGCACGTGGATGTTGCAGACAGAATTCCTTTCTTTGCCTCAAAAGAAAGACCAGACTTAGTTTAAAAGAAAAAGGCAAATTTTAACTTTAGTTTTTTTTTAGTTTGTTTGCTTGTTTTGTTTTGTTTTGTTTTTTTGTTTTTTTGGGGGGGGGTTATACCAGCTGTTTGAGGTGACACTTAATGGAGAGAGAATCATCAAGTATTTGTATTAAGGCACTAACTCAATTTTCGGAATGTGAAGAGAGGTGATAAATAAAAGATTGAAAGATTTTTATTTTATGCCAGAAAACAACAAAACCTGTTTAGTTTTTTAAGCATGGAAAACTAAAATCATAAAATTTGCTTAGTATTAAAGAATTATTGGAGCTGATAAGGCCCTGATTAAGTGTCAGTTCAACAAAGTAGTATCATATCATATCATAGTATTGTATAGTGGCATAAAATGGATATTAGCATTTGATAGTCTCTGAACAAGATACTCTGATCACGACTTTTAACATGCAGAATCAAGTAGCCGCCCCAGAACGGATCCCTGGGCACAATCTTTGGCACCAGGAAGGAAGCTTAAGGAGATACTTCAGCTTTCACACCGGGTTCTATTGGCATACGGTATTTGAGTCCCTGTAGCAGAGAGGTTTATTGCCTAATACTTGATCCCTACTAAGATTTGACCTTTCTCAAATATTTCCTTTAATATTATATTGACTAAAATATTGTACCAAATACTAAAGTTTTCTTTCTAAAAAACAGAATCACTTGCTGCACTAAATACATGTTATGCGTATTAAATTGCCATTTTGATTTGGTATGCATTAGTAGAACAAAAAGAGTGTTAAAAATTAGGATTCCCAAACACAAACGTAATATTCGCAAATGATAGATCTCTAGTGGATAAACATTTTAATACAGTTGGCCATGATAATTGTTCTTTGAAATTTCAAGGCATTGAAATTACGTCTTCTTCCAAAAGATCGGGTGACAGACTCTTTTACAAAGGGAAGCACAATACAAACAGAAAGCCCAAAGGGTTTAAAAAATAAATTAACATTGAACTGTTTTCTCTGATATTCTTTCAATAATATTTTATAGATTTGTTGTGTTTTACTTTTTGATCTATTGTTTAATTTTATATTTCTAGAAAGTGTATATAATATTGTATTTTGATTAGAAGCGTTGTGATGAGGGAGTTTTTTTCGTCTTTTGCTGATTGTATTCTAACTTGTACTACTCCAGATCGACGTTTCGTTTTTGGCTGATTGCCTGTGCTGCTTCTGATTGTTCAGGCTGTTTTTCTGGCCTGTGTATATATGCTTGTTTCTGTGTGTGAGTGTGCTAAAAATGGCATTTAGCTGAAACACATTTACCTTGCCCACATTAAATTGAAGAAAGATATGCAGCGAGTGCTGCTTATCATGCTTTGGATTTTATATGAAAGACCAACGTAAAGTAGCCAATGAAGTAAAAGAAAAACAACCAAGCGAAAAAAGAAAAGTTAATTAATAAAAATCTAAAAGAGATTGATGAGCATTTGTATTACCCTCTTTACTGTGTGTAATTTCATCTTAACTTGAATATAGCTGTTCTGCGAAAGCCTCAGGGGTTTCTTAGAGGACAACCAGCATCATAATGAACCAAAGAACACATCAGCGTGATGGTGGCAACTTGCCTGCAAATTTTATTTAGCTAAAATAGAAATGTTAGAAAGGTTGGTATTCACTATTAAATATTCTCCAAAATATAATTATAAAACATCCTGAAGAGAAAACTTTTCATTTTAATATTTCTTTATCAACTTACTTTGGATCAGTTGATTTTACCACATCAATAGGAAGGTTCAGTTTTCTGCTCATTTGACTGACAGCAGTGAAAGGTTCATCAAATACTAAGGAACAGAAAACTTGCAGAAAGTGGTTTTTTTTTTTACTTTGTCAGAATTTTTTGTTTTCAACTGAGACCATAAGTAAAAGGCACCAATCAGGACTGCATCTTCCTTCCTTCTGACATATTTTTCAGACTTTTATTTGTAGTAACATTTTTGAGAACCATAACTATATAATTTTCCTTCCACTTCACAATGATACACTACTCTGTGTTAGTCTGTCACATTAAATCTCAATAAAAGATTTCCATATTGAAGTTTGTAGTTCTAATTTGACAAAATTGGAAAATGTTAAAGTGGTATGGATACATTTGTATGAAATTTTAGCATAACTGTAGTGTGACTACAGGCAGCGATAACTCATTTTAAAAAAATGGCAGAATCCCTATCTTGAAGGTGCATTGTGAGCCATATACTAGGTAGTAAATGTTTTATAGGTCTTCACACAGTACAGCTATAAGAAATTTACTATTGCCACATGTAATAAACATACTGTTTTTGGTATAATAAAAGTTCTTTATCAATAGTAAAACACAATACCAGTTAAGATCTGAATTTCCAAACGAGCCACACTTGAGGCAGCACTTTTGTTTATTTAGATGGCTTTGTGACTGAGGATTAGGTTTGTGATTAAAGTAATAGCAGCACCACAACAAAACAGGGACGAGCTATCTAAACCCCTGTTGGCGCTCACCAAATCGTTTAGAATAGATTACTGTAGCTGTCTCTATGGATTCTATAAGAGATTCTGTTGATAATGTCATGAATGGATTACTTTATTCGTTCAGTTTTCTCAAGCTTTTCATCAAATTATTTGTCTTACTTAATGCAACATTATTTGTTTTAAGATTTTAGCAACATATGAGTTGTGAATGAGTGAGAATCTGAATAATCAAAGTTTTAAAAGCTCAGCAAGTTGTTCTTTGGCTATAAAAGTCCAAAAAGATTTATCATCTTCTTACTCAAATTCTTCATAGGAACCTAAAGATGCCACAGAACCTGAAATTGAGCTCCAGGAGTATGGAATCGGGGGCCCTTTATTAGGGGCCATCCGGTCTCTGTACAAGCGGAGCATGTTGGACTCCGGCAGGGCTGCCCTTTGTCACCGGTCCTATTCATAACTTTTATGGACAGGATTTCCAGGTACACCCGAGGGCCGGAGGGGGTCTGGTTTGGGTACCAGAGGATTTCGTCTCTTCTTTGTGCAGATGACGTGGTCCTGCTGGCCTCCGCAGGCTTCACACTCGGCTTCACTCCGCAGGCTTCACACTCGCTTCACACTCGGCTAGCGGTTTGCAGCCGAATGTGAAGCGGCTGGGATAAAGATCAGCTCCTCCAAGTCCGAGGCCATGGTTCTTGACTGGAAAAGGGTGGCTTGTCCTCTTTGGGTTGGAGGGGAGTTCTTCCCAACTCCTCAAGTGGAGAGAGCTGAGCCGAAAAGCAAAGCTCTTGATTTACCGGTTGGTCTACGTTCCTACCCTCACCTATTGCCATGAACTTTGGGTCATGACGGAAAGAACGAGATCCCGGATACAAGTGGCTGAAATGAGCTTCCTCCGCAGGGTGGCTGGGCACTCCCTTAGAGATAGGGTGAGGAGCTGAGGGTTGAGGTGGCTCGGGCATCTATGCTGGATGCTTCCTGGACGGCTTCCTCGGGAGGTGTTCCAGGCACGTCCCACCGGACGGCCCAGGACACGCTGGAGGGACTATGTCTCTCGGCTGGCCTGGGAACGCCTTGGGCTTCCCCCGGAGGAGCTGGAGGAGGTGTCTAGGGAGAGGGACGTCTGGGGGTGTCTGCTGTCCCCGCGACCTGGTCCCGGATAATGGGGAAGACGACAAGTACGAAGATTGGAAAGATCTATTTAATTTCATTATGAAACTCAGTGAAGGGTCTTGTGAGCTGCTCATTTCACCTTTAGTTAACTCATGTGGAGTAACTGAGCAAGATATTTGTTCTTTATTCAAAACAAGCAAAAAAAAAGTTATAGTTAAAAACTACAAAGAGTAATTAAAACTGGTCCTCAAACTGGCCTTCAAAAATTTAGCAATTTTCAAAAGCATTTATTTCTGCTAATATAAATACTTAGTCGCAGCTATATTTTTTAGATCTCAAAGCAAGGCAAACAATGTAAAACAGATTGCTCTGTGAAAGCTATGTTGGAACCCAAATATTGAGACAGAAAATTATTAATACAGGAGCATTCTCTGTCTCTCCAAATAATGTTAATATCCTGGCTCCAACTGTCGTCAGAACATCATTAAAACCTTGGCATTATGCCATATTTGATATTTCTGAGGTAAATCTTGTTTCTTTTTTTCTTACAGTACAAATAATGTGGTTGTGTTTTTTAAAGCTTGAAAGCTGCTGTGAGCTGACACTGATATAGATTTTCTAGCATTTTAGTTGTATTTCAGATGCAAAAGGGTTAACCTAATAGTTTTTTTGACTGTATGTCCATCTGATTGTTTTGTTGAAGATGATTTCTGGTGCTACTGGCCTTTATTCACAGCATTAAAAATATAAAAAGGCAGAGAGAGAAGGATTAAGGAGAGATTTGGGTGGCTGTCAAAGGTGGAGACCTCGACATCCGCTCCCCAGATGCTTAAACTGAGCTCTGAGCTCGGGGTAGAGCCGCTGCTCCTCCACATTGAGAGGAATCAGCTGAGGTGGCTTGGGCATGCTTCGGTTGCCCCCCTGGGAGGCATCCCAGGCACGTCCCACTCCGGCCGTACTCCATGGGTAGAGCAAGCTTCAACTCCAGCTGCAGCCTGCCGGCCTTTGCGTCTCCAAAACCACCGTAATGAATCAAAAACCAGGCTCATTTTTAAAGGACTGATTCCATGTATGTCATTGTAAGGTCAAGTTTCTCGCATAAAAACATCCTAAAACACTGTTTAAAGCTAAACTTATGGGTTGTTTAAACAAAATATAACTTTCTGCACTCACCTTCACCCGGCTAGCAGTGCCCCCTTTTGTGGCCAAAAGAGGTATTATAAAAAAATTGGAAAAATAAGACCACAAAAACAAAAATTTCACTTGCCTTTCTGGGTTTGAGACAAGAAAAAATAAAAACACTTAGAAAATAAACCGATATTTTTTGTCCACTTGTAAAAAACATTTTAATTTTTCCCAAGGAGCTTTTTATTCAGCAGTCACCAAAATATGAATCCATAAACAAATAAATACATATATAAATCATTGAAGAGTTCATATTTGAATTTTTGTCTGGTGATTTATCATACATCTTTCAAATAGATTGTGACAAGTTATGATAAGCATGTACTGACAACAACTTTTAAGGCCACTTGCTAATTACAATCTTGATCCCAAGAAAGAGCAGTTAAGAAAGAGCAGTCATGGTGGGCAATTTGTCCTACAGATATACTTGATCAATACTGTGGTTAATTCTATATTGCACATGAATATACAAGCTTGGTATGATAACAAGATAGCATAGCCAACAAACACACTATTTGTGTGCTTTTACTGTATTTTATTTTACTGTACAACAATCTCATTTAGAAAATGGGACATTGGTTCAACACAGCTGTTAGTGAAGGCTGGTGGTTTTTAATTCAGTTTTGTATTTTTCAAACTAGGTAGTAAAAAACAAAACGTTAGAAACACCCTTTAGCCATTTCTCAACATGAAAGCTTACTTCTGCTGCTAACACGTAAACTCTGGGCAGTTGGAGGTGTACTCTGTTTCAATAGTTCATACAGAATCCACAGCTTACAGCCTTCAAGCCAAGTAGAGCAAATAGTTCATAGTTTGTATCTAACATTCATGCTAAACACATCTTAACAAGAACATGGCGCCAAAGGCAGCTTTACACCTGGCTCTGGCTAGGATTTAGACTGCCAGAATAATTTTTGTGCAAATATTATCATCTGAATGAGGATATACACAAATTAAACATTAGGCAACACAGTACAACATACTTTGTCTATTGATGTCTGTTTTAAAAGCTTCTGCTTAATGATACGAGTGCCAGCTTCACCCCTCGGTCCTCCTCTGGTTGGAAAAAGCTCCAGGGCTGTACTGAAGCAGGGTATGAAACACACAGAAAATCTGAGAAGTGACATGGAAAATGCCCTAAAGTTGTTGTGATCATTAGACACTATGGTTTATTGAAAAACCAAGTGTTATATTATTTCTAACCTAAGGAAAGATTAAAAACGTAACTGGCAGAGAACTATTCAGCGCAGAGCCACTAATGGATGTTAAAAGCATGAAAGCTTTCAGAGCATGTGCCATCTGCTACAAGCATATTTCCTTTAGTTTATTTTCATACGTTTTGTTTCATTAGAGTGTTAACATCAGTAACACTTATCACATAACATCTGTAAGCACCAAGCTGGAGCTTGTAGTACCCACCTCGGCTGCTCAGCCAGCCACTTCAATCAAAGCGCATGAAGTTTCTTGAGGACATAGTTTTACTTATTTGAAGGTCACAGTTGTAGTCAAAGTTCAGTTTCTGATGAAATGCATTAACAGTGAAAACCATAATCTTAACAATGCTGCCGTCCTACTTACCAGATTATACAGCTGCAGCAAGATCTGACGACCAATCAATCCATGTTACATCCATGAATGGTAAGTCTGGTGAGATCAGTATTTTAATGAACAGGTTTTCTCACTGCCACCTCAAAATATAATCTATCCTGTACCTGTACAAATAAATCATATTGTCTGATACAAAAAAAAGTATATTGTCTGATGGCTTGTCTTCTTTTAGACTCTCCAATTTATAAAATCCTGGATAGTGGATAAATTGAACCTACGCTTGATCAAGATGATTTAATAAATTACAGACCTATATCTAATCTTCCATTCTTGTCTAAAATTCTTGAGAAAATAGTTGCTAATTAAATGTGTGAGCATTTACACAGCAATGATTTGTTTGCAGAGTTTCAGTCAGGTTTGAGAGCTCATCATAGCACTGAAACAGCTCTGCTGAAAGTCACTAATGATACTCTCCGAGCCTCAGATAATAGACTTGTTTCTGTACTTGTCCTGTTAGATCTCAGTGTTGCATTTCATACAGTTGATCACAATATTCTCTTAGAAAGGCTGGAAAATGCTGTAGGGATCAGGGGAACAGCACTAGGCTGGTTTAAACCTTATTTGTCTGACAGATTCCAGTTTGTTCATGTAAATGTTAAGTCATCTTTAAACTCCAAGGTTAATTGTGGAGTACCACAGGGTTCAGTGCTTGGGCCAATTCTCTTCACTATATATATGCTTCCAGGTAAAATTATCAGGCAGCATAGAATTAATTTTCACTGTTACGCTGATGATACTCAGCTTTACTTATCCATAAATCCGGATGAGCCCAACCAGTTAGATAGACTACAAGCATGTCTTGAAGACATAAAAACTTGGATGACTTCAAATTTTCTGCTTCTAAATTCAGACAAGACAGAAGTTGTCATCTTTGGATCAGAGTCTTTAAAAAGAAACTGCTTAGTCAATCACTTAACCTGGATGGCATTAAATTTACCTCCGGTAATAAAGTAAAAAACCTTGGTGTTATTTTTGACCAGGACATGTCATTTAAATCCCATATTAAACAGGTTTCTAGGATTTCCTTCTTTCACCTCTGGAACATTGGCAAAATTAGAAATATCCTATCCAGGAGTAACGCTGAAAAACTAGTCCATGCATTTGTTACTTCAAGGCTGGACTATTGTAATTCTTTACTATCAGGATGTCCACAAAATGCAGTTAAAAGCATTTAGCTGATTCAAAATGCTGCAGCAAGAGTTCTGATGAAAATTAAAAAGAGAAATCATATTTTTCATATTTTAGCTTCCCTTCATTGGTTCCCTTAAATCCAGAATAGAATATAAATTCTCCTTCTGACATATAAAGCCCTGAATGATCATACCTCAGAGATCTGATTGGTCCATATATTCCTAACAGAGCACTTCGATCTCAGACTGCAGGTCTACTGGTGGTTCCTAGAGTCTCTAGAAGTAGAATGGGAGGCAGATCCTTTAGTTAATCAGGCTACTCTCCTGTGGAACCAGCTCCCAGTTTTAGTCCGTGAGGCAGACACCCTGTCTACTTTTAAGGCTAGGCTTAAAACATTCCTTTTTGATTAAGCTTATAGTTAGAGTGGCTTAGGTTATCCTGAATTATGTCTGCATTTATGCTGCTATAGGCTTAGGCTGCTGGAGGACATAATGACCACTTTCATTCTCTCTGCTACATTCTCATACTACTCTCTAGTTTTGTGTTATTTGCTGTTTTTTCAGCTTTTAACTGTATTTTGTCTCTTTTCTCTTCCTAGAAGCTACACCTGGCCTGACTCTGTATCTACCTTTGACACCTTCCTAGAGGGATGCATCGTCCAAGCTTCCACCCTATTTTTCTCCTGGACATAGTAACTGACTGAGCTTTTACTGTCTGTGCTCTCTTTCATATCCTAAACTTGAAACTGGCTCAGAGTTTATCTGTTTTTTCTTTCTAGATAAAACCACTAAAGGAGCTACATCCATTGACATTTACATTTCCTTCCCATAGAAAGGACTCCTGGATCAGTGCTTCTGTGTTCTTTTTCTGTCTCTGCTCTGTTGTCTCAGAACCCCAGTCGGTCATGGCAGATGGCCGGTCACACTGAGCCTGGTTCTGCTGGAGGTTTCTTCCTGTTAAAAGGGAGTTTTTCCTCTCCACTGTCACTACATGCATCCTCAGTATGAGGAATTGCTGCAAAGTCAACGCCAGTGACTTTCCACTGTCTCTACATGCTCATCCAGGAGGAGTGACTGTTATAAGTCTCCGACTCAATGCAATCTGATGGGTTTCCTTAGATGGAAAAACTTTTTAACCAATTTGAATAAATAACTGAATCTGACTGCACTGTTCAATGGTTAGGATTAATTGGAATGTATGTACCTGACTTGAAATCTGTATGATTCGATGGAATGGACTTAGCCCATTTTAAAGTTACCCACCTTTCACACAATGCAACAGGAAACAACACTTGCCAATTATTTTTACCTGTGCCTTCCTCCCTCCCTGTTGGATGGAGTGAAGGGGAGTCAGGTTTAGCCTAAATCAACTCAGTTATGGTTGAGATGCAAACACACCCTCCATTTCTGCTACCTGTGTGACCCCTTTTCTTTTCCAGTGGTTATAATCAGTCTGACAAAGAGAGGTACCCCCAATCCTTGTGGTTTTTAAGATAACAATGGCCACCAGTGGGCTCTACATGGACAAACTTTATCCGTGTATTATTTTACTTAGTACCCCTACAGTCTAAAATGACCAAACTCTAACACTCAGTAGTTTAATCTAACCTCCCCAACAACCCTATACCATTCCAAACCCTTTGTGAAGTGCCTTGAGATGACATGTGTTGTGAATTGGCGCTATATAAATAAAACTGAATCAAATTTTATTGAAATAAATGAGCAAAATATCTGACACCAACGTTTGTCCACTTGCTAAGCTTAGCTCACAGCAGTTACTCATCAGCAGTTACTCGTGTTATATAGGACAGTTAATTTATGAAAAAATTTTTAAAACAAAGTAGCCAAAATGCCACTAGATAAACAATTTAAAAGTGGTACAGGCTTCTTCCGTTCTTTTGTGGCCAAGTGCTGTCAGCTAACCTGAGGAGCAGTCTTTGTTAATAGTCTGTTAGTCGATTCTGTGCGTAAAACTTAGAAACTACTTCCTGTCTTACTTAAAAATATGAGTCTCAGACATACAAGGGGTGTCAAGCTTGGAGCATGCACTTTTACTTTATATCTGGGACTACTGATAAATGTCTTAAAATCAAAAAGCTACATAATAGTTTTGTGACACAGACTTCACTTTTACAAGAAACGTGTTTCAATGTCTCCAAATTTCGTTGCACTAAGCATCTGTTTTTACATTTGGCCACTATCCTTCTGTTTTAAAACCTTTAATAGCAATGCTATGGTAATGAAATGTTTGTTTGGAGGACATAAATTTCACATGCGTATTGCACTTTTTTTGTAACATGAAAAGAAAGCTGTTTCCTCTGCTTTGCATCAAGTGAATGCTGTCTGATTTGCTGTATGTATCAGATGTCTTTTTTTTAGATCTGAGCAGATTAACTTTGCTATATAAAATTATGCCCTGAGGCTACATGTCCCACTTAATGCCTTTTTTTCAGGGTAGCTGTCTTTGACTTGTACCTTTTTCATACCCCATGTCAGCATTTACACCCCTGTGGCCAATCAAGTGTGTTTCAAAAGTCAGGAATAGCTAAATTAGCCCAACAAGAAAAACTCTGCTTTCTAAACTGACTTCTAATGCAATCAGGACACAGCTGCTGATGCATTGCAGTCCTGACAAGTGCTTCTAATCTCCATGCAGGTAGTTGGCACAAAGTAAACCCTCTTAGTGCATTTTTGCATCCACCAGCTTTTTTACAAAGCACATGTGATGTCAATCACACAAATGTTGTACATTAGATTAGATCTTGCCAGACATCAATCACAGGGTAGCAACTGTAAGCAGCAATAGAATTCTCTCCAGGATTAAGCTGCTTTCAAATTGGCTGCAGTGAACGAGATGAGCTGTGGAGCTGAAACATAAAGTAAGCCAAAGGATGGAGGCGAAATGCACAAGATGGGGTGCGGAAACCATGGATAATGAGCTTTTTGAGTGAGAGAAAAAGAAGCCCATGATGCTGTGTTTAACTTGAAGAATTACGGCCATGGTTGTCTAAAAAATGGAACTTCAGAAAATTATTCATGGAGTGATTCAGTATGAAACTTTAAATCAACTAAATAAATAGCTTTACTCAATTAACTCTTCCTGGTTTCTCCTTTTAAGATTGTATTAAATGTTTGCTTTACCTTAACTTGTTTTAGGCCACTTTCTGAAAATAATTTTCTACATCCTCTGACTATGTTTTTGGGAAAACATGGCTTCAAAAGCTGCATTTATCAAAACAAAGCCAATTAAATTTGAGCTTATTTAACATTCATGTGCATGCTTCTAAGCATTATTATTCCTAATTAAGATAATGCACATCTAGTGTGTAATAATTCATATAATAAAAGGAGGATACAAAGAACTACAGAAAGAGCTCCTGAAGCAAGTACTCAACATGTAAAACCATGACAAAGGTTGTGGTTAATTTATGTCACTTTTAAATGACATGTAATTATTTGAAATATTGTTGGCTTCCATCAGTCAGTGTTAATTATCTGTACTAAAAGAGAGACTGAATGGTAATTTCTGATTGCACATTGCAAATACGAAGCAATATACTGATTAGAAAAATGATAAACAACTTTAATTAAAAAGTCAGCATTAAAGGAATGTCATAATAATGAAATATAAAAAAATAAAACTTTAATATACAAATTGCTGGGACTTTTAAAATGACATTCATTTAATTATTTGGTACTTCTTTGAGATATATGCTTTCATTGGTTGTTGACTTTACTCAAATAAAGATCTGGGTCCATATGAGGGAGCCACAACTGACTATTTTCTAAGACTACAAGCATCAAGTTTAGTCCAAATTATTTTTTGCTCCTTTAATTTAGACTTTAAAATTCATATCAGTGGATGCCTCTTTGTCATATCTGCCAATCAATGTAAACAATTACTGGGGAAGGAGTCTGGGAGAGAGACTAAGATAACTTCAAAGCTGTGGAACAGGCATTAAACTTGATCTCTATTATGTTTCTCACTCTTGCAAAGAACTTACAAGTATATTTTGTACTATAGTAGCAGTGTAGAAAGATCTCATGGTAAGAGATCTGACAATAATAAAATGACACAAAAGGTTGTTGATTTTGTTGTTTGTCCAGTGAAACAAAATCCATTTTTGTCAGCATGTGACCTAGACTGGTAAAGCAAGTATAAGCAATCATTATGGGCTCTGGAAAAGGAAGCTTAGTTCTTTGAGCTTGACGCCTGGTTGCATCTATGTTCGAGACACTTCTTTTGAAGTAAAAAATGAAGTAGTTCTTGAGTTGCCCTATTGTGGATTGACAGAGTCTGCAAATAAAGACTTCTTGATGGGTTGTCCGACAACATTGAGTTACTGCAGCAGGAATAAGTCTCTACCATTTTTTAACTTGTATGTATAACTCCAGGTTTTTGAGGACCTGATAGAAAATGGTTTGTGAGAACTCTGACAACACAGCCACTGGCTGACTCCTAGACTGTAATTACAATAAAGTTAGCAGCAAAGGGAGCTTTAAAGCCTCCTGTTGATGCTAAACTAAAGGTCTATTTTACAGTTTTTATTGAGTCTGGACTGCATTTGTTTGTATCTTGTACAAAATTTGAAATACTTAGACTAATCAAACCTAACAGAGATTGTGTACAACCCAGTTTGAGATATGTAAAACCTTTATTTGTGAAAACAATAAATAAGGGTTTCTTAGTTTTCCTCCAAATATTGCCAACATCTTGTCTCATGTCTGGTCTTGTATAGCGTATGGCCTCAACTAATGAGCTTGATGTATCATTACACCCCTTTCCTATAGCAAAATATATAAAATTGTCTGTCACAAATTTCTGCATACGGTTCCTTCATTCCTGTTGTTGTTAAATTGCGGTGTGTTATGGTTTGATATTTAATATAATAGTGGCACGTTTTTATAAATATAGCAATATGACTCTCGCATATCTCCCACACTTTAGACAGGATAACATCAGACATAATGTGTCAGTAATGTAGACTGTAGAAACATGGCTGTCTGCTTTTAAAGAAAAAAGGGAAATTACACTAACACACAGTAGACCCTGGCTTCGAAACACACTTGCATGTCCCAGTTTTGAAAAATACTTTTTTAGCTTCAAATTATTTTCCAAATATTAAAACCATGGGCCTCTAGGAGATTAAGGTAAACTTGCGTGAAAGCATCATGGTGTTACAAAGTTTAAACAAATGCAAAACAAACGTGCATACCATGAGTTAATTGCTTTTATTTATAACAAAGATACATTAATTATTCATGCTGCTTTGGATACAATAAATATAGTAATTTTTTCTGATTTAAATTTGGTCACAGGTTTCAAGTGCTTTCTGGTAGTAGCTTGTTAATTACTTTACCCTTACATGTTCACTCACAACCTTCAGCTCTGTCATCACAGCAGATGTTTCTCAGTAATCTTTTTATTTGAGCTGAAAAGTAACTGTGGGGTTTAAAGACAAAAGACAAGCAGCCCATTGCAGTTTAAACGAAAGAATTAAAGGCAGAGCTCTCATTTATCTTAAAAGGCGCAGCAACTGGGTGTAGTATATCACGTTTTAGATTCTGATTCAATTAACATGAACTGCTTGACTGAAACATCATTAGGAATCATTAAAGGAGAAACAACCTTCAGCAAAGAGGCGTATCAGGTTCACGCTGCATTGTCTTTGAAATGTATCAGCACATATACTGTGTTTTCATCATTATTTTAAGGTATCCGGCAACTTCAAAGGTGGCGCTGTCAGAAGATGTTGCCTCGCACTGCTGTTGTGTCTCCAGTCTCCTACTCAGACACGTCTTCAACACAAATTGAATTAATTTAATTGCTAAGGAAAGTGGCAGCTGGCAGGAAGTGACCTGGGCCAGAACCAACTCCCATTAATAAGGAAACAGATTATTTACACTAGATGATTGACTGGGAATTACGCTGATATGCAGTGCTGTTATGTACAACTCGGCATGTACAAAAATGAACGTTGCCTTAAAGTGCAGTAATCCACACAAACCTTTAACCTCTTGTGAAAATGTGAAGCAGTCAACAGCCAACTGCAGAGAACTAAAACTCTCCTAAATATATAAACCAGAGTAATGAAACTGAATCACATTTATCTTCTTACAATAAGGTAATACAGCTCAATACATGATGGAAACAACCTCTGTTGGATGTAAACAGTAAATATTCCTTTGTTTTTGTCACGTGTAGATGTAAAGGGGCTTCAGTCTGTGTTGTGTGTTGTGCTGAGTAGCATAAAATGCATACAAATCATCTAAGGGGCACTTTCATTCCTCACTTAAAAAAGAAAATGGTGTTGGATCAGTAGATTAATTCCAAACAAGTCAGGTTTCATGATTCCTAAGGTGGACAAGCTGGAGACAATCACACATGTTCATAATAGCTGCGTAAAATTGAAAAGGTTAGAGGAAGCATTTTTTTTCAGAGATTGTACTGACATGCTGGCACATGATAATGGGTGGCTTAGTGGCCGGTTCCGATTGCCTAGCGTTACAGAGGGAACGTAGGAGGAACCGTGCGTTGCAGGTGCCACTACAAGTTCTCACTATGTTGCGTGCTTTGCAAACTAAAGCTTTTCAGAGGGAGCTGACTGACTTGTTTTTTTATCAGTCATCCCTGAGCCGTGCCGTGCCAGCAATATGGGACGACCTCATGTGTAGGTTGCTCAGATATATAAAATTCCTCTAAATTGAGTCGATAAAGGTAAACATCAAATTGCAATTTGCAGCGAGGAGCTGGTTTTTAAAAGTAATCAGAGCTATGACTGCACTCATATTGCCATGAGGCCAGCATGTGTAAATTAATTTGCTTTTGTGAAATGATAGAATTTTCATTCAATATATGTGCAACCTATTTGTCATGTGCAAATGTAGTGGCACGTTGGCTTGCTCAGTTGTGTTAGGAACAAACTTCAAGATTTTGCAGGATGACTGGTTTTACGGTAATGTTTTTTTCTCTGGTTTTGAATGATATGTTCTGAATCTTTTTAGATTTAATGTACTTCACATGGGTTGTATATGCTTCCTATAGGAAGCATATACAAGTCATTATAATGGTTTGGTATACAATGCAATGATCAGCATGTGGTTGTAATTGCTATCAATGCAGAAGATTGATAGCGTCGTTTGGATTAGATAAATGAATTGCTATTTTTATTTCGGCCAAGAATTGTTATTTACCTCCTACCTTGTTGACGACGTTTAACCTTCTACCGGAGGAAATACTGCCAAATAAATTTAAACTTTTTGCATCCAACTCAGACACTAAGATCTGTACTTCATATTCATTGAATCTCCTTTCTTTTATTTTTTTCCTTTCAACACCAGTTGCTCAAATAATTTTATGAACACAAATGTCAAGGCAACAGGCCAGTTTTAGCAATTTAATCCTGTGATGGTGCAATTCTTGGGACCCAGGATGATGGTGAAGAGCTTGAAGCAGGAGGGACCTCACACAGCTCCAAAGACTTGTTGAAGATCTGAGTGAAGATGGAGGACAGTTGCTCAGTGCAGATTCTCTGGCGGAAGGGTGAAATACTATTAGTTCCTGGAGCTTTCCGGTCTTCTGATGCTGAAAGAGCCTATTTCCATCTTCCACAATGATCTTTAGTGCAGGCAGGTGGTTAGAGGGGACAGATGGAGGAGTTTGTTAATGGAAAAATAAAAATGCACCTCAATAAATCCATTTAACATAGGAGATCGGTAAGAATCAAGTGGCACTTTAATTATTTCTTGCAAGAATTGAGAACGGATACAGGATACAATCAAACCAGTGTGTCAGTTTGCCCGCTCCGATGTAGACAGCAACAAACAAGCTTTTTTAACTTCTTTCACAGGCTGAGGATGTACTTCACAATACAGACGAGACAATGAGAAAAAACAGTCCTTGAGCATCAGAAATCTAATCTTGGAGTGAAGAGAGGGATCTTCTCTTGCATAAGCAAACCTCCATATCAAGAAGGCCTTGCATTTCAAGCGTCTCCAAGCGTGGCATGCTGACCTGGCAAGAGGGGATCTAGTCTGAACTGGACATTTCATATAGACAACAAGCTGATTTAGGTCACACATAGGAAGACAGATACTAAACATGAATTGACTGATTGAATTTTTCCACAATACAGTTGCAGAGTGGGGGGGGTGTCTTTATTTCAAACCTGCAGAAGAAGCTGTTGAGGTTGTCAGCTAGCATGGGGGGAGTGGCTCCCATAGTTTTTTCTTGCTCTGCTCTCGGTGGAGGACGCACGCGTTTTCTCTCCCTCCCTCTTGCCTGCTTCTGCATCTGCTTTTGTCTGTGTTTTTTCTCAGAGCCTCACTTTACATATCTTCCAAACTTGCAAATTATGGATTTGGTCAGCTGGTCTCTCAATGCAATTGATCACATTTTTTCCATGGGAAGACAGGGTAAAGGAGAACCCTCTTGCCCAGCTGGTACATTCTCCTCTGGATACACAATGGATTCCTGGCAACAGTGGAAGATTGTGTGCTCTACTACAATGTCGGTTGAGGACGCAGAAGAGGTTCATATATTAGATATTCTACATTGACTATAGATTTTGTTGTGCAACACAGTTTGTGATTTGTGAAAACTTTACTCTTTACTTTACTAAAACATTAAAAGTGTAGGTTCAACGTTTTCACGAAAACATTGTGAAAATCCAACCCCTTCCTATACTCGCAAACCCAATATCATATACCTTCTTTTCTTGTGAGCTAGATGTATTGCTACATTTCTATCAACATAGCCAGCATCATTCTAGGTTTCAAGGTGTGTAATGTATCCATTACATATTCACTCAATGATGACAAAGGCAAATGGCTACACAGTAAGTTACATTTGCAAGGTCAACACAATCCTCATTGTCATAATCTATAAACATATTCTTTTTAATTTATTTATTGCAAGAGATTGTCTGAAACAAATGGAGTGATAGGTTATGAACATAAACTTAACTCTCTTTTCTTTAAGCTCAAGTAGTTGTTATAAACTCTATTCCTTAAACCATTTGAAGGTTTTCCTGAAATGCAATAGCAATAGAGGAAGAGAAAAAACAAAGTAAATATATAGTTTGTTCATTCTTCTGGAAATACAAATATAAAAAAAATGATTTATTCAATAACACATTTTCATTAACATTGTGTTGTAATTTCAGAGACATGCATATTCATTTCTCCTAATTATACATCAATCATTTGGAAATACAAGTTACTGCAAATCTTTTTTTTAAAATCAGCTTTTAATCTTTTTTTTATGTGGGTTTTATCAGACAGTTGGAAGTTCAATCCCCAGCTTCCCATGATTAAGCCTGATTGTCTTCAGGCAAGATACCAAATCCCACATTGCCTCAAAATGTGGCTTAAAAGAACAGTTCTACTAAATAAATGTAAAATAATGGAGGGAATCTATTGGTAGATAATTATAAATAAAGGTACTACAAATAGCTCAAATGATTAAAGGATGGTTTTATTTGCAATGACATCAAACACACACAAGCATGTTCTCCTGCCTTAAATAACTAATTATACAAATCAGACAAATTTATTTTAATGTTATTAGGCGTTGAAGCTGTTAATGCTGAAAAATCTCAGTTCATTTTAGATGTTCTTTAGGAATTAATTTTTTTTTTGACCGGCTGACTATTTGATAAATTGATATAACTGATGTCATATTTTTGCCTTTCAAAATAAATATTTAGATTTGTGTTGCATATCATTACTAGAAAATGAAGGGGTTTGTATAATATACAGTAGTGCAACACCTGAAAAACAGTGGCTGTGCAAGATGGCCTTCAGATGCACAAGAAACCATTTTTCTCTTTTAGTTTTTTTGTTATTTACCTATTACCTCAATGCTGCTCTGTGCACATCTTGCATTCTCTGTTGACAGCAGGGACCAAAGAAAATAAAAGAAGAGCTGATTATATGGTGAGCTTGGCTATGCCATCATAATTCATTTGTTAACAAATTGCAATTGGATCTAGATCATAAATAAATTATCAGTTTGGTTTGCTGCAAGTCAAGTCAAATTAAATCCAGTTGAATAATGGTCCATTACTGAACCCTCAAAGGTCTCCATGATGCCATTATTTTGGATTAATACATAAGGACAAGAAACAAACAGCGATGCATCAAGAAAATGAACAAGAAAAGGGCTCATTAGGGAACATACACAAAGGAAACTGCAAAATGGGTGGACAGACAGAGAAACATCTTTCAGTACAGTCAGGCATGAGATGAGCATAGAAAGGGGTAAATGGAGATTATGTGATGATAACAAAAACGCTTGGGATACATTAACAGAGAAATAGGAAAAATAAAGGTCAGAACACTAAATGAACATACTGTATTTGTGCCATAATTATGAAATAAACAAACCAAAAAAACAAATGATTAGTTAGGCAAACAAAAACTGTGGCCAAAGACAAAACCTTTGATAGTGTCTTTTGCACTTTTAGTCTGGCCAGTAACGTCTGTAAAAAGCATAACAAAACTGTGTCAAAGCATGTTCCTCCTGAAGCCGAGGTTCGACTATTGGCCGGACTCTCCTCTCCAATACCCTGGCGTAGGCCATACCAGGGAGGCTGAGGAGTGTGATCCCCCTGTAGTTGGAACACACCCTCCGGTCCCCTTTCTTATGAAGGGGGACCACCACCCCAGTCTGCCAGTCCAGAGGCACTGTCCCCGACTGCCACGCAATGTTGAAGAGGCGTGTCAATCATGACAGCCCAACAACATCCAGAGATTTGAGGTACTCAGGGCGGATCTCATCCACCCCCGAAGCCTTGCCACCGCGGAGCTTTTTAACCACCTCGGTGACTTCAGCCTGGGTGATGAAAGAGTCCAACCCAGAGTCCCCAGCCTCTGTTTCCACCACGGAATGCGTGATGGCAAGATTGAGGAGATCCTCGAAGTACTCCTTCCACCGCCCGATAATGTCGACTTCCAGGGAAGTGAAATCTGTGGCTACAACTTCAAGTGGACGGGTAGCTAAGAATGGAGTTTGGGGTGCGTGAACTTTAGGCTGTGGCAACTTAGTCAAAACACATCTCTGGCACTTCTTCACCCACTGCTCCACATCTTCATGCATCCCTCCCCAAAAACATCTCTGTTTTAACAGGCCAAGCATCCGTTCTATACCTTGGTGGCCCATCTGATCATGTACACTAGTGAGCACTTTTTCCTTGAGACATGCAGGTAACAACAACTGGTGACACTTCCCAAGGTGAACATCCTGGATCTCACGGTACAAGAGTTCATCTTTTTCTGTGAGACCTGGCCACTGTTTCAGTAGGGAGAGTACTGGTCTAGGCAAGGTTTGCCTTTCTTGAAAGGAGGGTCTTCATTTCATGTTCCAAAATGTTTTTAATATCTTAAGTGTCGGGTCGGAAGTTTGAAAGTTTTGGACCTCAGTTCTAGTGTAACTAGGGAGTGTAGGTGTGTTTTTGTGTGTCTCATTGTTTGTTTCCTCACTGTGTGATTCTGAGGCATTTAACTGCCTCACCTGAAAACACTCAACCCCTGCAGCTACTAACTTAAGATCTAAACCGGTGCCTGTCTGAAGGCTGTCACATATGGCCACACAACCATCGAACTCTGCATCCTCTGAGCAAGGGTCGGACTCATTTAAAGCCGGCTGTCTGGAAATGGCATCAGCCGCCGAATTACAACAACCAGGCCTGTACTTTACATCAAAATCAAATACAGCCAATTGTGCAACCAAACGCTGCTGGATAGCTCCCAACTTAGCAGTGGAAAGATGACAGTGGGTTGTTGTCTGTCAGGACTGTGAACTTGGACCCAAGGAGATAACTCCGAAACTTCTCAGTAACCGCAAGAAGTTCCAACTTCATGCTAATGTAGTTTTTATCAATCTTTTCAGCCCCTCTAAGTCGACGACTCGCATAAGCTATGATTGTTTCCCTTCCCCCCTGTACCTGGTGTAGAACTGCACCTAATCCCAGGTTGCTAGCGTCCGTCTCCAACACAAAAGGAAGCCTAAAGTCTGCAAAGCCTAGCATGGGGGCACTGGTTAACTTGTCTTTGAGATGATTGAAGGTCCCTAAACACTCTGGCTGCCAGGCAGACTGGAACAACTGATTAGCTTTGGCTGGGCTGCGCTCCTTAAGACAGGTATTGACCACCTCATGGAGAGGTCCTGCGACCTGAGAAAACCCTTCAATAAATCTCCGGTAGTAACTGCAGAACCCTAAAAAGGATCTGAGCTCCTTTACTGTACTGGGAGTAGGCCATGTCTTGACTGCACTAATTTTATCTGGATCAGTGCCGATTCCTTCAGCTGAAACTTGGTGACCCAGAAACTTGACTTCAGACTGGAGAAAGTGACATTTTTCAACTTTGACTTTCAGACCTGTCTCTTGTAATCTTTTAAGAACTGTTTCTAGTCTCTCAAGGTGCTCCTGGAAGGTCTGGGAAAAGACGAGTAGGTTGTCTAGGTATACTAAAACGATCTGAAATACAAGGTCACTCATTGTTGGTTGCATTAAATGTTGAAAGGTGGCTGGAGCATTGCATAATCCAAAAGGCATTCGTAGATACTCATATACAGGTCCTTCTCAAAAAATTAGCATATTGTGATAAAGTTCATTATTTTCCGTAATGTCATGATGAAAATTTAACATTCATATATTTTAGATTCATTGCACACTAACTGAAATATTTCAGGTCTTTTATTGTCTTAATACGGATGATTTTAGCATACAGCTCATGAAAACCCAAAATTCCTATCTCACAAAATTAGCATATCATTAAAAGGGTCTCTAAACGAGCTATGAACCTAATCATCTGAATCAACGAGTTAACTCTAAACACCTGCAAAAGATTCCTGAGGCCTTTAAAACTCCCAGCCTGGTTCATCACTTAAAACCCCAATCATGGGTAAGACTGCCGACTTGACTGCTGTCCAGAAGGCCACTATTGACACCCTCAAGCAAGAGGGTAAGACACAGAAAGAAATTTCTGAACGAATAGGCTGTTCCCAGAGTGCTGTATCAAGGCACCTCAGTGGGAAGTCTGTGGGAAGGAAAAAGTGTGGCAGAAAACACTGCACAACGAGAAGAGGTGACCGGACCCTGAGGAAGATTGTGGAAAAGGGCCGATTCCAGACCTTGGGGGACCTGCGGAAGCAGTGGACTGAGTCTGGAGTAGAAACATCCAGAGCCACCGTGCACAGGCGTGTGCAGGAAATGGGCTACAGGTGCCGCATTCCCCAGACCTGGGCTACAGAGAAGCAGCACTGGACTGTTGCTCAGTGGTCCAAAGTACTTTTTTCGGATGAAAGCAAATTCTGCATGTCATTCGGAAATTAAGGTGCCAGAGTCTGGAGGAAGACTGGGGAGAAGGAAATGCCAAAATGCCAGAAGTCCAGTGTCAAGTACCCACAGTCATTGATGGTCTGGGGTGCCGTGTCAGCTGCTGGTGTTGGTCCACTGTGTTTTATCAAGGGCAGGGTCAATGCAGCTAGCTATCAGGAGATTTTGGAGCACTTCATGCTTCCATCTGCTGAAAAGCTTTATGGAGATGAAGATTTCATTTTTCAGCACGACCTGGCACCTGCTCACAGTGCCAAAACCACTGGTAAATGGTTTACTGACCATGGTATCACTGTGCTCAATTGGCCTGCCAACTCTCCTGACCTGAACCCCATAGAGAATCTGTGGGATATTGTGAAGAGAACGTTGAGAGACTCAAGACCCAACACTCTGGATGAGCTAAAGGCCGCTATCGAAGCATCCTGGGCCTCCATAAGACCTCAGCAGTGCCACAGGCTGATTGCCTCCATGCCACGCCGCATTGAAGCAGTCATTTCTGCCAAAGGATTCCCGACCAAGTATTGAGTGCATAACTATACATGATTATTTGAAGGTTGACGTTTTTTGTATTAAAAACACTTTTCTTTTATTGGTCGGATGAAATATGCTAATTTTGTGAGATAGGAATTTTGGGTTTTCATGAGCTGTATGCCAAAATCATCCATATTAAGACAATAAAGGACCTGAAATATTTCAGTTAGTGTGCAATAAATCTAAAATATATGAATATTAAATTTTCATCATTACATTATAGAAAATAATTAACTTTATCACAATATGCTAATTTTTTTAGAAGGACCTGTAGACCAAAAGGAGTTGTGAAAGCCGTTTTGTGCCTGTCTTTCTCATGGACTGCAACTTGGTGGTAGCCACTCGCCAGGTCGATGCTGGAGAAGAACTTTGCACCGCATAGTGCATCGAGACTCTCATCTATGCGTGGCAGTGGGAAGGCGTCACGCCTGGTCTTTGAGTTCAGTTTTCTGTCGTCCACACATAGTCTTAAACTGCAATCACTCCACCAGGCAGTGGGTTGTTGCCTGGTTCTAACACCAGAGAGGAGATGTCATTACATTGTCTCCTAGGGCCTTTAACATAGACTGTGGAGACTGATAGAGCAGGCAGTTGACATTTATCTTTTTGAGCTACATGCGCCACCACTGACTTTTCTACCAGTTCTGCCTTCTGTACCTGCTGAAAAGCCTCTCTCCAATCTGAAACAAGCTCTCCTCTTAGAGCTGCATCAAATTCAGCGAGTATCAGCTCTTTGCATCATTTAGCAATGTTCATTCCGATAATCCCAGGTGGGGATGAATCAAGTCCTTTGCTGTCTGCTGCATTGTCTTCTTTAATTATCAAAAATCCACATTCAGGGATAGTGATTCCCATCACTTCAATATCTAGCTCAACATATCCTAGGTAAGGTAATGGAAGCTTGTTAGCAGCTGTGATTTTGAGCCATTTAGATGTACAGTGCATGTCTCTGTCTTCTCCGTGGAGGTGGTTTTGGAAAAATCCCTCAGTTAAGGTACTCACATTGCTCCCTGAATCAAAAAGGCATTTCAAGGAAGCACCATCTATTTTAATGTCTACTGTGGGGCATTTTCCAACTGCATTTTCCAAAAAGCGCTCTTTAGTTAAAGTCTGAGGTGAGCCTTCAGACTTCCCTCGCATTGCTCGGCTCCTAGCAACCGAGGGTCCTAGTTTCCCTGCCGTGGTATCAGGCTGACTGTTTGGCTGAGTGTTAGACTGACTGGGGGCTCTACGTGCAGAGCATTGTCTGGCCATGTGTCTTACTCCTTCACATCTTAGGCAGATGGGCTGGCCACCTTCAGTGTACCTGAGTGTAACTTTTGGCCTATTACTTAGGTTTGCTCCATTAGGTTTAGCTTTTTGGGTTGTCAATTCACGTACAGCATTTGTTAACTCTCCAATAGCTTTACCTTGCTGAGCTATTATTTTTACAACTTCCTGGAGTGTCATGGCCAACTCACTTTCTGTGTTGCTGGGGGTCTCAGCACTTGAATGCTTGTTGGGACTTTCACCAATCAAATTCCTGCTTCTTGCCATGTTTGTATTACGAGGTTGTTCTTCAAGGCTCCACATAATGGCCTCTTCACGAACATCAATAAGACTTGACCTTGGCTTCTCTCTGATGAGTCTTCTGAACTCGCGGCGGAGGGTGGAGTCACGCACGCCTTCAATGAACTGATCCCGCATCGCAAGCTGTGGGTTGGCAACCACATTAGGAGAAATTAATAAAGCGGAGTTAAAAAGCTGAGAGAGTGCATGTGAGAAATCTCTCAGGTCCTCTTGGTCCAACTGACGCCGTGCATAGAATGCATGTAACAACTGTGGTGTGGTGCGCTTTTCTCTAAATGCGTCACGCAAGTATGAAAGCAAATCACTGGGTTTAACTGCTTCTCCATGAGTACGTAGTTTAACTTCATCTAACGCAGAACCTTTTAGGAGTGACATTATAAAGTCTACCTGGTCTTGTTCCCGTAGACCCCTTAAACTCACTCTGTAGATGAGTTTATTGAAGAGGTTTATTAAAACCTCTTCAATAAACTCATCTACAGAGTGAGCGTCCTTACCTGGGTCACCACTAAATGCCACTATGTGTTTCTCTCTAGGCACATACACGATGGACCTTGTCGGTACATCACCCAAAGAAGCAATACTTGACATGACAGCATCATGTTTTCTACTCAGTTCAGTTATTTGTGACTGTAACTGTGTCAATTGGTTACCACCGTTAGCACTCTCAAAAGGAGGTACAGCAGAATCACCTCCTGCTTGGCTCGTTCCAGGTATGGATCTGCCTTGTCCTTCCTCATTATCTGACATTTTGGAATGTCTCTGTTGGAGTCACAGTCTCTTAGAGTTGTGATGTCGCTTGGCTTCGTCCTTAGAGGTTGATGTGTAGTTCCTGGCACTTTACCGTTTACGTCCCTCTCCTGAAGCTCAACTCGTCCGGACTCGGCCCCTCTGGAAGCTCTGCACCACTCACGAACCAGATGAGACTCCTCTTCACCACTACTGTTGTCTTTTAGTTCAAATAAAAATTTTATAATACATATAAAGAAAATGGCAATTCAACAAGGGCCAAATCAACCTGGAAATCCCACTTCTGACACCAAAAAGAGAGGGCTGGCGTTTATGTGACCAGGTGTAGAAGGATGGGACAGACACCAACAGCTCCCAAAATATATATTCCCAACCATCCTCAGAATGGGGACAGCATTAAATTTGGTTTGATTTGGCGTTTTGTAAATGTGTTGCGAACAACCAATTAAAAAAAACATTCAAATAGTGCGTTCATCTCAAATCAAAAACTACAGTTTCTCTTTTGTCAGGATCAGAAAATTAGCTTTTAACACTGCTTCACAGACCTATTCAAGGCTTCTTTGGAAATAAAAAATAAAAACCCAGATAAGAGACAAAAAAAAAAATAAATCTACCAAAGACAACAGTAGTGGCCTAATAGTGGTACTATAATAAAACAAAAAAGCACCACTTAATAGTCATTCAACTTACATTTGTGCAAAACCACAGTACATTCTGTTTTACATTGTTTTCAACATTAGCAACTTGAACTCACTTGAAAATGGCTGACAGCCCGCCCAGACTGGAGCGGACACTCGCACCAGGAACCCTGGACAGTCTATCTCTCCTCTGAACAAATCAATTGCACAAAAGTAGGTAAACAGAACAAGATAGTAACTGCACAACCTTTAATAAAGTTTCCATATAATCCTTGTTAAACACTCACGCCTTCACGTAGCCCTGCACGTTTCAATAGGAGGAACTCCGTCCTGACCGTAAGGCGTCAATCTACAGCAATCTCCATTCCTACTGAGTAAATCGACTATAAATCTTTAAGTATAAGGCTTATCACAGCGTTGTCTACTAACTCCAAATAGTATATTTAGGTCTCCTTACCAATTTAAGACATTTTCCACTGATATGCCTCGTTGTTTTGTCCTTTACAAAACGGAACCAACTGCTTCCATTCAGTAATGACGTTACGCACGCGACATACACACGCAGGAGACACTGCCATACTACCTGAAGCAACAGCGCCACCTGCTGGACCCCGTGAAAACCGCACAAGGCAAAAAGAGGGAATAATAGCGACTTCTGTTTTAGAATTAGTAATTTATTTATTTCACCCAGCTACATATACATATATATATATATTTATATATATATATATATATATATATATATTTATATATATATATATATATATATATATATATATATATATATATATATATATATATATATATATATATATATATATATATATTATATATATATATATATATATATATATATATATATATATATATATTTATATATATATATATATATATATATATATATATATATATATATATATATATATATATATATATATATATATATATATATATATATATATTTATATATATATATATTTATATATATATATATATATATATATATATATATATATATATATATATATATATATATATATATATATATATATATAGGTAAGTAGCTAGTATATAAGTAAGCAGCTTTTAAAAGTAATTTACAAAAGCTTAATTTTTACATTTACTCAAGTAATTTTCATGTAATGCTCCATGTCCACTGGCTTTATTTAGATGGCACGGCTCCACTCCACTCGGCACAGAACCTGTTGTGTTTCCATTGATTCACTGAGTGCTGGAGGTATGGTTTGAAGCCCCGCCTCCAGTCATCAGTGTAGTGTGCTGTGCCGTTATTAATGTAACTGTTTGACATTGTAAGTACGTTATCTGCATGAAACAATAAAAAATAAATAATAAATAGGAAACAGAAAACTTAAATAAACAAAACACAAATGATGTTTGCATTATTGTATATGCAAGAAGATTGTGAACATTATTGTTTTTCCAAGTCAATCTGCCAGTGTAACTTATCTTTTTCCATAATAATCTGAGAATAATTAACTGGAACACAGTCAGTCTAAAACATTCAATTCAATGTTTGTGTGTGTGTGTGTGTGTGTGTGTGTGTGTGTGTGTGTGTGTGTGTGTGCGGAGGGGGGTTGGGGGTCACAGGAGTGGCAGAGAGGAGAGACAACGCCGTCTGGACTGGTAATGGTTCAAAATTTGCCAGAAGTTACAATTTTGGGCTTTATGAGCAACTATTTGTCTCAGCCATGGCAATTACAAGGTCAAGGACTTTAAAGCTCAAAACTGTGGACTTTTGACCGCGGTGAAGTTAGTTTTAGGTTGGATATTGAATATTTTTTCGTCAAATTCAGCGTGGTCTTTCTCCGAGCATGCATCTCACAAAAATAGTAGAAACGCCCCATTGCTTAAGAAATGTTTATAGTGCTTGTTAACAGCTCAAGCTGCATAGTTGTGATCATTGTATCACAGTTTGTTAGTTTCTGGCCTCGATGCTGGAATTTCTAAACTGATAAATTAAAAGAGAGTTCATGTGACTACAGGCACCTAGGCCCAGGGACCGACCAGTCATCGTGAGCACCGGGACATTTCCTGGTGGCCTGGCCGCTGACCTGACTGGCTCAGTACCAAATACTGGCAAAGAATACATAATAAAGTGTCCAACGATAGTATATAGACTGCAACACCTACTGTTCATTTGTTTATGTTCTTCATTTGCATCATAAAAGCCTAAAATGTCTAGAATATATATTTTTTAAGAATATAAAAAACATTTTTCTTGTGGTAGACCGAAAGAGATTGATCATTGTACTTTACCAGCAGAAGATTATGCAGCTTTGTGACCTGCTGGACCAGATATATAAAACTACATGAGGTCCATTGATTAAAACTGTGTTAAAATTAATGTACAATCAGTTCATTTCCTTACATTTATAAAACCTTGCTCACATATTCCTCTCTTTGAACAATACATTGACAGCATATGCTAATGCATAATTTCTATTCCCTTTTTTAGCAACGGATGGATGAGGAAACAAGAAAATTATTCTATTATTAACAGTTTTGTCTAGGCAGACAAAAAACAGGACTTTGGTCATACTTTTGGAGTTGCACATGAGAAAAGAAACTGCTGGGAAAAAAGATTATGGAGCAGCTCTGTGAGGTTCAGAGCAAGGACTCTGGCTTAGGTAAGAATTAAACAGTTTTATACATAAAAGAAAGGTCTTCCCACATCACAAGAGCAGCTGTATTTACCTATGACCTTACCATGACCATTGGTGAGGATGGATTTGTGCAAAGAGAAAGCTTTTTATAGCACCACCAATTCTGTGGAAGTATAGTAATCTTATTCAAACCCAAAGCAGAGAGAAAGTAACTACCGAAAATCCATAAAGTGATTTTGTATTGTGTGATAATTTCTCGTTGTCTATTATTTTTACGTTACAGGATGAGGCCTGACTTGGTCTAATGCTGTGATTGTCTTCATTTGATAAGTTGCTGTATAGTGAAAGACAAATATGATTTGTGTATTCTGATAGAAATCAGGCTGAATTTCTGTGATATGTTAAATATTACATTTTACTTCTTAGGAGTCAGACTAATCCTACGGTTATTTCACACATTGATTCACGTGATTAAGAGTTCTTGTCTGAGAATAACTAATAATAATTAATGGTGATGAATAATGAATTATGTTGGATGAGTATTCACACATTTTATGGGATTTTTATGGGCTAATTTTACGGGTCTAATTATATAGGCTTTTATGTAGAAAGGAATGAAGCTGAAGAGTGAAACATGAAACCTGATTGGCTTTTCCAATAAGGTTTTTGCTTATTATTTGTTTACTCTTCTCATATTTTATCACAGATAAACCTCCGACAAGTCATTTTAGAAAACAAAAGGATGTTGTAAACCAACATTAACAATCTGACCCATGCAGCACCGGCAATACGATAACTTGCTCAATAGCACTAGAACATATTTTATAAAACCAACTGGTCAATTCCAGTAGAAAACTCTGCTGGGGTTTGCTCTTTTTCAGTCACAAACAGGCCACTTGGTGCATAGAAAGATGTATTTCCCTTGTACTTGTGATTCTATTAAAAATAAAGTTGCCTCATAAGTAAAGGACCAAACAGAAGCTAGTATAATCTCAGTCGTATCATCCAATTCTCTACTTCTCAGACTTCTTTATGAGGTGCTCAGAAACATTAGTACATCAATCAGACAATCCAAGACATTGAGTATTCTCCTGGCGTTTGTTTGCAACAATTGGATTATTGCTTGGACACCATGTCCCTTTACCTGTCTAAACATAAAAACCAGCAGCATACAATGAGAGAAATTGTTGGATATTAGCTTAAGGACATATATCTGCCCTTTATACAGTGCAGCTAAACTTCGCTTGTATCTTACCTTTTCCATTTTCGTCATTCAGTATCATAGACAGTTCAATTAGGAGAAATTTTACTAAAGCTCCTAAAAAAATGTATGTGCATTCATTTAAAGGAAATCATCATATTACAAAACAGAAAAAACTACGGTGTACTAATCTTAGCAACAAAAAAAAAGCATTTTTTTAAAGTGAAAATTAAAAAAAACAACTTTCATCTAAGCTTTTTCAGAAGATTATAAACGATTACATGTGAATCAAATGTCATGTCATCATCAAGCCAAATACCAAGTTACTTATAAAACAAATCCCTCTCCGGATGAATGCCATCTAAAATACTAATGGCAAGATTAACACCGAATGTGCAAGAACAAGTGAGATTCATTTATGTAGTTCTTTTGGCATTAGGTACCAATTTGAGCTGTGTCAACAAACTTTAAAAAGGGTCACATGCAGACTGAAGAGAATCTATTGATAGTTAAAAATGTAATGCCATTGTATAAATTACTGCATCATCTACATAGAAGCAGGCCGGAGCTGGATCCAGATATACCCCAAGATGGTCTATATAGTAAGAAAGAATTTAATTGGTTGTAAATACCTATAGATACACATATGGTTCTACTAGTTAGTTTGAAAACCATTTCAACAGAAAATTACTAAAGTCTATATTTAATAATTTTATAACACAAACTTAATAAACTTAATAACAATAAAAAGTCTCATACCCAAAACATAAAAACTTTATTTTACTTTGGTGACTAACTAACGACTTCACACAAAGAGTTTATTCCAAGCTAGGCTACGGGACTGGTCCAAATATAAACCAGGAAGTTCTACTCAACGAAAACATGTTGGCTTCTGTGACAGTAAACATGTCTACAGGAGACTGAACAGCAGCATATGCTATTATTTAAATCAATTACATTTTATCCATTTATTTTCTTTCATATTTCCAACTACATTCTTTAAACTTTTCTGAGTGTAAATACATAATTAAAATTGAAGTTAACAGTTGCCAGTATGGCAATGAATTTCTGGGAATAAAACGACTTCAAGTGCATAATTCTCCTTGGGCAGTAACCTAATTGCTGTTACAGCTTCTCATAAATCAGTCTTCTTCACTCCTCTGCCTCTCTCAGAGGGCGGAAAATGGCCTCAAGGCCCCCAAAGGAAGGAGTGGTCCTTCACACTTCAGCTTCAATCAAAGGCTGCTCAGCCAGCTTAGCACAAGGAGAAACTGTGAAGTTTTTCACAGAGCCTAGGTGCCATGAATTGACCACAGAACACCTGTCACAGTAAATCATGATGCATGTAGATTACATATTGTAGCTGGTGAGGTTTATCTTTGCCTGAGGACACCGTGGTCTTGAACAGTTAAGTACTGCAAGGTGATGTGTTCTGGCCCACAGGCTGTAGAGGGCTCTGAAAAAGAAAGCCCACTGGTCAATTATGTCAAAAGAGTCAATGTAGTCAACGTAAAAAATGAATTACTTCATCAAGGAGAATCAACTATGATAGGTAAAGAAATGTGTCACTGCTTAATTCAGTGCAATGAAAAATGATTTCCCCAATACAGATATTTTTCTGTTATTACTTTTTATCAAATTCAAATGTTTCATACTGTATCATCAAACATATTTTTTTAATCAGATTATAACAATCTTACTAAAAAGAGTTTTCAAGTGAGAATTTTATTTATTTAGGCGAAAACATTTTTTCAAACCAACCTGACCGTATGTGAAAAGTATTTGCCCCCTCAAGATAAGAATTGGTTGTGTCTCCTCTTGGTGGCAACAACCACCATCAACCAGTCTGTGATAACTGGAAATCAGTATTTTACATAATAATATATGGACCACTGCTGTTTGCAAAGTTGTTTTAATTCAACTATATTAGAGCGTTTTCGATGGCCTGTGTAAGGTCATGCCGCAGCACCTGATCTCCAGACTTTGACTAGGTCATTCCAAAACCTTCATATTGTTTTGTTTCAGAGGTGGAATTGCTGGTGTGCTTTGGATCATAACCTGAGTGTGCTTGAGCCTAAGGTAGAGAACTGATGGCCAGACATTCTCCTTCAGGATTTGCTGCTGGAGAGTAAAATTTACGGATCCACCAACCATGTTGAGCTTTCTAAGTTCTGAAGCAGATAAGCAGTCCCTGAGCATCACATTATGACCACCATGTGAGACTGTGGGTATGATGTTTTTTTCTTTTTTCCTTTTTCAAAAAGGAAGCATATCTTTCTAAAATGTCCACTTTGTCTCATCAGCCCATATAATTGTTTTCCCAAAACTTTTAGGGGTCATTGAGAGGTCTTTTGGTAACCAGGAGGGATTTTGTGTTGTTTCTGGTCAGCAGTGGTTTTGACTGTCAGGATCTGTGCTTTGTCTGTTTGTTTGGTGCTGTTACTGTGCTTAGCCCCTAGATGGCGTGGAACCTGGAGGAGAGGTGACAGGTGTTTATCATTCCCTTGATTACCTGCTGAGGAGTATATTTGGAGGAGGCTGCCAGCACCTCACTGCCAGAGTGTTGTCCCTTAGTGGTACAGCTCAAGCCACATTACCTTGTCTTGTTCCTTGCCTTGCAGGATTACCAGAACCTGACCTTGTCTTTTCGTATGGAACTCTGCCTGGATCTACCACTTCTGGAAAGAAGCTATCTAGCTCCATGAACAAAGACTCAAACCTCTTGGACCTCACTAGTTGGCAGCCTCCTGAATTCTTCGTTCCTTGGATACCATTCAAGAACCCTGTCCACCCTCCTCCTTCCACTGCACCTACTTCTGACAAACCCTGGACCATCTTATCATCCTGGCACACCATTATCCACCTTCATCTGTGTCACGGGTAAACAACTATTTGGTCTCTCTGCTCCTCACCCTCTGGCGGATCATTCCTTCAACCCAGTAAGGTTGGATAATTCTTTGGTTTTGACCCTGAGTATTCCCTGCTTACCAGCCTGTTTATTTTTACAGTTGGTTTCCCGGTTCCAGTTTCCCTGCCCACGTCACTGCACTGTAAATAACCGTAAAACTCTGTCTCCTGAATTGCTTTCTGCATGTGGGTCAAATCCATTAAAGCAATATGACATTGACCTTGAAATTCTCCCACTGATCCATTTTTGCTCTGTCGTTTTTCAATCAGGAACACTGACCCAACTAAGGTAAGTGATGCATGATTTTGTTTCGGTCGGCCACTACTGGTAACATTCACCATGTTCATAGTTAGTTTGGTTAGTGTCTCTGGTTTTCTGAAGTCTCAAATCCTTACAAATGGTATGAAATGCTTTTTATAGAGTGGTAGATATCAGTTACTTTGTCATCTGTTCTGGAATTTTTTTGGATCAGTGTATGATGTGTTGCTTTTTTAGATCTTTTAGTGTACTTTATTTTACCAGATTCTTGATGCTAGAGGTCTTTCAGTCATTAAGCCTGGGTGTGGTTAGTAAATTTGAAATAAAAAAAATTGGGTCAAATTAATAATTGACGCTTTATTAGGAGGTTGGAGATGTGTCTAATTTTCATAGGGCTTGGTTGTTTTGGATTTTAATCAGTTGTAGCTGCTTTTTGTATTTACTCGGGTTATCTATGTCTAATATTAAGAATTGATCTAGGTTGTGAAGGACAATGAAGGACAAAAAGCAAAAAAACTGACTCAATCTGTAAGGAGGCAACAACTTTTTTACAGCAGCGTAATAATACACTTAGACTTCCTCTGCATTGTGTTGAGCTACAATCAAATTCCCTCGGCCCTGTTTTCCCAAAGTAAACAGCCAGTCTGCCACACAGGCTGCTGCATGAGGAACTGAGCAAATCACTCCTCAGGTTTTGGCCTTTATACTGGTGCCCTTTTAATCCTGCCAAAGTCACATTTAAAAGTGCACTTCTGATTTATAAAGCACAAAATGACCCAACTTGATAATACATTTCTCACTTGCTTACCTTTTTATCAGCACCAGACTGCTCTAAACATCTAGTTGGGCTCCAAGAAAGGAATCAAAATCTGGTGAAGCTGCTTTTAGTTGCTCTGCCCTGAAACTGTGCAACGGCATGCCAGATGACCTGCTATGTGCCCCTAATCTTATCACTTTTAAGACGAGGCTCAAAACATTCCTCTTCTGCCAGGCTTTTTATTAGTTTTTATCCAAAGCCCTGGTGTGATTGTGTGAATGTTTGTACACTTTCTCGTGTGTGTACCAAATCGTGCTTGTGTGTGACTCTGTTCTAGCAGCTTGAAGGAGGGTGCTTTAATCTTGTGTCATGCATTTTGACCTTAGTCTTGGCAGTGTTGTTCCTATGAATCACACTAAATATACCTTGTGTGTGAGTACAAAATAATGTAGACAACTGATGTCAAAGCAAGTAAAGTAGAACAACCTTGCAGCAAATAGGACTCTTGTAGGAAATTACCTCAATGATTTTAATAGATCACATGCCTACTTTTGAGCTATTCATTGCCAGTTAGAGAATGTTGCAAAGCTTTATCAGCCTATATTTCAAGATGGGATATTTTTTTTTTTTTTAAGAGGATTTTTCAGTCTGGTTTTGGTAAGAATACAAATGGAGCCGAAGGCAGCAAAATCTAGATTTCAGTAAACTCTCAGAATGTAAAAATAAATATATTCTTCTTTCATTCATTTGCTCTTATAAAGCAACTTTATTCATCACATTCCCCATGTGTTACAATGTTCAGTACAGTTTCGGCTTTATGCACCGAAAGGTAAGTTTTTCAGGCTAGAGCAGAGCGATTAACCATATGCTGCTTGAAAACAATTTATCTAGGTTTCAGACTGTTAGGGCCTGGGAAACCTGTTGCTTGCCACTTACTGTGCTTGGTCACCAGATGGCACCAGAGCTCCTTATGGAGGTGTGCAGCGGGTGTCGCTTAATATCAATCAAGTCCTGAGGTTTAAAAGGAGCGAGCAGTCAGCACTTCGTTGCCTGAGTGTTTGCCATTAGTGGTTGTTCCCTGGCACAAGTTCTGGTCTCGCTTCTTTGAAAAGATCCAAGTATCTCAGATTCCAAGTTCCTTCGTTCTACCAAGCCTCCAAGCAACCAGCAGGTGAACCTAGACCACCCTCCAACATGAGTAACAAACTCCACCATCAAGTGCAAGACTCGCCTCTATCTGGCAACCATCATTCATGGAAAAGACAATTCAAACTTGTGTTCACCCAAGCCTTTCATCTGAGACTACAAGCCCTTCCTCAACGGATTCTAAAACAAACATCTACCGACCTCCCAGGCTCTGCATCGATTCCCCCTCTGGCGGTTTCATCCAGATCCTTTCTGTAAGCAAACTTTCCTTTACAAATTACAAGATTCACCTCAAGATCAATTCATTCACTTACCTGTCTTCCCTCTCCATACAATTGGTGTGTTTCCAGTTCTGGGTCCATTACCTGAAGTTTTCTGTTTAGAGAAAATAAACAGTTAAACCTCTGTCTCCTGAGTGTTTTGCATGTGGGTTAAATCCATTAAAACTACCATGACAGACATACAAATTAAAGGCCAAAGGGAAGTTTAGTAACATTGCATATGAAATGGTCTTGTTTCTTATTCTGCCTAATATTAGCTCTCCGATTTTTCAGCTGTGAACTCTACTTTTTTATTGGGTTATCTCAAGTGCATCACTTGAACCAGTGGTTCCAAACCTTTTACTTAAGTCCCCTTTCCCTCCCTAACTATTTTCAGTAGAATTTACATTGTAAAACCAAGAACATGTAACATAGAATATAAGTGTATAAAAGGCACAATAACAAAGCTTAAAGTTCTAAATGTTTAATACATACAAGTAGCATAAAATTGTTTCAACATACTTTTATTGCAGAGTTGCAGCATTCACACAGACCAAACAAAATAAGACAACCATTTCAGTGAAATATTATACATTTGTGGCAAATTTCCTAGCAGCAGAAATCAGGACAGACATTTTTACTAACCAGTTCATACACAGCAAAGTGTCATTCGACACAGTATTAAAAACACTGATCTTTAAATGGCTCAATGCTGTTATCAAAATTATCTGCATACATTTATGTTTTCTGAGCAAAGATAAACATATTTTTTTATGGGTGGATAGCTCCACAAAGGCTGCAGATGTAGTTTTGCCATGCTGCCTTCATCATTGGCTTGTAACTGTTATTCTGATTCATTACATGAGAAAGACAGAGTCTCTGCTTTAAGATGGTGTTTTAAATGACCTATCTGTAATTTACTTTTTCTGACATTTGAAAAATGTCAAGTGACAGTCTGGGTTGCCACATCACCCATCCTGTAATAGTTAAAAGATCTCTCACTACCAGGTCTAAAAAGTGAAGCCATTGCAACAACAGCCTTGAATCTATTTTTGTCAGTGGTCTGGTGTTTTGGAAATAACTGTTATGAAGCAAAACGTCTCCACAGGTCAGACTGACAAAGTATTAATTTTCAAATTACCTTAAGCTGCACCAGGTTTGGTTTGACTAATCATTATTCTGTTGTCATCACTATAAAATAATAGTACACGTGTGTTTCCAGGTATAGTTTTGCAGTGCACTGCTATACAGCAAAACACAACTCGCATCATTGCTGTAGTTAGTCATCATTAGTGAAAATAGGGTATTTGTTAACTATATGACAAACCCTCAATATTGTATTTTCTATCAACGGATTGTTTTGAAACAACCTAATTTGGGTAATGCTGCTAACCTAGTTCTCGGTCCAAATAGAACCGACCCCATTCTGTATTGATTATAACAAACACGGACTTGGATAATGGGTTTAACCCTGCACTCTGGGTTAGGTGTTCAACCCAAAAAAATGGGTTGAAGTGAATAATCTCCAATATTGGGACTACCAAAAAGTGGGTTGAAAATAATAACCCATAACCTGTATTACTAAACAGCCAATATCTGGGGTCAAAGCTAGCACAAGCTTGTAATAGCCATTCCACAAATAAAACACTATTGGTATATTAAGTTAACAAACTAGCGTTCTAATGTGAATGAAAGGTAATGACATATTCCACTGACAATTTCTTTATGCTGCATACATTTCACAGTGTGGAAGAGCTTTGGTGAAGTCAGTTCAGTTCATTGTACAGTTCAAAATGAATGTCTGGGAGAAATCCTGAAGCTTGGTGACTACTTTATCCAAATAAACTGAAATATTGTTTGCACCCACGATTGATTAAAACTACTTATGCCCTCACAGCATAGCTTTATTGTGTATAGATTTCAAGCTCTTCAGCTACAATCAATGTTCTCTTATCTTTCTTACAAACATGTTCTCCCACCTATTATTTTCACCACAACACAAACATAAATGAACAGGAAGAAATAGAACAAACACATATCTAATGTTTTTGATGCATTTAGCCAAATATATTTTATAAATATTTTTTAAATACATTTATCAATCACATACAGGTATAGCAGCACCCCTCTTGACAAGTGTGTTAATGTTCTCTTCATCAATACATTACACATCCCAATAATAATCTGAATTACTGCTACTATAGGACTTTATCTGACTGTCTTGATTGTAAGAAGCCTTTGGACAGTAGTTTTTATCACAATACCTGCATCTCCTTTGGTTTTGTTTAATTATTTCCAAAAGAGAGTGCAATACCTCTTGTATAGGAAGCAGAAGAGAGGCAATAAAGGTCAGCTAACTAGCAAAGCTCAAATTTGGTGCTTGCAGACTTGACATTTTCATTCTCTCCAAGATGAAGAACAAAAGTTTTACTATTAGACCTATTCCCTAGGGGATGCAGGGCTTTTTTGTTTGAGTCCAATGAAAACCTGTTCAGAATATCACCCTTTCAGGCTTTCATCATGAATGGGTGAGTAAAAGCATTGAATGCTGCTCAATGTGTAGAACACTTTATTGGACCTTAAGACAAAAACGGCCATATAAATGCAGCCTGTTTTCCATTATACAAATAAAGGAGTACATTGTGTGGAGCACACAGGACTGGTCCCATTGTGTTGGCCTGAATATGCTGCAGGGCAGCAGCAGTCTGTCCAAACTGTACTCCACTCTCGCACACTGAGGTTAACTTGAGAAATCAATTTAGCCAACAGCCTTAAAAGTACTGAAAATAAAAGATAAAACAAACATGTGTCTAACCATACAATGGTCTGCCTCAACTCGGTTTCAGTGGATGCCTATTCAGCTCCTTCAGTTCATTGCAAAATCATTTTACTTCCTAGGAAAAACAACATCAACAACACCTTCTCATTAATTAATATAGTGAATTAAGTCAGTGATTCCCATCCTGGGGGAGGGGCTGGAGAACTCAGGTGAGGCGCTGGGCTTTAAATGCCAAACAAACTGTCAGCATGTTTTCCACTGATTTATAATATTAACACATCGAAATGACCAAAAGGAACAATTAAATATTAATTGCATAATATTCAGCATTTACACAAAGATGTACCAAATACAAGTCTGGTTTGGAATTAAATGTAAAGAAAGAAATGTACATTAAATTCTCAATATTGAACTAGACTTTTTTAACATTGACACCGGCATTGTCTGCAGTCTTATTCATTCTTCCTAGTGGGATCAACAGCCATACTCTTTCCATTTTCAGATGAGGTTCTGAACAGACCTCTGTAAGATGTTCAACGTTTGGGATGCTGTTTTATAACGTAACCCTGTTTTAAACTTATCCATCCTTATCTCTGGCCTGTTTGCAGTGTTCATTGGTGTCATGATAGTGTTTGTTCTGGAATGTTCTCTAGAAAACCTCTGAAACCTTCACAGAACAGATCTACTTATCCTGAGTTGAAGTTATACAACCAAGGTTTGCATTAGTGGTATTAGAGTAAAGGGGGTTAAATACAAATGGCCATCACACCTTAAAAATATTAACACCATGCATTGTATCATTCTTGCTTCTACTTCCAATTTCTACTTTGTGTCTATTATGTCTTTGTGTCTAGTTTAAATGTATTAGTAACAAACAGCTCTGGGATCAGCCAGTGCTCAGGAGACTAACCTTTTAGGGGGAAAGATTTGCTGAATCATGATTGATTCCTGAGCATAATAATAATAATGAGGTACCTTCCATTCCTTGTCTGATTGATTTATGCAACACCATAAAAAGCTTCTTTCATGGACACATCTTATTTAAAACAGATGGCATTGCCCGTTTTGGCAGCAACCTTGAGAAAAGCCAAGCCATTAAACAACTGAGTGTTTGCATACATTATAGAGGTCTGGTGGGATGTTTTTGTCCTCACAACAGCGTATTGATTACTTGTCAAAAGGCAACAACAAATGTACAGTAAACAGCCAGAGGTCATCTAATCTCAGCAATCTCATATCGAGTGCTGCTGACTTCTGCAAAGAAAAAAAAAAAAAAAAAAAACTATCACCAGACTGTTTCCTGCAGTTTTGTTTTATTTTTGGATTTTCAGTTAGTATCCAGCAAATCAGATCAGGTTTGAATCTGAACAAACAAATCAGACAAGAATCACAGAACATTATTTGACTGATAGAGCAGTCACTGATGACAAAGACGAAAGATTCCTGACGATTCAAACACGACGCAAAACTAAATAGATTTCTTTAAGTTTTCAGTCAAAGCAAACCTAAAAGAATAACATGAGTCAGTTCTTGTTTGAAAACATTCACTTCTGGGGTGTAATTATCACTAATTAAGTCATGTGGGAAAAAAAACAACACTTTGAACATTATCTCTTTTTTTAACTTGAAAATCTGCGCAGGCACTATGCCATTAGGAAATGCCCAGATAAAGGCACTTTAGTAGTCAGCAAGACGCCTTACAGAGTCTGCCAACATTTCCCTCTGGGTGCCGGCTATCTTGTGGTGTTGCAGCCAAAGCTGTGTGATTGAGCAGGGCAGCTCAATGAATGCAGATATATTTACTCAGAGTGTAGCTCAGGGAAACATCAATCCAATACATGTTGTTTCTCTGAACTTGGGAAGGATCATTGATCCATAAAAAGTGCTAAATGATTTAAGAGTAAGCATTCCTCCGGTGACACTTCGGCGGCTGGTAAAGGGCAGTCCTTGCAAAGAAAAAACACCAAATGAAAGAGAAGTATAAACATATCTGCTAATGAATACAAGGACCGCAGTCTGCGAGCTGCAAAACAAAAACAGATGGGGAAGTTTTTTCTTGAAAAATGGCTGCTCTATTAACAACTCATGAGAACGCGTCCTAAAATAACCCTGTTGAAAACGCAAAGTCTTGCTGTAGACCATGAGTTATATGCCTATTTTTGCTTTACAGACCACAGCTGTAATATACCAGGGCTTCTAGTGAGAAATTCTAGCCATTTTGTCACATTTAATGTTTGATCAGAACCCAAAAAGCAAACAGGATCTAGGTCGAGTGATGAAATAAGGGTGAAAATGAAGGGACATCCACAACGACACACAGCAAAGAATAGAAACTGGGAACCACAGTAAGTAACAACAGTAGAATCCAGCTTGTAATGACAGCAAACCCGAGGCTTAAATATAGAGAAGTGATTGCAAGAGGTAATGAATAAGTTAGTCCAGTAAACAGAATGCACTGGAGCTATGTGGCAAAACATAACAATGAGCTAAATAGGGGAGGGTGGTAAAGGAGCTCACATTAAAAACAAAGACAAAACACTGGAATCATGGAATAAACAGAACACAGTAATAATAACAATAATGCTGGAACATTAAACAAACTGAAAAGCAACACAACAGACTAAAAGGGCCATTTATGCTCAGCGTTAAATATGCAAAGGCATACGGACAGAGCCTTCTGTATGTCTTCTGTGTTCTTTTCATGCATATTTTAATCTCTCATCAGCGAGCTTGCCGATAGGTACATATACGCAACAGACTGAGCAAGTGTGGTGCAGTTAAGCTCATCTGATCAGCGAACAGAACAAAGAAGACGATGATTGTAATAGCAGTACTTTTCCATCCACATGCCACGGTGTATTAATTGGCTGTACAGATCACAGCTGTCTACAGCAGTACCTCTTTTTCTCTCATTGTGGGAATGTACATCATCACGAGTTCCTCCACCATCACCATGTTTGCTATTGTTTGACACTTGCCCTTTAGGGGATATATTACATAACAGCTTCGCCAACTTAATAAATGCTTTGAAAATATGAGGGCAGTGACTCTGGATCACGTCAGAACCAGATGGACATACAGGGGTTGGACAATGAAATTGTCATCTGAATATACTTTCTTGATACTAATGTATTTTTAGTTTCAAGAAAGACCCTGATTTCAAGAAAGACCCTTGAATCTTAATATTCATTAAATAATGATGTTTTCTTTGTTTGGACTCTGTTGAATTTGTAACAAAAACCTGCCTGAATAGAGTTGTAAATATATAATATTAGGAAACAGTTAAATGTTGGCAGATCTGTATTTCACATTTACACAACACTCATTAGGACGCATTAGGATGTTTTTCATTCAAATACACAGTGCATCATTGTTGCTTCAATTAAACAGGGGTGTCAATTTTTGCAAGATATAACCTTTAGCCTGCTGTGGAATTTGCTTTGTACACGCTGATGATGAAAAAGTTGACCTATTGATTGGCAAGTCCACAGGCCAATCCAGTGGATTAGTCATTTCAATTTATCTTAACAGAAATTATGGTTCTGTCAGACATAAGCCTTATCTGTAGAAGCATTGTTCATCAAAAGTTAAAGTTAGCCACTGAACAAAACCCTACAGTAAGCCTAAAGGGATGTCTGGGCTTTCCTAAGCATCTTGAGTAACTCACCACATGCCTCTTGTGGATTTGGACCGTCTCTCCAGCCTGTGTCTGTTCTTTCAATCCCACAAAGATTTAACAGTTTGGAAATGACGGATGTGTGTGGGCCGTACCATCTGCTGTTCTTGTTTCTCTTGTGGTGAAGGAGCCGTTATGAATCTGGCTGCATGTTTTGAGTAAATTACTTGCATGAATAGGGAACCAAACAAATGTTCTTCCTTAACTTATATTCTTAAAGGAGAAAGTGAATTAAAACATTAGAGAGTTACACATTTCAACCACAGACTAGGTTGTTTAACTAGTGCATAATTGTGAAGCAAAAGCAAAATGATACATGTTTATCGTATATATATTTATGTATGTATGTATGTATGTATGTATGTATGTATGTATGTATGTATGTATGTATGTATGTATGTATGTATGTATGTATGTAGGTATGTAGGTATGTAGGTATGTAGGTATGTAGGTATGTAGGTATGTATGTATGTATATATGTATGTATGTATATATGTATATATGTATATATGTATGTATGTATGTAGGTATGTAGGTATGTAGGTATGTAGGTATGTAGGTATGTAGGTATGTAGGTATGTATATATGTATGTATGTATATATGTATGTATGTATATATGTATGTATGTATATATGTATGTATGTATGTATGTATGTATGTATGTATGTATGTATGTATGTATGTATGTAGGTATGTATGTATGTATATATGTATGTATGTATATATGTATATATGTATGTATGTATGTATGTATGTATGTATGTATGTATGTATGTATGTATGTATGTATGTATGTATGTATGTATGTAGGTATGTATGTATGTATGTATGTATGTAGGTATGTATGTAGGTATGTATGTAGGTATGTAGGTATGTAGGTATGTAGGTAGGTAGGTATGTAGGTATGTATATATGTATGTATGTATGTATGTAGTCCTCTGATCAGATGTGACCAAATATGAATTGAATTGCCTACATGGAAAAGGTCATGTAAAAGGATAATGTCACAAAGCACATCACCCTGAATACACCATCCGAAACATGGGTGTGGCGGCATTATACTGTTCGGCTACTTTTTCCAGCAGAGACAGTAAATGTATCAAATATGATTATTTAACTGTGACCCAATCACAAAACATAGCAAAACACAGAGACTGAACTAAAATACGATAAATAGTGTTAATTATGCAAACAAGAAAATAAAGATTTTTTTCAAAGAGGATTTCCTTGGTGGACCAGTTACCAGACTATGGAAGAGGAGAAGGAGATTAGTTTCATGCAAGGACTAAATCTTGTAAGGTACTATATGGAGCACAACATGTTTCAGGCAGACTGTTTGTACCAGCAAAGGGGCTAATGATCATTTTCAGTTGTCCAGATGAATGTTCTCTGTCCGTGGAGGTAAGTTAACGTTTCAGGAGAATATTGCCAGTGTTTCTTCAAAAGGGCACAAGGTGATTGGTTTTAAAAAGCAGAGAAACCCAAGGTAATTAAAAGGAGATACATAATCTTACAAGTATAACAAATAAAGTTGGTTTATATACTGCACTACAGAACCATGACATCCCAGTGCTGGTGAGACGCTGTCAGCTTCCTTTAAAGGAGAGTAGCTGATGAGCTCAGTGGCAGCAGCTGGAAAAGGAGCCCACAGCCGGAGCAGCCAGTTCAGAAGGGGAGGAAAAGCAGACAACAAACACAGCAAACCCAGGATCTTGGTAAGTTATCTGGCTCTCTCACAACATTCTAATTTAAAAAAATGAAATTTGCTGTTGATAAAGTGACAGAATGTGCAAAGGTGAATAGTTTTGCAAGTAATTTGAGAGTTCCTACAAATTTTCCATTTCAAATTTCCATACTTTTACAAACTCAGATATCACCACTTTTTTAACATTCTAGATATTTGAGTAAAAACATTTACCAAGTCAGGTTAAAGTTTAAAACCCTGATCGATGAAGATGTATAAAAAGTAATGAAATTACCAGGATTTGTTTTTTATTGTTATTTTTTCATTATTATTTTTGAGTAAATCTGCATAAAAGGATGTTATTTAATTACAAGTCAAAGTAAAAAAAAAAAAAAAAAAGCCCTTTTTCGATAATTCCACATGTCATTTTTTTCATTTTTGGAAAATGATCAAAAGCAATTGCTGGATTTTTCAGACATTTTAAATCTGCATAGGAACACTTCTCCTTTAATGGTTAATCACCAGGATGATAAAGTAAGACCTTATCTGCCTATGTTATATTTTCTCCAGACTCTAGACTGACACTGAGAACAGGTTATGTGTTAAATTAGTTTACCTAATTAGCCCCACAAATGCAGGTAAACTTTAAAAAGGAACATATGATAGAGCTAAAATGCTCCACTTGTAAAAAAGCTCAATAATTCATGACTAACCTAAATGAGTAAACTGTAATATTGCCAAGAGGTTGTCATTCTTTAATGTGAACAAGAAGACAAGATGTCTTCAAAAACACCCAGCACTTCCCTTTCAGGTTTCAGCGAGCCGCATTTCTCTCTTGGCTAAGTTGTTATGCAAGTGTGTAGCTCATGCACTCGCTCATTCACAATTCATGCTCACTGCTTGTACACCCACAAACCAAAAATCCCTCCATGAGCTGAGATGGCTCCCATTTTTTTTCTCCCCTCCTCTCCCTGAAAGTGTCATTTCTAGTCCCACAACACGAAATATGTCTTTATTGTTCCATGTTGCACTCTGCCTGCTGATATGTGTAAAGCTCCATGTCACTTTCAGTGCAGGAAGTGATTTATAAAATGGAGGATGTTTTGCATGCTCCTCAAACACATTTTTCTCGTTATATCACCTGAAATATCACAAAAATAGCAAACGGGGACCAACGTGTACATAAAGCGTAACCCGATTGTTGCAGAGATGATTATATGTAGTGGCAGCAGTTATCTAATTAAAATACTGCCCTCTTGTCACTTTTAAACTGTGCTCACATTGTTTCAGTCTCCAGCAGAGAGTTGTGAAGAACACAGCAAGTACAATTTGAATGCCATTATCTAGATGTGGGCACCAAGCATACTAGCAGAGGTATTGTTAATAAGGTCCCCGTCGATGTCAGCATTTCAGTCACCAGCAGTAAACAAACTGCGAAGGAAAATGACAAATCCTTCATGCAGTGAGAAGCAAATTAAAGCACACTGTGCGTGGTCGCCAGTCCTCTTAATTAGCCTATTTTGTACAACATGCCTGAAAACAATGCTCACACTTTCTTTTTGTTGTGTAAATGCAACATTTCAGACGTGGAAAATCAGAATTAATTCAACACCTGTCAAGCCACACTGGGTCAAACCTGATGTTGTAGAAGGAAGGATTGTTACTGGCTCTCCAGACAGGACAAAATAAAAGAAAAGAGAAAAACAAAACACAGGAGGAAAAAGCTCAGAGACTAAGAGATACACCTCAGGGAATAGGAGTCATCTTTTGATGTTAGTGTTAAAATGTGTAGAGATAATCATCCACTTTGGGAATCGGGCGCAGCTATGCATTTTTTCTGGCATCATTATGTTAATATAGGTGCCAGGTGATGGGCAGAGAGGGAGGTGAAAAAACATGTTTATGTTCTGTGGTTTTGCAGCTCACTGAAAAGATAATAAAAGCGGTGATTTATTCCACTGTGAATGTGGAGTGGTTAGGTCCGGGGCACATTTCTAACGAGATAGGAAGAAACATTTAGGAATGATGAATATAGAAAGTTATGCTGAGTATTTCTAAGTTTAAATCACATGACAATAAATCAAAACTACTCATTTGCAATGGCCCTCCTTCCTGTTTTGCACTTTGCAAACTACTGGAACCTGCTGTATACAGATCTTTTACAAGACATCACAAGCAGTTTGGAGGCATAAAACAACCAAACATGTAAAGTACAATAAAAAATATAAACGTAATCCTTAAAAAGCCACAGTAAAGACAACAGAGTTTTGGAGCCACAAAAGAAAACATTCTGTCTCCTTTAGTTTTTTAATTTTGTATGGGGGACAATCAGCAGGTCCTGATCACAGGATCTCACGGCCCTAGTAGGGGTGTAGGGATGAATTAGATCAGAGATATACACTGGTGCCCGTCCATTCAGTGCTCTCCAAGTCAATACTAGGATGCTGAAATGCACTCAATAATGAACCCTCAGCAAGTGAAGCTGCATTAACAGTGGGGTCACATGACAAAATTTAGAGGACCTAAACAGGAGCCTAGTAGCAGCATAGACTGCAACTGGTCTATGGAGGTTTTTGTAAGACGTGTTGAGCGCATTGCAATAATCCAAACAAGACGAAACGAAAGCATTAATTAAGATTTCCATCTCAGGACGAGAAACTATAGGGCTAGGTTTGGCAATATTTTGCAAACGGTAAAAACTGGATCGAACCAGAGTTTAACATGATTTTTAAGCATAAAGCCTAAGTCTAAGGTTATCCCAAGATTGTTAGCAAAAGATTTAGCCAAAAAACCAAGAGGCCCAAGGATCTGCTTTATCTTTCAAGTTATTTTTTCTGGTACAAAAGTGATTACTTCAGTTTTTTTTCTTTGTTTAATTGAAGAAAACTTTCTGTCATCCAGAGTTTAATTGTCTCCAGGCATTTTAATAAAATGTGCAGTTTTGACACTTGATTTGGAAGAAAAGAAATATACAACTGGATATCATCTGCATAGCAGTGATAGGAAATATCCTTAAAACATGACAAAATAGGACCAAGAGGAAGCAGATAAAGGAAAAACAACAGAGGCCCCAAAACAGAGCCCTGTGGAACACTAAACTGAACAGGACAGGAATGGGATCTGTAAATAGATGCAGACAAAAACAATCTATCAATCAAGTACGAGGATAACCATTTTAAGGCAGAACCTGAAATACCAGCCCACCACCTCAGCTTGAAAGGTTGCCAACTTTCCAGAGTCCAGAGATATAAAGTAATCTATCCAGATGCTTGGGAAAATAATCTTTATTTCCATCACTTCTACATTGTTTTGTTGAAAAATCTGGCTATATATCCTGTTTTGGTAATATTTTTGTCACTACTTAATAACTTTGTCAAACATTTTAATGTCCCAATCAATAATTTTCTGCTGCAATAAACAACAAACATAATCACATACATTAGAGTCAAAGAGAGCCTAAACACAGTTTTTGTGATGTTGAAATCCTTTACTTATTTTGTAGGCACTAAAAATGTGGATTCTTCATTTTTACTAAAATATAATAAACTCTTTTATTGTATTGTAAATTGCGTGTTTTGTTACACTACTAGTTTGTGTCTTTATTACACATTCGGAAATATGTAAAAAAATGCTCAAGATAACTAACTTTGACACACATCCACACACACGCGTGCTTACATGACAAATATTTTGTTGCTTCAAAAGTGCTCAATCCTCACATATGCATTCAACAGCTCGAGCAGAGTCTCATAGCAGCAAAGGCGCTATTGACCGATCCCCAAGCTGCGACCTTTAAGTCATTCCTTAAGCACTAATTAATGCAATACATTCAGAGGCTGAACCAACATCCTACACAAGCAGGCAGCCCTCAGCGCCATCTCTGAGCAGATTACTATATTTCCCAAAGACAGGGCATGCCTAAATCCTGCGCACATATTCCAACAGCAAACGAATGAATGCAATACTCCCTGAGCTAGGAGCTTTAAGGAGAAGTTGTGGACTGATAATAAAGATTTGAATAAATGTTGAGGAGAACCTGTGCTATATCTCTGGGACATAATATCTCCGGGAACACTTGGCACAGAAATTCATGAGACAAATATTTGCACCAAAAGATAAAAGTAAAGTGCTGGGGATTTGAGTCCCACACCTCGCTGAGCACTGCTGGTTTGGTATTCATTTCCCAGAAGTATGAAGGCAGAATTTAGTGTATACATGGATAATTCATCTGCAGATCGAGCACGAGCACTTACAGCCTCATATCTCAACAACAGAGCTGAATGTGAAACTGACGAGCTCGGTGATTGATGAAGAGTGAGAGATGTTTAGGAGGCAAATGCTCTGTCCTAAAATATGACAACATATCAGCTGCAAAAGACAACGTGAATCCCCCCCCTCCTAGCTGCAATCGATAAACACAGGCTGGTCGGGGAGACGAGCAGCTCCATCTCCTCTTTCAGACATGAAGAGGTCATGGATGCTTACAGAATTAATACATTCTGAAAGCTCAACTTGACTTCTTTTCACCCTTTTACATCTGTAGAGGAAAATTGTCAGGAAAAAAAACAACCTCACCCATTCTATTTTTGATGTAATCTTAAGTGAGTCTGAGTGATAGACTTGAAACATGGATAAATGACTAATAGTTGGAAAATAGCTGAAAATGAAACGAAAAGCTCAGAGCCTGTGTCGCTGCCCCAGCCACACTTGATGTCATCTCTGCTTTCAAATGCAGTAAAACGCTTCCCCACGAGTTTCCATAGAGATGATTATTGCAGATGGAGAGTGAAAATTTGGGCCCACCACCTAGGGGACTATACCAGCATGGCAGATATGCATAGCAAAGGAGAACAATGAATAAACAGGCGTGCTTCAGAGAGTCTGTGTGGAGAACTTCAAAAACAAGATGTTTACTCTCTACAAGAATTTCAAATTATGTTCATATTAATTATTCCTTCTACTCTTGGTGGAGGAAAATATATATTCTCCTTCCATCCAGTATTAATGTTAAAGTAAAAGGTCATGCCTTAAGGACTTGCCACCAAATTTTAACTCGGTGTTCTTAACTAAGATACTTAACCTGGACTGCTCCTCTGGTCCTGCTAAGTGATCAACGGCTGAAGACCGGGGCTGTTCTTGGTGGCTCCCAGGAGTAAATGTCTCCAACTGTATGATGAATGTTAAGCAGAGCATAGCTGAAAAGAACAACCATGGTCTGTGCATTCTACTCAAGACAAAAAAATAAATAAATCAATTGAAGAAAAAGAAAATTGTATTTCAGAGATATGTCATATTTGGCACCATGAGCCAAAGGTTAGGACCAACATGGGCAATCTAAATATGGAGGCAAAGAGAGATTCAGACTAGGTCTGAAAAGGTCTTCGCAAAGCCAGCCTATTTGTTGTTTGTGTATTAAACTAATATATGAGAAGGTGTGTTTCAATGGCCAAATTTAAAGAAGCTTGAGAGGTAAATCAAACATGAATGAAAAAACAAGAAGTATGCTGTGTAAAAACTGGATAATGATGGTAAACATTCCTCTACTTTTTTTTAATTTATCTTCAGTTTTTCCTTCTAATTGTGTGTTTTCAAATATTTAGCATTATTTCTCTCTGAATGTCAGTATGGTCTTGGTGTATAACTTTAAAACATTTCTAATTATAAATACAAAGGGCTCATTGCTACTAAACCATTTTGTCTACGAAGACATGAAATGCCCTGAAACATTATTTATTCCCTATAAACTTTTTCAAATTTTGTCACATTACAAACACAAACTTGAGGGTATTTTATGAGATGAATGCTTTTTAAAATGTTTAAAAAGTAAAATCTGAAAAATGTGGCATGCATGTGTATCCAGCAGCCCAGAGACAGTACTTTGTAGAACCACCTTTCACTGCAATTACAACTGCCAGTATTTTGTGATATGTCAGAACCGGTTTGCATTTTAAGTGGATTTGTAATCCTTTCAGACATACTTATAGATGTTAGTGACTTGGTTTATCACCTACTCTTGAATTTCTGTCATGTGGTGTTCCTTGGGATCTTTTAGCCAGCTTTATGTTGTCTGACAGGTTCAGTTTCTTGATTTTAGGGGTCTGTCAGTAATCAGGTCTAGCTGTAACCACTGAAGTTGAACTCCACTGTCCAAAAAATGTGGTTAATTACAATCAGTTCATGATTTTAGCCTAAGATAATTTGCAGTACATTATAGAACTTTTTTTCCTTATTTCCCTAAAATTAAATCATCATTTGAAAACTGCTGTTCTAATTATACTTAGGTTATTTATGCTTGATGTGTGATCTGAAATGGGGACAAAAAGATTAGGGGGAAACTGGTAGGAGGTTACGTACCTTTTCAGATCACTGCAATAGAATTCTGCTGATTTGAGTTTTTTTTGCCTTACAATAAAAACGACTATAAAAAAAAGGTGACAATAAAAACTTGTAAACTATTTTATAAATGTGTTAGATCCCTTTAAAACGGACTCATGGCAAAATAAAAATGCATTTTTGTTCTGAAGGAGTGAGTATTCCCACACTCCCTAACACATTTACACTTATTTAAATGATCACAAACCAATTCTCTCGCAGTACATGTAAAACTCCCAGAAACTCATGCCACTTCGAGGAAGAGGTTATCTTACCTTGGTTATGAAAAAACTAGAGAAAAGCTTTCAGAGGGTCAGGAAGTCTGCTTGATCTAATTACTTAAATTTTTCAAGAAACTACTGCAGTAGACTTTTATTATCCACACCCTAAAATTCACACACACACAGCTCTAAAAAAGAGAGCTATCTACTCCTTAGGTTTTTTTTTTCTCAGGCTTACTTCAACAGCTACGTTTTATAAGACTCCCAAAGGGTTTAAGGCTGACAAAAATGCCCCCCTTTTCTTCATTTGCGGGCATCAAATGTGTAACCTTTAAATCACAGCAGCTTCTCTCTTGGCCTTTTTTCAAAGTGGTGATATACAGGAGCTGTTTCCTCCCCGGACTTTTCTCTAGCCATCAGCTTTTCCTTAGAGATTCCCTACCATACCTGCACAGGCACTAAATTTAATAAAGCCACAACACGGAGAAAAGCTAAAACTGCGTTAAGTCTAACATGGCTGCATCTGTTGTGTTCACCCAGGGTATGATGGATAGGCAGGTGGGGGGAAGTTTCTTCACGGCTCTCTGCAGTTAGGGACTGAATGAGCTGCCTGAGGAGATCTCTGCCTTTCTGATGAGACTCCAGGCTGTTAGTAAGCCATTATGCAGCAAAATGCTGCATTCCTCAATCTTCTTCTTATCAGAGATGCAGGTAAGTTTACCTGAGAATAGAGAGGAGCTGTGTGGTTTCAATCAATTTATCATTCATGAGACATTTTGAATTAAGACAGCTCAGTTAAACGTTTCTCAAATCATTCTTACGGTTAGAAAAAATATAGAAAAAATAAGATATCTGTATCATCAGTGTAGCTATAGCGCTGGTCAGGAGTTTACATTCACTTATCATGTGGCATGAATGTCTCATTACTTTGGGTCTATTAATGATTGCTTTGGACCATTCTTTGTCCAGGGTGGACTGGACATGCAACTTCAATGATTTCTTTTTTTTTTTAAACAAAAACTGGATGCGCATGACCGAAGTTATTGTGGGTTTTTCTACAATACACACAGGTTCAAAATACTACATACAGGGCCAAATTAAACATGAACCCACATCAATACAGATAAATTTCAATAAAAAAGATTGAAAAGTGATTTTATTAGAGTGACATTCAAAAAATAACAAAGGTTGCTTTAATATCAGCTTTTGGCTCATCTACATTGTTGGCTCTGGTATCTCATCTTCCTCTTGTCGAGACCCTATGAATTCACTGTGAGGTTTATGTCAGGCCAGTTTGCTGACCAATCAAGCACCAAGCAGGTATATGCCCTAAATCATTACTAACTGTACAAAATTCACTCTGGACCACAAGAAACTTGGATTATGTGCCTCTCCACTCTTCCTCCAAACACTGAGACCTTGAATGCCAAATGAAATGCAAAATTAACTTTCATTTCTGAGGGGATTTTTGGACCATGAAGCAATAGTCTGTCCAGTTTTCCCTTTAGCCTATGTTTAACGTTTCTGATATCGTCTGCTTCAGGAGTGTCCTGAGAGAAGGAAAGTGACAGCTGTCCCCCATCTTCTGGATACATTTGAGCTTTGACTCCAACCATAGTTGCATGTAGTGAACAACCAGTGAACAATGCCCAATGTATGGCCCCTGTAAGTGTAGAGGGCGTCAATAACTGCTGGATAACTGTCAGGTCAGTGTCATGGTCCTTGGAACACTGAATTTTGTGTTCAGTCTGTGGTTTTATTTCCAACTTTAAGTCTCTGATGACGTGTTTATAATTTCAGTCTTAGTTTAGTGTTTCTCTCTATAGATCTTAATTCCTGTTTTATTTGGTAATTTTCCTTCCCTTGTTTCCTGTGTACCATTTACTTCCTGGGTTCCTTGTTACACCTGTTCCTGAGTGTTTGGTCACTTTTTTCTTGTAAGCCTAGCCATGCTTGTGTTTGGTCATGCCTTTTAGTCATTGTTTCTGTGTGTATCCATACCGTGTTTAACAGTAATTAAATTCAACAATCTTCCCTCAGTCCTCTCCAGCTCACTGTGTTCCCTACAGATGCTGCCTTTTGTTCATCAGTAAAATATTTATTAATCTAATGCAATGTTGTGAATGTCCGAGAAGCTAAATGTTGGTTGTTCATTAGCAGTGAACCATAATAATAGACAAAAATAGCTTAAATAAACACTTGAAACTTGAAACGTATAATTAATCTATATAGGTTTGCTTATACTTTCAGAAATGAATCGCTGAAATAAATTAACTTTTGGGATTTTTTATGCTTATTGAGATGCACCTGTAAAGTTCTCCCTAGAGCTGTATGTTTATGAGGGGCTGGTTTAGAGAGGATGGAAGTTGAAAGGTACAGTCTGGCTTGGTTGACAGTTATATGCAACAAAAGGGCAATCAATAAACTCCAGACACTGTTGAAGACCATGTCAGAAGAAAGTTCGTTAACCCTTTTTTTCTTCTCCATCAGCTGCATAATTTGTTCAGTGTTTTTATTGGGAGATGCTACAAGGTACATATGAAGAGAAAGTTCCCCTACTGCAGCGGCAAACAAATCTGTGGTTAAATATTTCAGGACCATTTGAATATGCACACACAATTCAATTCAATTCAAAAATACTTGCACAGAGCTCAAACAATAAAGTTTATTGCAGAGTCCACATTCTGGCCAGTTGGGGGGAAATGAACAAATGCTGCCATTAATAAATATGACAAGAAAGGTTGTGTTAGGGGCAGGTTGTTTCTAGAGAAATTCCATTGCTTGCGTGAAAGGCATTTTAATTGGCCTTTCATGATCCAATTCTGCTTTTTAGAATTCATATTTTATCTCACTGTTTCGTGCCCAAGCTCACATCATGAAACATGCCCCTCAGTGTCACATATTTCTCTCCTCGCCATTTGAAGGAGAACTGATTTATACCTAAACAACAAACTGGATTGGACCTAAGAAGCTAACATGTGGGCTTACATTACACAGTCACAAAAGCAAATGATTGTAAACTCTTTCCAAAGTCTTCCTTTTACAATTAGTTCAAAGCTGTTTGGTTATCTAATAGGATGCATTTCTAACAAGATTAAGAAGTTGCGTCTAATGCTCTTATCTCATTGACTAAAGCTTAAAAGTGAGGTATAAACCATTTAATAAGCCATTAGAAGTGTACATTTTAAATAAGGCAATGCTGTGTGCTTTATCTGGAAAATAAAAGGGATTTACAAGGAAAAGTGATAAAAAGAACACCGATGCATATAAAATGCTCAACGTGATACTAAAGAACAAGGAAAAATCTGAACAAAACTAAGTGGTCAGCGTTTTCCTGGCATATTTATAAATATGTTGCTTGTCGACCCCTCTTCTGCACCCTGCCGTAAGCACAGGGAGCACACTGCAAGGGGCAGAGGGGCAGTTTAGATGTTAATCTAGTCTGCCTGACTCATTAATTCCTCTAAGTGTTGAAGATTTGTGCCAGTTGGTGTCTAAATCTAGACAGAGCTCCAAAACATCAGTGGCTTAACTGTGTTGTGAATTCATACATTTTCTGGCACAAATTATGTTTTTTGTCTTGCAGACAGATTTAAGGTCACACTTCTGTTACATTGGTTCTATTTTACAATAAATGCTGCAGCCCTATACAAGTGTTTAGAGAAGCATCACCGTCAGGGTCAAACAGACAGATTGGAAAAGAGAGTGTGGATCAAAGGAACACTGTGGTTTAATATCCCATTGTATCTGTGCCATGTATTTTATTCATTTGTATGGAAACAGAGTGGCATAGCTGCTGATGAAGATAAGCTCCAGACTAATGTACACTTGATATTAGAACATTCAAGGAAAGAAGACTTTGGGGGAGAAAGTTCTCTCCTTATGAATTAATTGTTTTGGGGGACATTATTTATTTTGTTCCTTCTATAAACAGTAGTGTTTTTCATCTTGAAAGTATTGATGTGTTTATGAAATAAAGGTATAACACACTGCATATGGTCATGTACACACCATCACCTCTGTGAAACATGGTGATGGCAGCAGCATGCTGTGGGGATACTTTTTCTATGCAGGAATAGGGAAGCTGTAATGACCTATTACATTAAATATCTGAATAAAGTATTATACATTTTGTGGTTGTAAGATGACAAAATGTAGAAAAAAGGGTTAGGTTAAGGTATGAATACAACAATTGCAATATTGTTGGTTAATATTGTGGTGATAATGATATTGCATGCAATAAATCCACATTTGCCATACCCCTGTCCTTTTAATGTGTGCATCGACAACTTTCGATGACCTTTAGCATCTTGAGCACCATAGTCTGTGTCAGGTGTGAACCTTACTGCAGTGAGGTTCACACCTGACACAGACTATGGTGCTCCAGATGCTTAAGGTCATCGAAAGTGCAGGCTGAATATCTTATTGACATGTAATGTGTGTATTCATGACACTTGGAACATATTTGCGATGTATTTTGCACCCATGTATGAACATTGCAAGTCACTGGATGCTTGAAAGAGAAAGGCACCTAATGAGTTTATTTGTACAGACCAAGCCATACCTTAGTTTTTCAGTTGGATAACAGTTACTGGACGGGCCCCCAGCTAACCTAAACATTGGGAAAACAACTCTCCAAGAACCAAATGGCTCACATTAGTGGTGCTTCACCCACTGTTTGAAGCATTTTTCTGTGTCTTTCTTTCATCATGGGCTGGACAAATAACAATGTCCTCCATCTGAAGGAGAAACCAATCTACACCGGATTAAAATAAAAAGAGAAAATAATGAGGCTCTGTTCCAGAATCCTCGTACATCTGCTTCTGTGTCTTCATTTCTGCCCTCAATTCCCAAAGCAATCTCAAGCCAGTGGTTCTATTAAAACAGTATCACCTCATGCAAATTGATACTGTCAAGCCCCATGGTTTCATTTCATGTCCTTACCACTGCTTGCCAGTGTTTTAATGGAGACTATGCCAGCTGGGCCGAACTGCATCAGGTAGGATCAATAGTATCAATAAACCTACGTGGCAACGATTGTCAGCACTCTAAGATTTAAAACGATCAACTTGTGGCATTGAATGGATGAGCAGGTGAATCAGGGCTGCAGATGGCACACAGAAACAAAGCAACAAATCTGACTTCAACCTGCTCATCCTCCAAATAGATTTTTGGCGCAGCAAGGAAGAGTTGTCCACATTGACAGGTGGCAGTCCAACCTACTGTAACATTTCAATGATAATTGCCCACAGAACACAGCACGTTGGTCGCTACCCAACCCTGAGCACAGTATGAAAGTTTTAGAGGCAGAAAACAAAAGCTCTTGCCTAAGATTTATTTTTATCAGTTTCATTAGCAACTGTTCAATTAAATAGATAATTTACATGCTGGTCACCTTGGCATTGTTCAACAACTCTCTCCTCATGCATTACTCATAAGGTGTTAGAGCAAGGCCGCTTGCAGAGTGCCCTGTTGAGTTCATTAAGACTCCCGTCTGCTCTGAGGAATATTCTTATGTCTTCCACTCTGACAATTGATTTGACTGCACTCTCTGTAGGTAATAAGGACTTCATAGTGGATATTTTTTGTGAATTCAAGGGTTTTGAGTAAAGCCCAATGGAAAAGTATAAAGTATCAGTTCAAACTAAACTACCTGAACCAAATATTTAGAACTTCTCTGTCTGTCTTCCTTTCTGTCATGTTTTAAAATGTGTAAATTACAGTGCCTTTAAAAGTTCTCATACCCGTTGAAATTTTGCCTTTTCTTGTATATTAAAACTACAAACTTTAATTTATGTATGATACATTTGGTGGGAAGGGGGATCATATGTGAGAAATCAGCAAAGTACGTCATAATTTCAAAACAGAAATAGTTTGCTATTGTAAACTGCTCAAAAAAAATTAAAGGAACACACATAAGAAAATCAGGCTGGATATCCATACTGTTGTGGAACAGGTAATGTTAGGAGCCCCATCATTTGACGAAAATGATCAAGCCTCAGAGGGCCTAATTCGAGGTCACCATGAAATTTAAACTGAAAAACTAGTGTGGCATGCTAGTCCAATTAGCAGGAATGTCATTGCAGCAACTCAAAATGGTGTCTAATAGTGTGTATGACCCCCAACATGCTTGTATGCATGCCTGACAGTGTAGATGCATGCTCCTTCTGAGCTGACGCGTGGTGTACTGGGGCATTTCCTCCCAGATCCTGACCAGGACATCTCTGAGCTCCTGGTCTGAGGTGCAACTGGGTGGCACCAGATGGTACTAAACATGATGTCCCAAAGAAATGCCTGCATATTCTTGCTTCATGAGTCCGGCGATTATGCATCAGGAGGAACCCAGGACCAACTGCACCAGCAAAGGGTCTAACAATGGGCCTAAGGATTCGATCCCATTACCTAATGACAGTCAGGGCATCATCGTTTATCTTGTACAGGTTTGTGTGTACCTTCATGGATGTGCTGCCCAGACCAACACTGACCCACCACCAAACCGATGATGCTGAACGATGTTGCAGGCAGCATAACTTTCTCAGCAGCTTCTCCAGACCCTCTCACGTCTGTCACATGAGCTCAGTGTGAACCTGTCTGTCTCCTGGAATCTCCTCAATGCTTTAGAGATTGCGCTGGGAGACACAGCAAACCTTTCGGTAATGCCATGTATTACCATATTGGTGGAGCTGGACTGTCTGTGCAACCTCTGTAGAGTCCAGGTATTACCTTATACTAAAAGTAGTGACGCTGACCATGGTCAAATGCAGAACTACAAAAAAATAGTCAAACAAATTAGGAGGAAAACAAATTTCTGTGGCCTCCACCTGCAAAACCATTCCTGTTTTTGTTTCCCTGTTTTAGTGCACCTGTTGTTGGTTTCCTCAACACCAAAACAATGATTAACAACACCCTCTACTACTTAACTGACCAGATTTCAGGAGTATAACTGGCTTGATATTATACTGTGATTGAAAAGTGTTTCTTAAATTTCTTTGAGCAGTGTATTTAGCCCCTCAGACTCAATATTTTGGAAAACCACCCTTTGCTGCAGTTAGATCTGCAAGTGTTCTGTCTTTATCAGATTTGGACATACACAAACAGAAACTTTTTCTTCTTTACAAAATAGAACAGGGTTGCGGTCAGCACGTAGGGACATTCCTAAGTGATTTGGATGTTCAGGAACAGCCCAGGAACCACCAGAGGTATATCCTGTTATGAACTGGAAACTGCTAGAACACCAGTGTCACAGTCCACAGTGAAGCAAGGACATGGACTCAGCATGGACAGAGAGGGTCCAAGAAAGAAGGCTTGCTCTAACAAATTCCAGCTTGACTGAAATGTGCAACTGTCCATATGGACAGGTCAAGCACCTTTTGATTTTATGGTCAGCTGAGATGAAGATTGAACTGGCCACAATAACACAAAGAATTTTGGATGGGTCAAAGTAAGACTTTCAAGCAAGAACACTGTACCAGCTTTCAAGCATATTTTGGGTGCATCATACTGTGGGGCATGTTGCATAAAGAGGATGGAATGATAAAAATAGATGACTACCTCCAAATTTTCCAATTTCACTTCAAATCAACAGGGGGATGTCTAAAACTTGGACAAAAATATGCATTCCAACAGGGTAATGATCCCAAATATACACAGAATGATTGATAAAGTACAGCACAAAGTGCTGTATTCAAGCATAGAAAGTTCAGTGGAAGAAAACAATTTGGTAGGAAAAGGTGCACCAGCAACAGATATAACCCCAGCCTTGAGAGGATTTTCAAGCAAAACCCATTTAAAACTTTGGGGGAGCTACAGCTGGACTGAGGCTGGAGTCAGCGCATTATTAAGAGCCACTACGCAGAGACGAATCCTACACATGGGCTACAAGTGTCTTACTTGGAATAAGGAGAAAAAGAACTGGACTGTTGCTCAGTGGTCCAGTCCTCTTTTCAGATGAAATTAAAGTTTGCATTTCATTTGGAAATCAAGGTCCGGAGGAAGAGTGTAGAAGCACATAATCTGCATGGCTGAAAGTCTAGTGTGGATTTGGATTAAGTTTTCACAGTCAGTGATGGTTTGGGGTACCATGTCATCTGCTGGTGTGGATCCACCGGTGTTTTCTGAAGTCCACAGTCAATGCAGCCATTTACTGAGAAATTTTAGAGCACTTCATGCTTTCTTGTGCTGACAAGCTTAGTGGCGATGACTTGGCACCTTCCTACAATGCCAAAGGTACAGTAAGGTAGTTCAATGACCATGGTGTAATTGTGCATGATTGGCCACCAAACTGGCCTGACCTGAACCCCATTGAGAATCTATGCAGGATTGTCAAGAAGAAGATGAGAGACACCAGATCCAATGCATAACAATGCAGATGACCTTCATGTCATCTGCATTCTTCTGCATCTGCAGAACAATGCAGATGACATGAAGGTCACTATCTAAGCATCCTGGGCTTCCATTAACTCCTCAGCAGAACCACAGGCTGATCGCCTCCATGCCACACTGCATTGATGCAGTAATTCATGCAAAAAACCAAGTCTGAATGCATAGAACTGAACATACTTTTCAGAAGTCTATAATTTCTGTTTAGTCTATCTTTTTTTTATTTTTCTGATATAAAATTCTAATTACACTTTCTAAAATGAGTGACAAAAAGAAATATTGAACTTTTCGACAATATTCAAACTTTTTGAGTCGTACCTTTATTTGAGCCAGCATGTATGTTTAATTTTGCCCATGTGTAGAATTGACACAATCCATAATATATCAAATTACACCAATTCAAGTTGTTTTATAAATCATCATTCTACTCTTGGAAAAGAATAGCTCAAATAAATCATAAAAAATTATTAATATTACATTCATGTATATTATGAGTGGAAGTAATCTTATATTCAGAACTGTATATGCTGCAGTTATCTGTGAGTGCTTTTAGTTAAAATGAGCATGAGATATCCAGAACTTTCATTCTATCCACAATCAACATTTTGTCATTGATTTTTGATTTGCTTTTTTAATATTTGATGTCTTTTTAGTCTTTCAGAGTTTTCACATTTTTTACAAATGATTTATTTTTCATAGGTTTGTGGGGAAAAACTTTGATGTAAAAAATTAGTGCCATTTTATATTTGCAAGCTGTGACACCAGCATTCTGCCACTTAATGTCTCTTTATGCTCATTTAAATACCTCCCATCAGTGTGGAGGATTTTAATGGGTGTAGATTTGGAGCAGATTTGTTGCACAAATTGCGATTTAATTCCTCTGCATAGCAAAGTTCAAGGATGCAGCAGAAGCCTGCATTAGCAGAGGGAGCGGTGGCTGCATCCGTCAATGTTTAAAATGCCCGACCTTTTTTAAAGAGCCACGGCCTGCATCTCTGTGCTACCACAGAAACATGCCTACAGCAAGGTTAGGACATATGCTTTTTTATAGGAATCTGACTGATACAGCACAGAACAGTCAGATCAGTGCAGACTAATGGCATGGAGAAACTTCTAAATTGGGGAAAATCATGGTTTTTCTTTTGAAATGAATGTGCGGTAAATAAACTATAACCTTTGGAGCATGTGAGACAGTAAAACACAGCTGCTAGACAAGAGCAGAAACCAAACTCTGGCTCCCTTTTCATGTTGCAGTCCGAGTCTAACCTAAGCAGAGCCTAGCACAATAACTTTAATGCAAGCACGGAGATCTGAGCTCATAAACAAATAAGCTTTCTGTTCCAGTTAGTCAGTATGTTAATTTGCAAATTAATGCAGATTAAAAAGTAATTGTTAACTGTGTGTACACAGAATAATCTGCCTTGGCAGACTGCTGTAGAGAAGATTAAGAAAAAAAAAAACGCTGCAGTGATGTCCAGTGCAGGGCATTATACGCTCCATTACACACTTTTGTTCCTACTGAGTTAATTTAAACAGGTTGTGAGGGAGCAGATCCAACTGTAACCTTATCTGCTGCTTTCATTTTCCCTCCACTCAGTTTAATTTCACCTTGTGTACAGTAATAAGGCAAGGATTTAGCTTCTGTTGAACTTGGACCGGCTTGATCAGAGGTTAACCAGAACTCCCCTCTGATTCCTCACACGATCTCCACATTTACAAAGGAAAATGTGGAGGATCACATCAAAAATAAAAGGTGTGATACAGAGGTGTGATCCATTAAAATAACCAAAACAACTGAGGGAGAAAGAACAAAAAATAAAAAGATCAAGAGACTTTGAAGGAGGCGTCATTGTTGAAGCTGAGCCAGAAACACCTTTGATGACATCTAAAGAGCAGTTCTTCCACAGAGTAAGAACAACAGCGTAAAACATACAAATGCATCTCAACACATTTGAGTACAATGGAAAAGTTCATTCATTTCAGTTTGTTACTTCAAAAAGGAAAACACATGAAATATATTGATTAAACTCAACGTGAAATATTTCAAGTGATTGTTTCTGTTAATTGTGGTGATTATGGCCTACAGCTAATGAAAACCCAAAATTTGGTTTCTTAGAAAATTTGAATATTATAAATGGCCTTCAGCCTGTTTGCATTGTTGGCTCTGGTGATTCTCATCCTCCTGGGGTTTGGGTCATGCCGGTTTGCTGGCCAACAGGTCATAGTGATACCGGGGTCATTAAACCAGGTATTGGTACTTGTGGCAGTGTGGGCAAGTGTCAGGTCCTGCAGGAATATGAAATCAGCATCTCCATAAAGCTTGACAACAAAGGGAATGCTTCTGTTATTTCTGGTTCAAGAGTGGTGTAACACAATGAAACACAAGAGTTAAAGCTCATGTCCTGGATACACCTGGATATGGTGGCTCTTAAAGTTCTGACTCCAACCAGCCCATGGCTTGTGAATTTCCCCTAACTTCTAAATCTTCTATGCTTCACAATCCCTTTAGTGTCCCTGCAGTTATCCCTGTTCCTTGTGCATTTTATCCTTCTATTCAAATTTCCATTAATATGCCTAGTTATAGTACTGTAAATAGTCATTTCTTAAGCAGCGACTTGTAGTTGCTTACAGAAAGTTTTAATGACTGCCTGCAGGAAAATCAATCGAAATTAGAAGATATAAAAATCGGAAATACATCACTTTTTGTGTAATAAATCTATATTTTTCACTTGAATTTCTAAAATAATTGAACCTTTTAATGTTATACTATTTTACTCAGATGCACCTGTATATTTGTGACCCATCATTTTCATGAGGATTATTAATATGACTCAAGAACATGGTTTTCATTAAAGCTCAACACATTTAAAAATGTACAGACATGTCAAAAAGGTACATGGTCAAATAAGCATTCTTCCCTTTATTGTGTGCAGATATTTATGCGAAAACTAAGTGAAATATTATCTAGAGAAAGCTTATATACTAACACAGTAGCTTACTCAATGCATTAGTCAGGACAGCTTCCCAAATTCTAAAGCTTCAAACATCAGTATTCAGAAGATAGTTTGCTATTTGTTCACCACACTGTGAGTACACAGGTGTGAAATTAACTTAAATGACTAATAAATGAAGCCTAATAATATGGTGATTATTATGAAAACTGAATGATAGGCCCTTTTAAGGATGGATACATGCTATGTTTTCCATTTTCTGTTACTGTTTTAATACATTTCTTGTTTTTAATTTAATGTTCTTTACCTTTGCTCCTTTATTTCCCTGCAAAACTCTTTGATTTATTGTGGGACGCTATAAAAAATGAACTTGGCTTCACACAGCCATTCTTTCAGAGACATGTTCATAGCAATAAAATATGTTAAAGGAGAAGTGAGAGAAGCTCTCATTTGAGAATCAAGCTAGCTAAAAGAAAAAGTGGGGCTCTCACCAAGGAGCTGACATCTTTTTTGACATTTCTCAGCAGTTATAAGAAATGGTTTTAAAAAGCCTTTAAGCCATTATCACCTCTGTTTTTGACAGCTATTCACATAAAACTCTATGGTGACTGACACTGAAGACTTTGGTGGTCTGCTGAATATAATGTTCCACATGAAACAAAATAAATGGATCTTTTTTGCAGAAGTGCAATCTTGCACTGGGAAAAAATGCTGCAGCTGTCTAACATTGGGTTTTACAGCCAGGATCTCAAACTCCTATTCTTCGAGAGCCACTGTCCTGCAACTGCAACTGCAACATTGTACGCACCTGAATCAGATGGTTAAATCACCCCTTCTCTTATGTTATGTTGTGCAGATGCCTGGTAAGGAGTTGTTCAGGTAGGCTGGATCAGGGATGAATCTAACACTTGCAGGACAGTTGGCTCTCAGTTTGAGAGTTGGGAGACCCCTGCTTAAGAGATTCATTTTACCACCCTTCTCACTCTGCATGGTGCAAACAGGCTTAGGTCAACATCCAGTCAGGTTTCTGATAGATACAATTTTCAATTATTGCTCTGACTCTACATACTAACTTTAGGTCAACAATCTATATTCTTTTAACTCTTTCCTCACTTATGAAAATAAACATTTGTTTTACTGGAATGGCTTGCTCTCTTATCTTTCAAATTTTAAAAGTAGCAATGCACATTCTTGTTTTTCCCATTCTAAAAATATCAAGAGAAACAGTCCTCTGTGCCACATCATATTTCTACCCGAGGGAATCAGAAAGGCATGGATTACTAATTAAAACTTCTTAGATTTCACTCTGATTAATTTAAATTGTAAAGATTGTCAGTAATTGTGCCACCAATGACTTTGTTAAAATCAATTATTTTCTCAACTTGAGCCCCCCCCCAGGACTGTTTTTAAATTGAGGTTGTTTATTTCTAGATGTTTCAGTCTAAGCATATGCTACTGCAAGAAAAGCTATATTTGATTATGGGACTTTCCAACATATCTTTACCAGTGATGTCAATAAATGTGCAGTTTGCTGTAGCTGCACAAAACTGAGTCTGAGCCCACAGGAGGAAAGATAATGATTGCAGATAACCACAGAAAACCCCACTGCAAAACAAATAAAAAGAAAATAGATAATCCCATTAAGTCTATAGCAGAATCGTTCTGTCCATAGAGGTTGTTACCGAATCTTTTCCACTGAAAAGCCGGGGAATCGTTGTGCATGCAGTTTGAAAGTACACACACACACAACACCAGAGGAAAATGGTATGAGAATTTTCTTCTTTTTCAAGTGGGCAGCCAGTGTTACAGAATGAAACTGTGGCATCTCCGTGGTAGCACGGTGTGAGAGGAAACATTGATAAAGCTCCTTCACCGCTTACAACAGAGATGTTTAGAACACAATTAAAACACTAATATTTTATTTATTTCATTATGTGCAAGGTACAAGTTCATGGCAGAAATTACAACAGAAACACTGCATGTGCGTATCGATGAAGAGATAGACAGGGGTTCACAGATACTGCAGGGCATGTCCAGCTCCAGAATCGTTTCGTTTGCGAGACAGATGGGGTAAATGTCGGGTGTCATGGAGCGGAATTTACAACATTTTCCTCTTCTCAAACTCCTGCAAAGACAGGCAACAAAGAGAAAGACGAGACACAGCATGAAATGAAGTGAGACAGAAAGACATCAATGATTTATTCATGTAGAATTCATAGACTTGTTTTGATCCCTTGTATCAGATCTGCTGTTGGGCGGAGAGTGTTCAGTAGCTCTGGAGCCTCTTTTTTTCACTCCTTGAGAGTCTACCTCATGCAGAACATACATGTGGCAAAGCTCGAGCAGTAAAACAGCTCACTTGTTGGTTGTCAACATTAAAGCAGATCGCTTCCTGTGATCGATAGGGGTGGTACATCTGTGAAAACCTGATTTATGTGAGGTTATGCTAGCTGTGTTTATCTTTACAGTCCAACCAAGTGACTATAAATGAGAAGGCATTATGTTAGCCATTAAAAAGGATGTTGCTATTTACATATTCAATTTGCAGAGTATCACACAAATCGCAGGATGATAGAATATGTTGTTCCCAGAGAATTTTCCATTCCGAGGGGGAGAGTAACTTAATGCAAATGTCATTTATCAGGTCTACAGAACACACAAGCACTCAAGCACAAGTTGGCCCATTCCTCTGCGGCTTGTGCATGTGTGAAGTTATACTGCCACCCTGAGGCGGGAAAATAAAAGCATGAAAAATCCAAAGCGCTTGAGATGCAGCCTTGCCATCTAATCCTGACTACCTACATGGGCAACATAACTTTGGATACATTTCTAAGAAACTGGAGTGTTTTTGGCTCTGCTTGCTGTATTTCTGCTTAAAAGCTGGGCTATAAAAGAACCTGAATAGGGTTTAGGTGGGGTATGTAAATTCGGTCAAACAAAGAACGGTTAATGGAAGGTAAAAAGTGACAAAATGAAATAAAAATGGAGCTCTTGACAAGCTCAGACACTAACTCCAAGGTCATAAAACAAATAGATGCTCCAAGGGAAGATTGTAGAGGTCTTCCCGATGGTTGGGTGAAGAAAACACTTTTGTTAGAGCCTGCCGTTTAACAAGTCAAGAGCAAGGGGAGGAATAAAATGAGAAAAGTAGAGGTTGTCTGTCAAAGGCGACAAGTGAAAATTCCCCTGGTCCGAAAGTAAGGAAGAGTGGAGGGAAATGTGACATGAAAGAAAAGCAAGACATTTACAAGCGAGGAATGACAACAGCTCTGACGCACATGGCCCCAGATATATGAGGCCGACAGGCACCGTAAACAACATCTGAAACTTCTTCTTCAACTATTTATTAGAGCATCAAAATCTAAAGGCTTCTGTTTGTCTGCACATATCTGGTTTGAACTGTGAGGGGTTACATGCAAAAGCAACACAAAGTAGTCTGTAGTTGTGAAGTGGAAGGGAAAGAATAAATGGCTTTCAAAATGTTTAGCATTAAATATCTGAAGTGTGAAATACATGTGTTAAACTGTATTTCTGTCTTCAAACTAAATTCAGTGCAACCAATAGCCGTTATAAATCACCTAACAGTAAATAGAGTCCACCTGTATCAGTATTAATCTATTCTGTGAAGGTCTTAGAGGTTTGTCAGAGAACACTAGTGAACAAACAGCATCATGAAGAATCAAACAGGTCAGGGCTGAGGAGACGTTTACAGCAGGGTCCAGTTATGAAACATGAGGAAGAAGGTGCTCTCTTCAAACTGTAACTATTTGCCTACATGCAACATCATATGTGTGATGGAAAGCTATCACTGCACATTACTGTCAACACACATCACAGTGAAAACATGGTGGTGGCTGCATTATGCTGTGAGGATGCTTTCTGCCGCAGGGACCAGGAAGGAACTGGAAGGTGGAAACAGGTAAATTAAAGCCAATGCTGAAAGAAAACCTGCTAGAGGCTGAATGGTTTAAATTAAAGTGCATTAATGTTACAAGTCAAAAGCAAGATCAAAATCCAATCGAGAATTTGTAGCTAGATTTTAAAATTGATAGAATGATCTGACTGAACACAGCTATTTTGCATAGAAGAATGGGCAAAATCGTCTGACTTCATCTATGCAAAGCTGCTATTGCAAGATAAAATCCCAAGAAAATATATTGAGGATTGCCGTTTTAACAGGACAAAACGTGAAAGCATCTGGAGGACCGGAACAGTTTTGCAAGGCATCATATATGGCATTAGGTAACAGGATGTGAATGCAATTAAATGGTTTTTACTTAATGATTTTCAAAATTGATAAATTTAGCCTCAGATTAAAATGTGTAATTTTACCCAAAAATAAGACAAACAGCAATAACAGGGATTACAAAAATGAGTAACGTCTTGTTTCCTGTATTTAACAGCAAGGTGGCTCTAATCAAACCTGATTAACTGGTCACCAGCAACCTCAGCTTAATGAAAGCATAATAAATGATCACAACACCATTGTGACAGTTCAAAAGGCTGAATCAAAACAAAATTGGCTTAATATGACAAAAACCAAATGCCTCATATCAAGTGCTAAGCACGGTGGTGGAGGCCTGATGATTTGGGCTTATTTCAACAACCACATGGCCCTCTGCATTCTGAACTATACTATACTATACTATACATCATGAGGCCTGTCAGGCCAAAACTGAGTCATGAACAGTGACTAACAGTGACATATACTGTAGCAATAATATGTTATTTTGACATCATTTCACATAGTGTTAGTGTTGTCATTAGTACCTCGTTTTAGGTTCTGATAAGACCAAATAAAATGAAATATGAATGAGCTAATACATTTCACCAAAGCTTTTTGTGCATCCATGCTTCACACAAAGAACCCAACAGGACAGGATTTTGCAAACTCAAAGGATTTTGGAGTAAAATATGGACCTTACTGATAAAATATGTTATTTTAAGCAGAATCTTCTTGGCCACATATTTTTTAGCTAGCAACCTGATCTTCCAAATGCATTTTAAAGCTGAACTACAGTTAGAAATGCAACAGGACAAAAGAAAACTCAAACAGTGCTCATGCATCTGATTAGTTGAGTAAAATGAAACTCCTACGCGACATTTCTAGAAGTCCACTGCTAACAGTCAGTCATATTTAGATTTTATAGATGAATATTTTATATAAGGAGCCTCTTTGGACTATATGATACCATAAGAAATGAGGGTGAGGGGGAAAAGTGATGATATTCAGTGAAGCTGAAAATTAAACAGGTGAATAAAAAGAAGTACAATTGAAATACTTGTTCATAATGGCATGTTGTACAACAAGCACAGGCAGCTACAAACCAATCCAACCACCGGCACTGGAGACAATTATAACACTAATGACTGAAAAAAATGAGAGAGTGCTGTGTAAGAAACCAAAGTGTTGACTAGAATAACAAAATCTCAATTACCATAACACATTAAGATTCAAGCGGCCTGTAAAGGCATTATGAAACTGAATTGTTAAAAACAAGCTTAATTATAAGTGATTTTCCAGGTGAAAACAACAACACATCAAACATTGCTTGCTTTGCTTCAGCCTAGGAGGAAAAGAAGGGTGCAAACATCCATCCTAGTATGAAGGATAAACAGCTGCTTATGCTGCATCTAAATGGGTAAACCTTTACACTTTCTTAGACCACGAAGAATATTTGAGAAAAGATTAACTGTCTCCCTTCTGATCACATTCTTCCTATCTTCCAATTTCTATCTTTTCATGTTTATAACAAGCACTTGCTTTGCATTTCCCAGTGGCCATAGTGCTGTGGTCCCAGGCTGAAAGCATCATTAATAAACTCAGCACTGCCAGTTCACAGCAAATTTAACAGATTTCTGTTTACAGTATCATATTCTCCCATCTAAAGTTTTACGTTGACCTCCTCTTCGTCTGATCAAACAGAGTCTCATGCAGCATGTAATGATGCATTTATGCAAACCCAAAGACGAACTGGGATCAGCAGCGGTTTTATTTGATGATGGGAGCCTCATCAGTACTTTAAATGAGACATTTTAGACACAGAGAAGAGAGCCTGGACAGAGACAGGGAAGTCCCATTTATTATATCTGCAGCTGATTAAATGTGGTGACACATTAATCTTATTTATTCCCCATCACTCCCAGAAAAGTCTATCAGGGTCAGTGGATGCAGATGTTTACTGAACAGCTGTTACTGGGGTCACCACCGTTTCAGGCCACTCTCGAAGCACCGTCTCTGCTTGCTTCTTTTTATGCGTTATTACTTTGACTACAGCGGTCAATGAGATAAAGAGAGATGTATGAATACAACGTGCCGGAAAAATGAGCATCCACGCAGCACGTTTTTCATCATTACACACAATGATTATGAATTAAACTGTGGCAAAAAAAAATGTCATGTAAATCCATATCTGTGTGCAGTAGAGCCAGCAGTGGTAATGAAAGTATAGGATGATAAATGGGTGCAATACATGCTTTCACTTTTTATACATCTTGTTAACGGTGCCTCCCTTGGGATAAACTTAAAAAGAAAGAAAAGGGGCAGCGGCATCAGTTTAGCCAGTCAACACGTGCTTATGAATTTTGCAGTTCTCTGTTAACAGCATTTTAAAAATTAAACCTCAATGCTCCTAGAAAAATAATTAAATAGACAAGGTTTAAATTAAAGCTAACACCAACAGTGGCCAACACCCCAACATGTTTAAATGTAAAGCTGGAAGAGTAGGATCAATAGTGTGCCTGTGTTAACTTGGTTCCAACTCCATTATTCTCTGCAAAATGGCTCAAGCTCTTTCAGATTGGATGGAGAACATCAGATTTTCAATTAGATTTCAGTCTGGACGTTGACTGGGCCACTCCAACACTTGAACATGGATTGATGCTTTGGATTGCTCTGGGAGGGCAATCTTTACCCCCCCTTGTCTCAAGTCTTTTGCAGCCTCTAACATGTTTCTTCCATGATGGTCTGTATTTAGCTCCATCCGTCGCCCCATCAGCTTTGACAGAATTCCCTAACCCTGCTGAAGAATGCCGTCCCCATAGCATAATGCTGGCGGCTTCAAGTTTCGCCATAGGGGTTGAGTGCACTCCACCTGAGCTGTGTTTCTCTGCAACTCCTCCTCTTGGGACGTTTGGTTTTTACCATATTACTACGAAAGTAGACTTGATAGTTTACTAACTAAACACCTCTGCGATCATCTACAGAACAGTTGTACTTATATTGAGGTTAAGTAACACACAGTATGATATTTCCTAACTGGATTATTTCCAGTGTGTTTGCCTTATAAATAAAATCCAAATGAAACACATTGAAGTTTGCGGTGATAACGTAACAAAATGGGCAAGATGTTCAAGGGATGGGAATATGCTTGCATGGCAATGTACCTGGCTCGCTTGTTGTGTCACTAAAATGTCACTTGAGCTTTTTGGATTTCTAGTTTATTTGCAAATGTTCAAAAATCGTGTTTGGTTATGCATTGTGAAGCTTTCAACGATCTTCCCAGCCCACTTGAATATTATCATAGGATTTACTATGGAATTATAAGGGAAGCATTTTTTCTTTCATTTGAATGCGACACACGGAGAGACTTTCAGAGCTTAAAGCTGAAGCCAGCGACAAGATTGGATGACCGAGCATTTTACAACTGCTTTTATGCAATGATGATAACTCAAACCACAGGCATGATAAGACTATGCAGGTTTCCAGTAAAATTACCATTTATCCCCCTCCTACCACTCCAAATAAATACTTGCTTGCTACCAACTGTCTGTCTGAGGTTTTTTATCCGCTAGATTAACAGGAAGGGGTATGGAAATGTCAGAAAATGTCTGGAAAACTTTTAATTAATTTTGAGCTTCTTTTTTACTCTATAATTACTGTCAAACATGTATAAGAGTATTTTAGTAGACTTAGTTAGCAAACGTAATATTGCTAATTGCATATAACAGTTAATATGCAAGACTTTCAGTAAATCCTCAAGGCCACATCTGTGGCTAGATGCACTGTTAAATTTATAGTAATGTATACCTTGCTGTGTTTTAAAAGGACAACTGTAACTGTCACACAACATGCTTATGCTTACATTACATGCGATGTTCCAAGTATGGGGGCCATGGGAATACATCAAATAAATTAAAAGCAAATGTATTAAAGCAGAGGAGCCACAACAGGAAGAGGTCAACATCAAACAAACTTTAGATGGATGTATTTCTGACCGAAACTGCATTTTCCACAGACAAAACTGGTATTTGAAATGGAATCGACAAGCAGGTCCAGCTTCCTGAATGATCATGCAAAAACATGTTAAGAAAAATGTCAAACCAGGGACAGCAAACAACAAGACGCACAACAGATGGAACAGTCTAGTAGCTCTGAACTTCAGTCGGTGCTGGGATTTGCAACATGCTTTGAGGGAGGTTTAAACTCAGTCTGGTAAATACGGTTGTGTGTTTGTTAAAGAAATCATGAGCTGGTGGTCATGTTAAAGGAAATAAAAGATAAGGAGCTATCCTTCCTTCAGACTGATTTAGTGTAAATGTTTTGGGTCGCCAAAGAATGTTGCACTCAGTCAGGACCACAGCAGAGATAAAGCTTCCCAACCGATCAGCATAACATACCTGACAGAGACTTCAACACCTGTTAACAATAGAAACAGCTGTTTAATCATGAGGGCCGTACACAAGAATGCAGCTTTTCTTGTATGTACAAGAGGGGTCTTTTAGTTAAATAGACTTATGTTTATTCAGTTACTTAATCTACTACAGATAATTATATCTGTAGTGGGGGGGGGGGCCTAACCTTGAACATCGTGCTCCCCAGCTGAGCCGGGGACATGCTGACAACGACTCCAGCTGACTGGAGAGCTGCGATCTTCTCTTTGGCTCCGCCCTTTCCGCCAGCGATGATGGCGCCGGCGTGGCCCATCCTGCGGCCAGGAGGGGCCGTCAGCCCTGCGATGAAGGACACCACGGGCTTGGCGCTATCTCCCTGTAGGAAGGAAGGACAAAAACACAGCAAAATGAAATGAGCTTAACGTGAGGAAGATGAAAAGAAAAACAAATAAATAAAGAGAGAAAGACCAGTGGGAAAAGGGTAATTTGTTTTGCAAAACAACAGGAGCAGGAGCGTCTGTACAAAAAGAGAAGAAATTAGTTTTCTGCACCTGCATTTTATTCATTCATTAGACACAATGCACCTCATGCCCTCCCATTAGAGAATTCCATGATAACACGCAAGTCTAACCAGTCATCTCTGTCTAAGCCAGCATTATTAAAACAAAGGGTCAATCAAGCCATTTAATTGCATGGGCAGAGGTGTGACCAGTTAGGGGCTCAGGCTCCTGCCATTTCATATCATCTCATTTCTAAAATGGTAATTAGTCATGCAGCCAGTGATTAGCTCATCGCTTGTCTATGCTACTTGCTCATTGATGGATGTTACATTCAAGAGTTAAGATCATTTCCAAGGTGAAGAGAGATAATATTTCATCTTCAGCCATAACATCATAACTAGAAAGAAGAACAGCAGCAGCTAATATTTCATACTTAGGGATAACAACATAATTGCAGGGGACGGCTGTGTGCGTGTGTACAGGCTGAAGCTCATCTGGCAGACAGCGTTCAGAGAGCGAATGTGGCATGTTTAACAGCCAAAGCAGTACCGCGAGGTCCTTTAAAGACACACACTTCTAATAGCATTTCAGGACCACATTTAAAGGATGACACTGGCAGGAACGAGATGGCAGCTCTTAATATAAATAAGCCTGAGATGGCTTTTGATAATTGAGACCAGCAGCATGCATCAGCCAAGGAAGCGTTGAAGGCCGTGGATCAAATGAAAAGCACCACTAACGAGAACGTTACGACGCTGGAGTTACCCGGGAAATACAGAGAGGGGGAGCGAATATCACTATAAAGAGCTCTGAATATGTTACAAGCGTCTGTTGTAAGCACTGAAAGATTGTAAGCAAGAAAAACACATTAGGAGAAAACAGTCCACTCAGAAATCAAAGCACGTTCTGAATACGCAAACCGCCCTCATGTGAATCCAGCCTTAAATCTACCTCAAGCAAAACAGGTTTAATTACTCAATTAATTCCTGCCTCTCTTGGCACTAAGTAACAATTGGGAGGAGGGGGCCGTCTTTTGTCTTTCACTGTTAACGGTACAGATTTATTACATTCATTGAGGGACCAATGAGGGAGTTTCACTGTCTCTGTTTGCCAACGTGACAGGGGAAGTGCTTTGCTCCATAAACACAAACTAAAGTCGAACCCCGACTATTTCAGGCTTCCATAAACATGACAGGGTGTTAGGAGTAACTGGAATGTGCGTACCTGTTAACACACCGGTCTAAAGCTCACTTTATTATCTGTCATTTCCATAGAAACTTAAATGGTTCAGTTAGCATTAATAAGTATGGTGTTAACTCTCATTGCACCATTTAGCAGTTCATGAAAAAAACAGAAGTGTAGGTTTTAAAGTGTAAAATTCCCGCCGAGTAATAAAGCATTCAGGTTATATTGCACGTTTTATGGTTACATTTTTCTGTTACTACCATCAGGGTCATCATGTAATGAGAGTGGCATTCCAGCCCATTTTCCGTCTTTCCAGCATATTGTTCCCATTTTTTTCCTCTATCATTGAAACGTTACTGAGGGCATGTAGATTATTTATTGATGCTGACACAGAGCTTTGGCAATGGATTCCAGCAACTGCTTTTTCTGCGACTCTAATTCAAATAGTTTCAGATGAAGGAAAGTTCAGTGTAATTCAAAGTGAAAATATTGTGTCCTGACATCATATTAAAAGCAGGGTCTAAGAGCACCATTTGATGAACAATTTTCTACACAAGTGACTTTCAAAGGGAAATCTGCAGCTTACTCCCACACTCTGCTGGGCTTTTCATGCTTGTGTTTCATTTGAACTGTCCCTCACTGTCAACACTCTGTGTGATTGGGTGGGGGGGTGTGTGTGTTTGTACTTTATTTGTTCAGTCAGAGTAGTTATTCTCCTGAGACGCCAGCGGCAGATTTGCATGCATTAGAGCAGTAGAGGGCAAATCAAATCCAAGAGCACCAAGCGCCCATTTACGGAAACAAACAGAGCAAGATTAACATGGTGAAAGTAATCCACAAGACAAGAGTTCAGACCTGGAGAAGCTGTAAATGTCACTAGCAGGTTTGTAGCTGCTTCGTTACATCAGCCAATTAGCACTTCCGTCAAAGGTAAACACCAGAAAAGGTTCCCAATTCGCTACTTTGGCCAATTTCTTAAACGTTACCCATGAGTGACACCTCTGTCTCATCTGCCACTTTTCACCTTGATCACATAAATCACTCAGAAAAACATGAGAGAAAGCCTCAGGCTGTGCTCAAAGAAACAGAAGTGCAGCTCCAAAATGTTCTCGACACTTGATGGTTCCCTGTCTTCACAAGAACTGACATATTTGGAAAAAAAGGGTTACTTCTTTATGATAAAAAAAATGAGCATGGGTAAATGAGGAGCGTTGGCATGTCATTGGCTTACAGCGTTGTGCTGCTTCAGGTACTCGGCAGCATTCTCCTCAGCATTCCCTCCGATCTCTCCGATGAGGATGATACCCTCTGTTTTGGGATCCTGTAGGAACACCTCCAGACAATCTATGAAGTTTGTGCCATTGAATGGATCGCCGCCAATACCTTGCAGGAGAAGAAAACGAACACTTATGGATCCAAGAATATCAAAGGATAAATAATGTAAATGTAGTCAGGAAAAATAGCTGATAAAAGCCAGTTTCACCTTAATGTGACCTGAGAAGAAGCGCTGACATAAAAAACCGCAGTGGGTGGATGCTGTTTAAGGATTTTTAGGATTAGCTGATAACATTTGTCTATTTACCCTTATTGCAGATCAGGGGGGATTACCTGTACTTTGTAATATTATTTCAAGCAGATCAAAAGTTTTTCTTTTATTTTTGGTGGAAAAACCGAAGGCTCAAAGGCAGAAGCTTGGCTTTATTTGTCTCATACCGAGTGCTCTGAGCAGGTAGCTCACAGCTAGTTTCTCCAAACATGTTATGGTGAAAACAGCTCTAAGACAGCAGTGACAACAAGCAAACTGCACTAACCTACAGGAAGCTGAAAAAGCTCCACACAGCTTAGAGCAGCTACACAGTCCTTTCTAAGGAATTTTGTTAGAAATACAGATAAACTGGGCTGAGGTTTGTTTTTTTTGTTTCTTGTTTTACTTCAGCTGTTACCAGCAACCTTTCTTGTTCTTAGAATGGTGCCTTAATGGTGCTTTTACATTTAAGGAACATTGCTTATAAAAGGAAGACTGATTTACACCATCTAGACAAATATGGCAAAACTTCCACAAAACAACACTGTAAGGTTAGGCTGCTTCCTGACATTTGTTGATTATTACTTTTTTTTTCAAGCTAAAACCACATAAATCTCCTAATGTTGTGAGCTGGACATGTTTCCACAATGCATGTTTAACACATCAACATTTCCATGGTGACAAGACAAGGTGTAAAAAGGAGTCAGCCTGCTTCATGTTTGTCCACCGATACGAGCAGCTCAGGACTAGTATTCGTTCACATTTCCCTTATTGATTTGGTTATTTACTTCCTGATTTGTTTTGTCAAAATAAAAAGCCAGAAAAACTTAAAACTGTTTCTAGTAGTGTCTTTTCTTTTGGAAATACACTTTGCTAAAGCTCCATCAGCCTTTACTAAATCAAAAACGGAAGTAAAACAGAAGATTGGCTGACTGAACTCATAAATAGCTTAAATCATTGAAATAAAGTAGGATCAGCGCCTCACCAATGAAGGAACTGGATTTATTTGCCAGTAAACTATAAAATGTGTTGTTTTAGCTTGATTGGTTTTTCTTGGGTTCTTAAGAGATAACTCATTTTGTTCTGATAATACTCTTGTTGAGAAAAGGCCGATAGAGCTGTCTACCTTATTTTTATTTCAGGAAACTGCAGTCCCTACTTAACGGTTTAATTTCAAAATGATGGATCCAAAAAAAAACAGAAAATAACAGAACAAATAAATGAAATTTGAAGAAGAATGTACATCTTAGTTTACTTCTCCTAAACAATTAATTCAACTTAGCTTATGTTTTTTTTTTTTTTTTTTGCTCCAGTCTTGTTGAGACAGGAGTGATTTGGAGGGAAGGCAACCCCACTCTTTGGTGTGAAGATGTTACTGACTCAAGAACACTTAAAGTTTGCTGTTTTCAGTATCAGTTGAGGTATTTCAATGAGGACAGTGGAGACGGGTGTAGGAGCTATTCAAAAGGAAACTGAGCTTTCAATGACATGTCAAGAGCTCTCTGAAGCTGTGAGAGATGCTGCGTCAGGTAAACAGAACCGAGCACTGCAAAGTTGCCGTTTTGTTCTTTTGACAACATTCAACCTAAAGTGAGCCAAAGTTGCTGGTTAAAAATGTACATTTATATCCAAATTTTAAAAGAGGCACTAAAATAAAATGACAAAACTCATTATATGACCACAAATGAAGATGAGAGTTTTGCACTAACTATAATTTGCAGCCTAAAGGAAAGTCTGAGATTTTAAACCATCTCAAGCAGCCCCACAGTCTTAATGAACTTTATAATATTTAATACTGTTGCAGCACTGGCTTCATAAAGTCTGACTGGAGGGATACTCCATAATTAAACTGTTTAAATAATGATGAAGCCGGATTTTGCTAAATATGTCTGAGATGCTCCATAATACAATTTTTCCGGTGGAAAAGAAGTTGGCCAAAAGATCTGTAAGAAGTAATTTCTAACAGTATGATGAAAGAGCTGCTTCAGACTTTGTCATCAGATGAACTGAATGGGTACCATCCTGTATTTTGGTACCAAGATCTGTATAGTGCTGCATCTTAATGTCATCCATCATGGTTAATCATGTGGCTGTGGCTGCAATAGAAATCAATACATTGCTTCAAAACAGCAGATTTTTGCTTAACTTGCAATTCCATTGAAAGCTTCTAGCACGTTTCCAGGGGACGGTGTAAATATTTCATGCCTGTCTGCATCAGAACTCACAAAATCTAAATCAGACGTCCCATCAAATAACTAAAGACAACAAGAAAAAAAGCTATTATATTTACAATATGCTGAGTCACTGGCAGCACATGCCTCTGATTGTGAGAGGTATGTTACCATCAGTGAGTCTGTGGCTGTTTGCACCCCAATTGCTTGATTTGTGATTACACTTCCTCTGACAAACAGGGTATTATTTGCTATTGCAGACTGCAGTATTGAGAATTCCCACTGATAAATATAATGCATTCCATTTATTTTTTTATTCCTGTTATTGACGTAGCCCAATTCTATTTCAGCTGATGTTTTCAAATACCTGTATTCAAAAATGTCAACTGACGTGAACATGCGCATGGTCCAGATTTTATCAAAAACTGGACACAGTTTTTATGTCAGTTTCAGACATAACTCTGTTGCTGTTTTGATGGTAAAATTACCATATTCTGCAATGACTAAGGTGGCCACAAGCACTATTTAAGGTTAGTTAAAAACTTTATTCTAACCACTATAAACACAAAACAGTGATCACATAACTGCAATTGTGTAAAAGTATTTTACATATTTTTTGGGTCACAAAAATAGGTTTACAGGTTTCAATATGAATTTACAGAATTTAGCCATTTGATTACTTCATTTTGACCTTTAATCATTAAAACCTTCTCTTTCAAAAGAAACTGTTGACACACAACTCTTTTGCTAACATGCCTAGCTTTAATTTCTAGTCTAAAAACAAGAAAATAAAACCAATGCTTTCCTGCCAATAAAAAAAAAACACTTAAATAGCTAATTTCTTCCTCATGTCTCTGCGAATGCATTTGATTTATTAGTTAACTGAAAACCCTCTGGGTTGTTCATTCTTTCAATTAATCTCTGATAACGTCTCTACCTCCACTTAAGTCATTAAACAAGCCTCCACAATCCAAACTGAGTTTCTTAAACATTAGGAGGTATTTCAGTGTTCAATCTACTACTGATAGGAGTTGGCAAGTGCATTTTTAATTAACAAGAAAATTAAGGTCATTGGTTGAAGTATATGACCATGTGATGAGATTTCACACAAGGTTAGCTTCACTCCTTATATTCCTTCCTGTTTAAATCATTAGTACCCCGTCTAAAAACTAGGCAACTTTGTTGTTGTGTCCACATTTTTGACTGGTTCTGCACATGTTTTGTTTCTTAAGGAGAAATCATTAAAGATTTATTTTAGAAGCTACGTCTCATGAATCATGACATATGAAGGGAGGCTCAATTAAAACATATACTGGTAATGAGCGAGTAAGATGTCTTAAAACCAAATGAAACACTAATAAATGTAGGGGTTTTCTAAAGGCCCTCTGTCTGAATCCCATTAAGCAATAAGGGGAATTGCAGTCCAACCTAAAGATTTTATTGCTACCTGGTTATAAAATTAGGAGCTGTGAGTATAATCCATTTCAATTTAAAGCATGTAACCTGTCAGCAGGAACTTACCCACACAGAGTGACTGGCCCAGGCCCACCTGTGTAGTCTGATGCACGGCTTCATATGTCAAGGTACCCGATCTAGAAACGATGCCTGGAAGATAGAAACATCTCTCAGAATGCCATGTGTGTATTTTATTTCTATTTTCAGCCTCATTTTAACTGAAAAACTTCATCAAGACGGTAAAAATAAAACAAACGCCTCTATTTCCAGAGCTTTGTAAAACTGCTGTTTGGTTTTTGGAAATAAGCCAGTTAATTTTTAATAAAACCAACATGCAGTAAAGCTTCAATGGGTAGCAGCTGCACATGATGCTTATCAACCCGTCAACTGTTTCTAGAATTGCGCCGCTCAAAGTGGCAGCAGGTTGGAGTAGCTCTGTTACTTTTGATTCTGATTTATTCTTTTTTTGGTGTCAGATGCTGTGCAGCTTGGAGGATTTTTCCTAATACTTTTCTACTTTTGGACATTTGTTATGATGCATTGCCATGGCAACGGGATTGTTTCTTACAACCGGGAGCAGCTGATTAATATCTCAAAAGCTCAAATAATACTTCAACTAATAAATCCCAGATGAGTTGAAAAGGAGATGGCGTGGATGCAGAGCAGGAGCTAAGAGAAGAGAGAGAAGGAGGAAGCTCAAACCATCTCTTCCGTCGATTATGATGGGCAATGTGAGATTGTTGGGAAACAAGTTGGATGAACTCCAAGCCATACAAAGGACCCAGCCAGAGTACCGGGCATGCAGTATCATGTGTTTTACTGAGACACGGCTGCAGGATCATATCCCTGACTCCAGCGTCTCTCTGCCGGGCTTTTTAACCATACGAGCAGACAGAGATTTAAAGAGGAGCGGCAAATGTAAAGGAGGCGGACTGGCAGTACTTGTGAACAACAGATGGTGTAATCCAGGACATGTAACTGTGAAGTGTCGTCTCTGCAGTCCAGATATTGAACTGTTGGCAGTAAGTTTTCGTCCATATTATTTACCCAGAGAGTTCACCAGTGTTATTTTGGCAACAGTTTACGTTCCACCTTCCGCTGTTGCCGACACTGCATGTGATGCCATCAGCCCAGTTGTTGCTAAGCTACAGACACAAAACCCCAATGCTTTTGCAGCAATTTCTGGTGATTTTAACCATGCTTCACTCTCTGCTACACTTCCAACGTTTCTACAGTTTGTCAGCTGCTCTACCAGAGAAAACAAAACATTGGATTTGTTTTATGCAAATGTCAAGGACTCATACATCTCTACAGCAAGACCTCCTCTAGGCAAATCAGATCACAATCTTGTTTTTCTCTGCTCTAAATATAAGCCTTGTTCAGAGACAACCTGTAATAAAGAGGACTGAGAAAATGGTCACAGGAAGCTGAAGAAGCTCTGCAAGGTTGCTTTGAGGCTACAGACAGGGACGCACTGTGCCAGCCACATGGAGAGGACATCAATGCCATGACTGAGTGTGTAACCGAATATATCAACTTCTGTTTGGATAACATCATCCCCACCAGAACCGTGAGATGCTTCCCCAATAACAAACCTTGGATCACCAGTGACCTGAAGGACCTGCTTAACAAGAAAAAAAGAGCCTTCAGAGAGGGAGACAGAGAATTATTGAGGAGTTTACAGAAGCAACTTAAAGTCAAAATAAGAGACAGCAAGGAGGTGTACAAGAAGAAGCTGGAGAGCAAGCTGCAGCAAGACAATATCAGAGATGTGTGGACAGGGATGAAGAAGATCACAGGCTTCAAGCAGAAGGATGATCAGACCGATGGAGGTCTGGACAGAGCCAATGAACTGAACACATTCTTCAATAGGTTCAGTTCAGAAACAAGCTTCGCATCCTCCTCTCCTGCTCACAGCCAAACAGACATCCCATCCTCCTTTGACCCACAGGACCCACAGCTGTCCAGTAATACCTCACATTTTTTATCTTCCACCTCAGCCCTAGACCCTTCTGCTTCTACATGTTTGCCTTCAACCATATCAGAAGATGCTGATGCTTCCTTTGCTTCCCACGTCCTCCTGTGTGTCTCAAGAAGTCAGGTGAAGATGCAACTGGAGAGATTGAATCAGAATAAGGCTGAAGGTCCAGATAATGTCAGCCTTAGACTTCTGAAGGGCTATGCAAAGCAGCTCTGTGGGATTGTGCAGCACCTCTTCAACCTTGGCCTGGCCCAGAAGAAGGTTCCGGTGTTGTGGAAGACCTCCTGTCTTGTTCCGGTACCAAAGGAAACTCACCTATCAGTCCTCAATGACTATAGACCTGTTGCCCTGACATCTCACATCATGAAGGTCCTAGAGAGACTCCTGTTGGCCCACCTGAGTAAGCAAACAGTAAACCATCAGGACCTCCTTCAGTGTGCTTATCGCTGTGGAGTTGGAGTTGAAGATGCCATCATACACCTGCTTCAACAAAACCACTGTCATCTGGACAAAGCCAGTAGCACTGTGAGGATCATGTTCTTTGATTTCTCCAGTGCATTTAATACAATCCAACCTGATTTGCTTTGTCAGAAACTCCAGGTGGAGGCCTCAACAATCTCCTGGATCAAAGACTACCTGACAAACAGACCACAGTTTGTGAAACTGAAGGGTTGCGAGTCTAACCAGGTAGTCAGCAGCACAGGAGTACCACAGGGGACTGTACTCTCACCATTCCTCTTCACTCTGTACACCTCAGACTTCCAGTACAAGACAGACTCCTGTCATCTGCAGAAATACTCGGATGATTCTGCAGTTGTGGGGTGGATCAGAGATGGACAAGAAGCTGAGTACAGGAAGATGGTGGACCGCTTTGTGGCGTGGTGTGGAAACAATCATCTCATTTTGAACGTGACTAAAACAAAGGAGATGATTGTAGATTTTAAGAGAAACAGGAATAAGTCAAAAACTATTTCCATCATGGGAGAAGAAGTGGAGGTGGTGGAGGAGTATAAATACCTTGGTGTTCACCTGGACAACAGACTGGAGTGGAGATGCAACTGTGAAGCCATCTACAAGAAGGGACAGAGCAGACTGTACTTCTTGAGGAAGCTTAGGTCCTTTGGTGTTTGCAGCAAGATGCTGCATATCTTCTATAAGTCTGTTGTGGAAAGTGTGATCTCTTCTGCCATCATCTGCTGGGGAAGCAGCATCAGAACCAGGGACTTAAAAAAGCTCAACAAGCTAATAAAGAGGGCTGGCTCTGTTTTGGGGACTCCTCTGGAACCTCTGGAGATCATTGTGGAAAGACTGATTCTTCATAAAATGAAAACATTATGGAGAACCCTGAGCATCCTCTTCATGAGACTGTCCTACAACAACGGAGTGTCTTCAGTCAGAGGCTTCTTCAGATCTGCTGTAAGACAGACCGCTACAGGAGATCCTTCCTGCCCACAACCATCAGCATCTACAACGGCTCTTTGAAGAAACCTCCATAATATGAGCTACAACAACATTTAATTTCCCTTTGGGATTAATAAAGTATTTTTGAATTGAATTTGAACAGCAGGATATCTTTGAGGGATTTTATATAAGGATGTAAAAAGAAAGTATTAGCATTGAGTGTTTTTCATTTTCTTTCCTTCATATGCAAGCCATTTAAAAGGTTGCTGCAGGGGGAGGACGTGTCTGGGTCATGACCTTTTAATCTGTCCACTCTACTGACTTGACCAGCCCGGCTAGCATTCTAACAAGAAGAAAAGGTTTTTTACAGGACAGGAAAGGAAAGTTTCTCTACTAAAGAAAGGGGATCTATGAGAAATGGCAGCAATTGAAAGTAGACGTAGCGGCTATGAAGGAGTTGTTAAGTGTTTCTTTTAACCACTGGGCTGTTTGAGGACCCATAGTTATCTTGGAACGCCAGGAAAAAGCCTTTTCTGGCCTATGGATGAACGTAGACATTTGGATTTGCTGGGACTTTAACTGGAACCAACAAACATTCCAGGATGATGTATAGTCCTGACCCCGACTTTTGGAACCACTGAAGTAGAACTGGGTCATCAATGGGTCTTTCAACAGAAAATTATCCAAAACACATGGTTAAATCAACGCAGAAATGGTTCACGAGACCTTCTTCCATGGTCTTCTCATTCTCCAGACCTAGATCCTAAAGAAAACCCAAAACTTAGCTGAAGAGAAGACCCAGGACTCTGGATGATCTAGAGAGATTTTGCAAACAGGACTGGCCATGATCCTCCTCCGTGAATGCTCCAACCTTTTCAGATGTTATAGAAGACTGAATGCTGCCCTACTGGCACAAGGGAGCTGTTCAATGTATTGACAGTAGGAGTGCCAAAGATGGCACCACTGGTTATTTTGTATAAAACAAACATTTCTTAGTTTCCCCCACTGAATAAATGGCAGATTATTTTGCTGAGTGTTAGATTATGAATCTGCTGTAAATAAATATTAATTTTAGGGCTTTTTACACATTTTAAACAAGGGTGCCAATAAATGAGGCCAGAGCACTCTTAGAATAAAATTTTTATTTTTAAAGCACATGTTTAAAATTCCTATCGGGGACGTTTTTACACCACATAAAAAAAGTAATAAAATAAATTTAACAGATTAGATTCAATTCTCACCAATGTTTCCTTTTTTGTGGATGTGTCCTGGCATAATGCCGATCTTGCATTCTCCAGGCTGCAAAAATAGACAGTAGGGATGAAAGTTTCTTTATAAAAGCTAACAGTCATTATTTTCAGTTTCAAACATTTACATAAGGCACAGTTATATGAAAATACAAACATTTTCTACATTGCCTTTTTCATATCGTCGCAGTAAGTTGTGTTAAATAAATATGTTACCAGAATTCAGTTTTAGATTATAGGCCATCTATCATCTGAAAATAAAAAAACCCTACAGTCCATGTGGTCCACTTTGTACTTGTACCCCTCGTTTATACACATTATGCAGATAAAACGGAATCTGCAACATTGTGCATTTATGCGTGTGCTTACATTGATAACTCCTGGGCAGTTGGGGCCGACGAGGCGGGTAGCGCCCTGACGCAGGAGCCTATGTTTGACTTTTACCATGTCCTGCTGGGGGATACCCTCAGTGATGCACACCACCAGGGGTATCTCTGCATCTATTGCCTCGATGATGGCTGCTGCAGCAAACGGGGGTGGTACATAAATCACAGATGCGTCGGCTCCTGTACCCTCCTTTGCCTGAAGAAATGAATGAAAAATGTCAGTGGAGGGAAATTCTTCGGTTATCAAATAGCGCCACCTAATGTTACAGTCATGAATAAATATGTCAACATGGGCTGATTGCTTACTGCCTTTGTTGACAGTTTTTTTTTCTCCTTTCATTTCTAAAAATGACTTGCCTCCTTGACAGAGTTGAAGACAGGCAGACCAAGGTGCGTCTTCCCACCTTTGCCAGGAGAAACTCCTCCGACTAACTGGGAGCCATAGTCGAGGGCCTGCTGACTGTGAAACGTTCCCTACAAAAGAGGAAGAAACAGGAATCACTGTGCATGTGTGAGTGATGAACACAGCCTCTTCTAGAGCATCGCCATTGAGATATCATTGCAGGAACGTTTAGGAGGAAATATGCTTCCACCCAGGATTAATCGCCTCAGGCGCTGGGTAAAGGCTGAGCAAGGGGGAAGATGAAGCAAGCAGAAAATTTATTTAGTGAGAAGGAATCGAAATGGCCTTCACAAATAAATAATGGTGTGATATTAGTTTAATCTCCTGGCAGAGCATTTGAGAAACAAATTAAAAAGGAGCCTGGGTATTCCCCAGCGACACTGGCTGTAAAATATTTTGCACGAAAGAAACTTTGCAAGAATATTTCACATACTGTCAACACACACACCAGGGGAGCAAGTGTCTGACAGCCATACTGCAACATTTGGGTAATTTTAATTCTGACACCTTAAAAGTTGATGTACAGCTGAAGAAATTCTTCTTACTTACTGAATAAAAATAAAACAGATAGTAATAAAAACATCTCTTAGTCTCAACATCATATCTGGCAAGAAACTCAAAGAAAAACAAACATAAGACAAGATGTGATGGCAAAAAAAGCCTATTAATATTTATATCTTTCACACAGACTGAGCTGAGTTTTAGGTTTTGCTGCTGTGTTTCAATGCAACCTGGATACTCTCAGTTTGACTGATCTGACCTGCAAATTCTGAGTTTGACTGATTTTTGCATGAATAAAAAAGAAAAAAGAAAAAGGTACTGCGGGTTCTTTGAATCCACCTGAAAAAGATGGAGCTAAATGACTATGTTTATGCTTCCTAACCTAAACCTCCAATAAAGTGCATCAAAGTACAAGCTGTTGGTTGTTGTATGTACAGACTGAAAACAGTTTGGGCTCTTACTTTTAATGCATTTAATAAATAAGACAAAAATATAAGTTAGGTTTTTTCAGGACTGGACTAGCCAATCACCGATCAGAACAGAACAGGGGAAAACTGTCCGAATTCGACAGTAAAAACCTCAAATAACCCCTCTTAATCTGTACCATCCTGCTTGGTGAGGAACTCGAATGCTAAAGCACAATAAAACAAAAACACACCAAAGAAAATACTTTTTGACTAATTGGTATCTTAGTTTGAGAAGTTTTGTTTTTACTTTATTAAAAACACATGAGAGGCACTGATCAACCTTTTCCTGGCAGATACCGGTTTCTGCTTTTTCTTGTCAGTATGACTTGCCCTTTTTTTCTTCCTAAGAAATATGATGTATTCAAATAAAAAATAAAAAACATGTGCTGCAGATTAATTTCAAGAGAAAATTAAGGAATTACATGATCATCCAAATACCTAAATAAAAACAACTAGCACCCAAACAAGAGATCAACCAATCACATGGCCGGAGACTGGATTCAGCCAGATTGGTGCATGCGTAGTACAAACCTCAGACAGCTTATATCAATGCTTATTAAAAATAACATAAAAAATACAATAAGTAACATAAATTAATTCAAATGAATAAGAATTGTACTGATCTTTTACACTTTAAGGCTGCTGAACAGGAAGATAAGAAGTTAACATGCGCATGTGAGGTGAAGGTTGACTGTTATTGCAAAATCAGGTTACTACTTGCTGCTCAAATAATTATCACCTTCAAAGATCATTTGAAATAAAAATCAATAAAAAGAAGCATCCAACTAAAATAGTGTAAAACAGCTATGAACCGTAAAATTATGCGCATAGATATTTCTGAGATAACTGGTGCATGAAGTTGATCCAAACTGATTTTCTGCCACACTAATCCTTGGAGGATGTAGTCAGTTAAATAGAAGTTGAAACAACGTAGATAAAGCAGAATGAGCAGAAACTACAAGCGGAAATAAATGACCTTAATGCAAAAATGATAACTAGCCTATTAGGTGGAATTAGAAGCCATGCATCAGCATTTTCACCTCCATTTGTAATAGACTCCTTCACCCTGCTAACACTGCTGTTTTTGGCACTCGTTGCAATCCCAAAATGTTTTTTTCAAAAATTGCTTGCTTATCAAGCCAAAAGGACATGGCCATGTGCGCCCAATAGCACTTGCTTCATTTCTCGTCTTCCTTTAATTACCAGGATTGTTCACTGGAACTATATTTAACAACCTAAGATGTTAAGCTGGAGAAACAAAATGTGCCAAAGGACAGAGGGCGGATATGAATTTGTGAAAAGCGGGCTTCTGGCTTATTGAGCACACTTTGTCAAGACCTTTATCGCCCTCGCCATGTTTAATGAGAATCTCCTCAGCTTTTCTGATCTTGACTTCAAGAATAAACAATCCGTCATTCAGATTTATTACTATTGACTAATGAATTGATAAAAGTATTGAGGGATTGTTGCTGGGGAAACAAAAAAGATGCAGAAAAAAATAGAAGTATTATTTTAAAGGTGACCTCATATCAAGGCAAAACAGGTAAAGCCCAGATCCCATGCATGTCTGTAACATATTGGGTATTTACAGTATGCGCCAGAACATGATTTTGACACTTGATAACAGCGTACCCACTGGGTATGTTAAAAAAAACAGCTACACCACTGCAACCGTTTCCCTGCTTGCCTACTGGATAACAGATATATCGTGGGTAATTCACCGGTGATAAAAGCCAAAAATTAACCGTTTTGTGTCCGCTAATGAAAAGCTGAGACTTTACCGCGAAGTTCCATGTAACAAAGTTGTGCGAAGTGAGGAGTCGTGATTACAAACCTGCTTCCCTGTGAAACCTTGGCAGATGACCTTCGTGTTCTTGTTGATGTAGAGATTCTTCCTCGTTCCTGTATAACAGTGTCTGACTCCACTCTGCTGCACTGTTGGATCAATACAGAAGAAAAGCAACACAGGGAGCAATCAGGTGAAAGACATCAATACACGAGCTCACAGGATTCAACAAAGTCTTTCACCGCTGTGGTTGGAAAGCATTCGGTTCAATGAAATATAACCCATCTAACATTCAGAGACTCCACATCTTGTTTTTGTCACATTTAACAGTAAAATATTAAAGTGAGAGTTCAAGTTTTACTTCATTTTAAGGAGAATAATCAAAGCCAAATTAAAAACTCTGCGCTGTTTTGGCAGAAATCACTCGTACTGTTTGCCAAGCAACACGATCGGCTTTCCGCAGACTTAATGACTCCCCTTCACAGAAGATCTAATCAAGAACATCCTCAGCATTTAGAATTGAACACATTTACTCGGTTGCTTTTGCAGTGGAGCTGCTTGTGAATCAAAATCTGTACAGCATGAGACACTGATCTTACAAAAGTATGTGTGCGTGTTTATACAATAGCAGCTCCCAACAGCTCAGTTTCACAGCTGTTCCAAGTCTTGCACACAGACACTTTCAAATGTTGGAAGTAACAGCAAAACAAAAGAAGCGCAGAGATGTTTACAAACCAACCAACGTGGGACAACTGATAGGACCAACCCCATCATCCTGCAGACATAACTGTTCGTCCTGATTGATTTAACCTTTCAAATATATATATGGTATGATGATTCAAAGAATGTAAGAAACACATGTCTTTATAACATTTGTTGACTGACAAAATGAAATCAACAAACCAAGGTTAAATCAGTTAAACATGCTAGCTACTTATTGAGCAAAAACATTTGGCCGTGTGATTTTCTGAAATGTCATCGCAAGCTCTGGGACTATGCCCCCCCCCTCCCCGCTTCCTGACATTTCATAAACTACTTTATTAACCAATATTGGAAAAACACAGAATTTTTCTGCAGCCTTAAAGTTTTCACTCAAACAACAACACGCTCTGATCTCACTGAACCAAAACAGAAGCTGAAAGCTGCAGGCCTCCAGATTTCAACAGCTGTGTGAAACAAAATGGAGGGAAAACATGAGGAAGTTTCAAAAATAACATGGACTTTCTGAATGATTTAAAAAGAATGTTTTAAATACATAAGAATTTATGATTGCATTTCTATGCAATGCCTGCTTTTTATTACATTATTCTTAAATTATAGATTAGCCACTACACACAGTATATCAATCATTAATCAGCATAACAAAGAGGATCCAGGTTGTTGCATAAATGTTAAAATAGATCTCAATGTTTTTTTGATTGAATTTGACAGATACTTAAAAAATTAGGGCACCCAATGATCAATTTTTGGACAAGTTATTTTTATTATAAAGCCAACGTGTCTTTTTTTTGGATCTGGGATCAGATTCGTGGTCTTTGACCTGGATGTTTGTCTTGATTCAAATAATGACTTGAAAAAGTATTCTTACACCTTGAACCTTTTCACATGTAGTATCACTACATCCTTAAACTTTGATGCATATTATTGGGATATTAGGTGACAGACCAAAACATAGTACTGCACAACTGTGGATGGGAAGGAAAATGATTCATTCTTTATGTTTCAACCCGAAAAGTGTGACGCACAGTTGCATGTAGGGTGTTTAGTGCATTTCCCTCCTTGGGGTGGTTCCTTTGTGTAGATGCAAACACAGCAATCGCACTAGAGTGCAGACCAAAACAACCGTACAGAGACCGTTTGGAGATGATTTCGGTACAGTTCCAAATGAAATCTAGAGCGGTTTGTTTATGGTGTGAATGTGATCCGACACAGCTAACGGGCCAACACTGCAAGCTTGCGCTGGTTTTCGACTATGTTTGAACACAGCATCTGCGTCCTGTAAGGTTGGTCAGATGTATCCCACCCTGGATACACGCTGACCAATAAGAAGGTTCAGCGTTCTCACGTGGTTTTGGTTTACTTTAAGTTTTATCTGTGTGAAAAGTAACAAAACCATCTGAAAAATTTACAAGTTAACAAACTCATTAACTGATTTGGACCAAACAGCCATCAGAAGTCACATCGGACAGATGTGGATGGAAAAGATGTGGAAGAAGGTCGCTCTGGTCTGATGAGCTCAAAATGCTTTGCGTGGCTGAAAAACAACCCAGCACTTCACCCAGAACACATTTTACCCACGGCGAAAACGTGGCGGTGGTAGGATCATGCTGTAGGGATGCTTTCCTTCCACTGGAACAGGGATGCTGGTCAGACTTAATATGCAGCAGGATAAAAAGCCCTAAACATTCAGCCAGAGCTACGATGGAAAGGTTTAGATAAAAGCATATCAAGTCAAGTTTGAATGGCCCAGTCAGTATCCAAGACTAAGTCCAATCAAAGTCCAAGGCTAAATCCCACTGTGGATGAGTGTCAAGACTTTTTTCACAGATTATCTGCATCCAGTCATGTTCAACTTGAGTTATTTGGTGTAGAATGGGAGAATGTTTTTGTGGATGTAACTGCAGCAAAAGTTGGTTATAATTATGCAAGAATTGACTTACCATTGGCAGAACACAAATGCATGCCAAACTTTAGATTTATAATCATAAAAAAGTTCGAAAATATGCACCTTGCATCATTTTTTTGTTTGTTTGTTTGTTTGTTTTACGTCACATTTAAGCTATATTTTGTGTTTTTATTAGAATACATTTAGGTTCATGGTTGTAAAAACTTTTAGGGTTAAGAACACTATTTTCACTAATCAACCAGATGTATTTATGAAGTCTGGATTAGTAGCAACGCGACTGACATAATGCAGAAAACAGCAGCAGCTGCAGCTCAGAGAATGAACTTTGCTCTGTTTTCAGAGTCCCATGCTGAACTGAACAATGTATCTGTGCAAAGTTCAAACATTCAATACGAGTTTGATAATATAGCCATGACATTGACAACTCAATCATTATATCTTCGTATAATTCAACGAAACTCTACGCATATGTGGATCAAACCTTGTGGCCAGGATATTTACATTTATACAGCTGTTATAAACCAGCTGCAAACAAGCTAAGTCTGCAGCTAATTCAGCCACTTCTACAAGCGTTGCTGTAACAAAGCAGCTACAACTCTGATTTTTCAGGACATGCAAGGTCAGAAAGTGATAACAGCCGTATAGGAGTGAATCTAGGTTTCTTAACCATGAGTTAAACAGTGAGCTAGTAGGCTAACTGTCAGGGAGCTTTCCCAAATTACTTTTGCGGCTAATGTGTCTGACTTTGAGGGCTCAGTGAGAGCTAACCCAGTTGTCAGTGCAGGGACACCCATAAAGCTCCGACAAACACCTGCGCAAACATCATGTGGTACTATAACTAAACTCTCAAGCATCTCAAGCGAACAAACCTGCACTTAAATAAAATACTTACAAAGCAGCCTGGCAAACAACCTGCTATGAGACATCTTCGGTCATTCAGCAATGACACCACAGGCTGAGGACTTCGCACGTAGAATTTAGGTGACTTTAAATAATCCTGTGAAACCTGAGGGTACCGAGGAGCTGGAAAATAGATTCGTCTTTATCGTAATATACACAACAACCTATTCATTAATTTTTTTTATTTTCTTGCATTTATTTATTTGCTTATTGGATATAAAATTAACACAAGCGGACATTCGGACATTTGGTAGTTTTTTCCAGCAGGCTAAATAGATCAAGCCTTTCACTCATAGTGCACTCTGGGTATTGAAGTCCGTGACAGTTTACTTGAGAGAGACAATTTCAGCTCTAGAGGGCGCATCGACCTCACAGACAATTTTAGTAAAAGTTACTGAGCCACAGTAAGACACATCTGTCTTAATGTGGTTCAGGAACTCTGATATATATATATATATATATATAACTGAAACACCTGTCATTTTAGTGTGGGAGGTTTCATGGCTAAATTGGACCAGCCTGGTAGCCAGTCTTCCTTGATTGCACATTGCACCAGTAAGAGCAGAGTGTGAAGGTTCAATTAGCAGGGTAAGAGCACAGTTTTGCTCAAAATATTGAAATACACACAACATTATGAGTGACATACCAGAGTTCAAAAGAGGACAAATTGTTGGTGCACGTCTTGCTGGCGCATCTGTGACCAAGACAGCAAGTCTTTCTGATGTATCAAGAGCCACGGTATCCAAGGTAATGTCAGCATACCACCAAGAAGGACGAACCACATCCAACAGGATTAACTGTGGACGCAAGAGGAAGCTGTCTGAAAGGGATGTTCGGGTGCTAACCCGGATTGTATCCAAAAAACATAAAACCACGGCTGCCCAAATCACAGCAGAATTAAACGTGCACCTCAACTCTCCTGTTTCCACCAGAACTGTCCGTCGGGAGCTCCACAGGGTCAATATACACGGCCGGGCTGCTATAGCCAAACCTTTGGTCACTTATGCCAATGCCAAACGTCGGTTTCAATGGTGCAAGGAGCACAAATCTTGGGCTGTGGACAATGTGAAACATGTATTGTTCTCTGATGAGTCCACCTTTACTGTTTTCCCCACATCCAGGAGAGTTACGGTGTGGAGAAGCCCCAAAGAAGCGTACCACCCAGACTGTTGCATGCCCAGAATGAAGCATGGGGGTGGATCAGTGATGGTTTGGGCTGCCATATCATGGCATTCCCTTGGCCCAATACTTGTGCTAGATGGGCGCGTCACTGCCAAGGACTAGTGGAAGGACTGGTGAAAGATTGGTTTGATGAACATAAAAGTGAAGTTGAACATCTCCCATGGCCTGCACAGTCACCAGATCTAAATATTATTGAGCCACTTTGGGGTGTTTTGGAGGAGCGAGTCAGGAAACGTTTTCCTCCACCAGTATCACGTAGTGACCTGGTCACTATCCTGCAAGAAGAATGGCTTAAAATCCCTCTGACCACTGTGCAGGATTTGTATATGTCATTCCCAAGACAAATTGACGCTGTATTGGCCGCAAAAGGAGGCCCTACACCATACTGATAAATTATTGTGGTCTAAAACCAGGTGTTTCAGTTTCATTGTCCAACCCCTGTATACATATATATATATATATATATATATATATATATATATATATATATATATATATATATATATATATATATATATATATATATATATATATATATATATATATGCTACATTTAATCAGTAAAAACGTATTCATAAAAACTTTATTTGCAACATGTAATTATGAAGATATTTATTTTAATAGATTTTTTTGTGTCTTTTTTCAGTTTTAATTATTCAAGTTGAGGAGCTTCAAGCTTGGTTTCTTATATCAGTTCATTGTTTACATTCATTTGTTATTTCCTTAATAGGTCACTGTCTGTCTCTTAGGAGCAAAGATTATGCCCACATAATACTATGCATACTTAAAGTATTAAAAGTTGTTCCTTGAGTGCTTCTTGCTGAAAAGCACTATATAAATAAACTTGACTTGACTTGACTTTTATTCTGGCTAAATACGCTTAAGCTACATTTGTAGTGTTACAATAGCCACCTGCGTATCTAAACAAATGGGGCAGTTCTTTTTCCTTTTCTTTCCTTTTTATTGTTAAACACAAGACTACAAAGCAGAGACAGCAGCATTAACAGTCACACTGTTGAAACTAGGTTTGGTTTCCACAATAACAGTATAGTAACATCGAGTAAAAATGTGGCAGTTTCATCGCACCCAAAGAAAATCAAAGCAAAAATATAGAATGAACATGAAGGAAAGGGAGCCTTCTATTAGCCAGCTGACAGGCAGTGTGAAGCAACAAGTGAGGGAGCGCAGCATTACTCAGTGCTTCAGTATGAGAAAATTCTTGCCACTGAAGACCTTTATTTGGCATTTCATTAAAAGGAATTTAGACTTTAGAAAATAACTGAATTCTTTTGAAAAAATTAACCTGGAAGAATCTCAGCAATACTGAGTCAGTATATTATTAAATCAGTATGCGGTCTATGCCTAGTGGAGGTTTTTAAAGATCTAGTCACAGTACTCCGTACTGAAGCAAGTGAGGTCTTCAGTTCTTTAGATGTTCTTCTGGGTTCAGTATTGCCAGCTGAGGGTTTCTGAAAGTACAGACACCTTACTGCTTGGTCACTTAAATAGTAAACATAGGAACAAATTAAATAAGATGTGTCTTTTTGTAGGATCTTGACAAGTCAATAACTTGATGCAATCAGCTGGGCTTCCTTAGCTAGATACCATCTGGTATTATTTGGTCAATGGAGTTTGACTGTGCCGAATTATAATTGCCATCAAATTGGATTACATCCAATCACTGTAGCACCATTTTCTACCACACTTTTTCCCTCCTCTCGACTAGCCATGACACACTTCTGCATTAAGTATCATTTTTATTATTGGTCTTGTGTCATATTCCAACTTTGAGAGAAACCAAATTTCAGGTTTTGATCAGTTTTAAGCCATCCATAATAAATAATTGAATGAAATTAACATCTGAGTGTCACTTCTTAATTTAAATTAATGAAATAAACAAACCGCTTGATTATATCTTAATTCATATATGTATAATTTATATCTTATAAAGAACCCGTATAAATTATTTTCTATTCTATTCTATTCTATTCTATTCTATTCTATTCTATTCTATTCTATTCTATTCTATTCTATTCTATTCTATTCTATTCTATTGAACTTCCCCGTGCAGTTTTTGCTCAAATTCAACTTGTCCAATCACAACTCACCAACTCCTCTGACGCTGATTGGCCACAGACTAACGTCACGTGTCACTGCTACGTGAATTCCTAAACCCAGTTACGCCTTGCGTAGTTTGTTCCCCATGTTATAGGGACGCTGGTTAACGTACCGGTCTCGAGCTGCGCTCAGAAAACAACGCAGTGGCAGAAACAAACCCCAGGAACTGCCCAAGTCAAACACAAATCCCGGCCCTGGCGAGCAACTCAAGATGGTTTTAGAAACTATTTCAAAGATAATAAAAGTGCAGCTTCCGGCCTACCTAAAGAAGCTTCCGCTGCCGGAGACAATCGGAGGGTTCGCGAGGTTAACAGGTAATTTACGGTGGTTGTGATCGGGGACAGTTCACACTTTGCACACAGCTCTGATCTGCAGCCTGCATGAGCATCACAACTTTATCAGCACATTGCTTTGGCTGTGTCCGATTTATGTGAGACCTTAGAGCATAGAAAAATACAGGAAGAGTTCTGCACCATATCTATCTTACGAGTTATATAACTCTTTCTCAAGGTTAAGGATCACAATTCCTGTTATATCAAGATGAAAAACCAACAACGATCTGTTATGTAGAGACTTTGCTGCCCGGGATAGAGTCTTCTGGTTGAATTGCTGTTTTTGGGCTGACTGAAAAGAACCAAACCCAGATAAAGGTGGATATAAAGTAACAACATGGTGCAGAGTAGACAGAGAAGTGGCTGCATTATAAAATGGGGAACGGTTGAATACAAGTTTAAGAATTGGTTTTGCAAGTTCATATCTTGCTTCATTTTGACTGCCAATCATGTTAGTTTGTACCAATACATATTTAAATAAGTATATTTTTTTTAACTACAGCATTGCATAATTTACTAAGTTGAATCTTTCAGAGATGTCAAAGATATTAAGAAAACATGACATTGTGATAATCATGTCTGATATTGATGTTCCTATATTTTCTGTGATTACCACGCTACTCTTTTCATTTGGATCAGCACAGTGTCCTGACCACTCCTTCTAATCTTCAGCATCTCTCTCATTGGGATCTAAACCAGGTGTGGGTATAAAGGGCAGTGGAAGTCCATTTAACTGACAAAATATTTTATTCATGAATAATGTTTGAGTACTTGTCACATGAAATATGTTAGCCTATCTAATGCAGCAAGTCAGTTCTTTATGACTGTGATGTTGACATTGCCATGACAATTGTGATTTTGTATATTGTGCCCCTCTAGTTGAAAGAAATTTAATAAATGTATACTACTGATACTATATGTTATGAATGGTAGACGTTAGGGTGGCAGCAAAATCTAAAAAAAGATATGTTAAGTATTGCAGTGGTGTTCTCAGTCGTAATAAATCTGAATTTTCTCTTTCTTATATTTTGAATCTGTCATTACGATACTTCATACTTTCTCTGAGACCTTAAGCATCTTGGGCACCATCATTTCTGTCATGTGTGGACATTAACATGAGTGAGACTCGGTCCAACAGGCTGAATATACTGTTATTGTCAGTAGTCAAAACCTCAGTACTGTAACACAACTGCAAAACCATCTTTTCTTGCAAATACAGCTGCAGATCTTTTGAGGTATGGGTCTACCAGTGTTGAACATCTACAGACTTAAATTTGGTCCCATTCCTTTTTGCAAATGAGCTCAAACTCAGTGAGATCAGTGAGATGTCTGTGAACATCAGTTTTCAAGTCTCGCCACAGACTCCGACCATTCTAACACATGACTATGCTTTGATCTAAACTGTTCCATTGTAGCTCTGGCTGTATGCTTAGTGTTGTTTCATGTGTGAAGTTGTAGTTCCAAGTCTTTTGTAGCCTCTATCATATTATTTCAGTATTGACCTGTTTTAGCTCTTACTATCTTTCTTTCAACTCTGACCAGCTTTGTCTGACCCTGCTGAAGAAAAGCATCCCCACAGCATGATGCTGCCACCACCATATATAATTGCTGGAGATTGTATGTTCAGGGTGATGTGTAGTCTTGGTTTTCTGACACACATGGGGTTTTGCATGTGAGGCCAACAAACATAATTTTGGTCCCATGTGACCACATAACCCTAATCCTTGTTGACTGTGCCCCCCTCATGACTTGTGGCAAACATATGGCTCTTTTAAACAATGGCTTTATTCTTGTGACTCTTCCACAAAGTCCAGATTTGTGGAGTGTGTGACCAATAGTTGTCCTGTTGACATATTCTTCCAGTTGAGCTGCCGATCTCTGCTGCTTCAGCTACCATGGGCCTCTTGGCTGCTGTCTGAATAAAGTTCTCCTTGCCCTGCCTGACAGTTTAGCTGCACTGCCGTGTCTTGGTAAGTTTGAAGTTGTGCCATACTCTTTCCATTTTCAGATGGTGGATTGGACAGCACTCTGTGAGATATTCAAAGGTTGGGATGTTGTTTTATAACCAAACCCTGTGTTAAACGTCTCCACAATTTTATTCGTAAGCTTCCCAACTTCCTAAGCTGTCTGCTGTGTCTCTTGGTCTTCATGATGTTGTTTGAACACTAATGTTCCCTAACAAAACTCTCATGCCTTCATACAACAGCTGGATTATACTGAGATACATTAAACATAGATGGAAACTATTTACTAATTAGGTGACGTCTAAAAGCGATTATTTGCACTGGATCGTCACCTTTAAGGAATCAGAAATGGGGGCTGAATGCAAATGCACGTCTAAATTTCCTACGTTTTGTTTGTAAAATAATCTGTAAACCATGTATAATTTTCCTTCCTTCCTTTTGGTTGTAACATGATAAAATGTAAACTAGTTTATGTGGTATAAATGTTTTTTTGTTTTTTTTTAAGGCGGTGTACATTTATGTGATGATTATTTTAGAAATTGCACGCCAACGCTCCTTTATTCAAATATTATATCAACACTATAATCAGCATCTCTGTAAAGTAACATAACCTTGTGGCCACATAATCCACCAGTTTGGAAAAGGATCGATTCAATTTCTAAAGAGAATTTGAATGATTTTTTTAAAATGATTTTTTTGAATATCAGACTCAACTTTATTGGCCAAGTTGTGTGCACAAACAAGGAAGTCGACTTCGGTTTCCAGATCAAACCTTCCAAAAACCTTGTTACTAAACTTTAAAGTGCAGTATCGAACATGCTGCTTGTTGATGCATTTTCATTTTTTGGTAAAAAATTCCGGTTTTATTTTTCAGTGTTCGACCTACATGTCTGAGACAGGCTAAATTGGCCAGTTTGGATGACTGGACGTTTGATCGGTGCATTATATTTAGTTGAAATAGCTTATTCACTACTAATTGGGAAAAGGATGCCTTATGATAGCCTGTTTTTATTCACACTCCTGTGCAAAAATGTTTCTCCTTTTTTGTGTTTAAGTTTTTGTCAGACTTAAATGTTTCAGGCCATCAAACAAGTATTAAAATATGACAAAGATAACTTGAGTTAATACAAAAAGCAGATTTGAAAAGATATTTTTATCATTAAGGGGAAAAAAGTCAGTCAAACCAACCTAACCCTATGTAAAAAAAAAAAAAAAAAAAAGTAAAGGCCATGGCTTGTTCTTAGGAAGCAACACATTATTGCCTTATCTAAATAAACTCCAGAACTGATGAGAATCAAAGTCATTGGCATATTTCACTTTAGAAACAGTTAAAAAACCATTTGCAAGCCTTTGGGACTCCTGGAGTCAGAAAACAATAGGAGGTCACAATAGAACCCAGAAGAACATCTAAAGAACTGAAGATCTCACTTGCTTCAGTCGAGGTCAGTCTTCTAGAGTTTAGGACAAAAATCCAGTGAAGTGGAAATTTCTAGAAGGTGTGCATCCTGTTACATCTGGTCTAAAACTAACAGAGCATTTCAGAAGAAGAGTATCATACCAAGAGTCAAACATGGTAGGGGAAGTGTGATGTTCTGGGCTTGCTTTGCTTCTTCAGGACCTGGACAACTTGCTGTAATTGATTGAACCATAAATTCAGCTCCGTTCCAGGACATTGTGAAGGAGATTGTCCAGCCATCAGTTCATCACGGCCCAAACACACTTGGGTTAACAGGACAATGATCCAAATCACACAAGCATGTGCACCTCACAATGGCTCTCAACAAAAACAAAAGGAAGACTATGGAGCAGGTAGAGTTAAACCTGATTGAACGGGTGTGCATGACCTTAAACAGGCTGTTCATATTCAAACACTCCAATATGGTTAAATTAAAAACTGGAAGAGTAAACAAAAATTCCTCCACAGATGTAAAACACTCAGTGCCTGTTATCACAAACGCTTGCCATGGTAGTTATTGCTGCTAAAAGGAGCACAGCTAGTTATTAGGATTAGAGGGCGATTTTTTTTATACTTGGCAAGGTAGGTTTGAATTGGTGGGGGTTTTTTCTTAACAAATAAAATTATTTGAAAACTGCTTTTTCAGAGTTTGATTTGTCTCATATTAAAATTTACAAGATAATCTGAACCCTTTAAGTTTGACTAAAAATGCAAAAAGAAGCCGTGTTAGTGGGCAGATACTTTTTCACAACTCGGTACAAGGCACACAGGGTGACTGAAAACTGCCTTAGCAGCTTACATTCCAGCAGTTCTCCAGCCTTGATGCTGAAGTTTGTTTCATATGTGTGTCCACAGTGTCTGAGTGGCTCCGGTTGCTACCTCTCCTCGGCATTCTGGCGCTGCTGGGTTACCTGACCATTCGTCCGTTCCTGCCCAAGAAAAAGAAGCAGAGAGACAGCCTGATCAACCTCAAGATCCAGAAAGAGAACCCTAAAGTGGTCAATGAGATAGACATTGAGGACCTGAAAAGTACAAATGCTTGTTACTGTCGATGCTGGCGCTCCAAAACTGTGAGTTGACTTCTTAGTTTTGACCTTAAAATCACAATACAGGTGACCTGAGTTTCATTTGTCACTTATTCAATTCAAATTCAAAAATACTTTATTAATCCCAAAGGGAAATTAAATGTTGTTGTAGCTCATTATGAAGATTTCTTCAAAGAGCTGTTGTAGATGCTGATGGCTGTGGGCAGGAATGATCTCCTGTAGCGCTCTGTCTTACAGCAGATCTGAAGAAGCCTCTGACTGAAGACACTCTGTTGTTGTAGGACAGTCTCATGAAGAGGATGCTCAGGGTCATTTCAGTTTATGCTGAAAGAATGTTAAAGCAGTTATCACATTGCCATTTGTTTCAGATGAGGCTTTTGCTGATCTAATATAAAGTTATTTCCTGATTTTTAGTTTCCTGTTTGTGACAAGTCACACTTAAAGCACAATGAACTGACCGGGGACAACGTGGGACCTCTCATCCTCAAAAAGAAGATAACATAATTGACCTCTGGTGGATTTTACGTCTGACTATTCTGTCCTTTATCTTTTCCTTGTATTGTGTTTTTCTTAAATAATACAGTCCATTGTATCAGTGAGAATAGGATTTTTGTAGTTAGGGTAGTTCTCTCTCTTTTTTTTTTCTCATAGTTAATGGATCAATGTTCCTTATTCAGCATGTTAACACAGTTGTTTATATATGGCGCTGAAAGTGTGTTTTGTCAATATGTTGGGTTTAAATGTCATTTCACTGGGACCATTTTGACAGAACAACCTAAAAGGTAATTGCAATGACTTTATGATAACTTCCAATGATATGAACTGGAGTTCCAACGCTCGTTCTTCCCAGTTTAATTGTTGTTTATAACTGAAATACCCAAATATCTAATCCAACCTGTATGCAATATTTCGCCTTGTATGCCTTTATCTTTCAGTTGTCTCTAGAGCATTTGCCAGTCTGAGTGCCCGATGTTTGCAACCACACTTCAGAGATGTATTATAGTTTCTGATGTATCAATATGTATGTAATGAATGTGTGGATTCACAGTGTATGTGTGGAATACTTAGATTCCTGGTATGTTTTGCTCATAAACATCATTTATTGTTGTGTGTTCTGTTGTGTTGAAACATTTCAAAGCACTGCATTGTTGAGTAACGTTCTGCTTTAACCTCACTAAGGCTTTGAGATTTCAGAACTGCAACATACGACTTTTTTTTCTACTGTTTGAAGTGCTTTATTCACTGCATTTGGCGGACTTCTTGGCAGAATACTTCCTGTATATTTGAGCCAAAACGTTTTCACACATAAGTTGGTTTTTATCTTTCATATATATAAATAACTTCATGAATGGTAATGTTTGCTAGACTATTTGAAGTTGTTCATGCTGAATGTTAACCGACGTGATCATGCATAATTCTGTAGCTTTTGTGGGCAGAACATCAGCTTCTTTTTTTAATAAGTTTTGGAAATCCATGTAGTTTTGTTTTAAGCAGCAAGTTTAAATAAATGCTCCTTTAACTCAATCCATCATGTCCTCATTCTTTACTGCTTCATTTCATTACAGAATTTCATTATGGGTTCTGTGCTACAAGAGTAAAAACAGCAGCAGTTGTAGGCTGCTCTGGGAGTTTAATAGAATGCCAATAGTATTGCTTAATGTTCCTCTTGTCAGTTTTCATGTTCATGGTTAACGTGATTGTTGAAAAACTCAATGGATCAACGTCAGCTTTTCAGTTCAGGTTTATATTACTGCCTTCTTCACATTTTATGAAAATTAGAGTATATGTGTCATAGTAAAAGGAACCAACTTGTAACCAGAGTTCCCACGTTACAGAGCTCAATACAGGCTCAATTCCATGTTATAGCTAGTTTGAATTAACATGCTGGCTCTTGGTTCAGAGCATCTGGGAGTATTCCACTTCAGAGACCTTTTCTAAAAGCCAGAGTCATTTTCTGGAGTTGTTCTGGTAGGGTACTATTACTTTATAAACTACCCCAAGCCTTGTATTTTGAAGAGATTTTAAGTTTGAAAGAAAAGAGACCCAGTTTTGTGTCTGTGTGAATGCGGACGTTTTGGAACACAAGCAAGCAGTAGGCTTTGGTGGAGGAGCAAAACCAAGGAGCAAAAGTAGTTAAGTTGAAGGTATATAAAGGTTCAAAAAATGAAAATGTCTTTAGAAAGTAGGGTAATTTTAGGCTAAACCTATTAGGGAAAGATAACATTTTAATTTTGGGGCACACATGTCTTAATTAGGCCCGAGCAGGAAGGCCTGCAAGGGTCTATTGTAATCATAGTGTTTCTTACTATTATTCCGTTCCGTGTTTGCGGGGCAATTTGGGGACTTTGCCAAGCCCCTAGATGCACACAATTTTACCCAAAGTTGTCCCCCAATGAAAATTGTTGTTCTTTAATGTCAGTGGGCGTGACCAAACCTCTTAGCCACGCCCCCAAACGTGAGATAGGCCAAACCGTAAGTCGTAGAGATCTAAAATTTGGCACCCTGGTAGAACTCCGAAAACCAAGAAAAAAAGTCTCTTAGGGGTATGCCCTAAAACAAACAGGAAATCGGCCATTTTGGATCAAAGGCTAATTTTTGGCCGTTTTTCACTTTTATTTGCCTCGAACTTAAACAAACTCCTAGGGATTTGCAGTGGCCAAATTCTTCCACAGCTCCCCCTAGAATTTTTTATTTTTTTTTAACCGTGTCCTGTCCGGAAGAGTAGCGCTCAGAACTGTTGTCTGAGTGCCAAGAAAAAGCCCAACAGATTTACTTTCACAAGTGGAGCATTACAGCTAATGCTTTAAAGCGCCGGTTGACATGTATAAAAATAAACTTTATTAGAAACTGCTTTGGGATTATTTCAGTTGTTACGGACACGGAGAGAAATGAAAAGGGAAAAAAAAAAAGCACGGAAGAGAGAAAGGGGGGGCCAAAAAGGAAAAGATGAGAGATGGAGAATAAAATGGAGGAAAAAAAAGAATACAAGATAACACCCTGCTTGCTTCTACACCTGCAGAAACGTTCATTTTACCAGCTTTTTTACGGAAAGATCACGGTACTTACGAATGCAAGATGTATTTAGTGGTAAATGCTGCTAAATATTGAACATTTGACCGAGCAGATCCAGCCATGGACCTAGAGATCCAAGACCTCGGGACATATCACCCCCAAGCAAAGGCTCGGCAGAGCCCAGGGGTCCAGGCCCCGGCAAGCAGCCACCGGGAGTGAGCCAGCACACACCAAACCCCCCAGCCTTGGATACCAAGAACCACAAGTACACAAGCGGGCAGAGACACCAACCACCAGCAGGTAGTGTGGCGTGGAGGGAATAGGCCCCACATTTCATGGAAGGCCTAAACTAACTGATCCAGGAGAGGGAGCAGGCCAAGACCCAACCCGGCATAAAAAACAGGCACACAGTCACAATCACACATTCCCACACTCATGCGTATACAAAAAGACACTCACACCCACGCACCCAACGTAACGACAAACAACAATGGACGTTGTACACACACTCACACTCCCCATACATACTCTATACTCCCAGGTCCAGGTGCCAATACCCCACAGGGGAAACCAGACCCAGGAAGTGTTTCCCTTCCCTCTGTGGGTGGAGACAGGCAGATCACACCAGCACCTGAACCTGGTCTGGGCTAGCCCGGACTCGTGCCTGAACCTGAGCGACCCCCGGCTCAGACCCCCATCCTCATCCAGAGAGTGGGCCATGTACAAAAGAGGGATCTACATGGTCCAAACCAGCCCGCCAACCAGAGCCGCCACAGAAGAAAATAGTCCCAACCCCCCAATGAATTTCGATCCCAACCCCATGAGCCCCACACCCCCAATGAACCCCGACATGAATCTCCCCACAGGGCCACCCCCAACCAGTACACAGATTTTGAACACATGACCCCGAACGCAAACGCCATGAATCCCCCCCCAGCACATGGGCACACACCCACAGGGGAGCCTCATCTTCGAAAAAGCTGACGAAGCAACACCCACACAGCGCAAGCTCCAGACACAGCCACGCTCCAAGCACCCCCGCCGCGACCTGCCCCCACCACACAGCTCGTGGCAACGTGTTCATGATAAGAGATTGCATTTTGTTGTAAATTGATGCTATATGAATAAACTGAACCAAATTGAAATTCCCTAGGACCTACTATCTACTACCTACTAAATCTTAACAAATCCCAAGCTGCAAAGGATATCAGATAAAAACAAAATAATAAAGAAAGATTGAACTATATTGTTGGTTATAAAAAAAATTACGTCTTTTTGCAAATTTGTTTATTGTTAAAAATCTAATGCTGCGAATTAATCATGGTCTCTTAATTTACAACATTGCCATTTATGCCATGAAGATGTAAACAAATTAAAAACAACTTACACTGCATATTTCACTGCATATGTAAAATTAGTTTGTACTTCTAAAAGCGCAGAAATACATAATAGCCGATGTTGGATTTTAGACCACACTGTGATACTGTAAGAGTTTAAGAAGCATTCTGTATAAATCTAAGAGCAGAATAGCAATTCCTCTTGAGATTTATAAAAACTAAATCAAAAATTCTCCTCAAACACACAGCTAATGGCATAAACATTATACAAAAACAACAAAGTTATATAGCATTAAAATGAGTAAGAACTACAAAAAAAACCTTTCTGGATGGCTATTCAAAACACTTCCTCTAACAATACATTCAATCACATACACCCCCACAAGAACATTTTAAGCACTACCTATTCAGTCTAAGTACTCAACTGGAAATTGATAACAAAAAAATAAATAAAAATCAATTAATACTTTGAATATGACAGAAAATATTTCCCCCATTATAAAAATGTAAACCGTTTGGTTGCTAATACTAAATATTTAAATAAATGTCTGGTTCAAGCTTGACACAGAACTAGCTCTGGTATAAAGTTCATACAGCATGACAGTGCACACAGAGGGCATGGGAAATGTGGAGCCCGGCGCCTGGAAACCACCTGCTGCTATAAATACAGACTGATTCCAACATCAGGAGTTGAGCAGCAAGGAAGCCACTCAGTGGCTGATGAACAGCTGAAACAACTGAGGTTCGAGTCCTCTTCATTAGATCAAGACGTCAGAGCGTACTCTCGAAGGTGACGGGAGTTTCAGTGTCATCTTCACTTCCTGCTGTAGTGCCTGAGAGAGATCAAAAGTGGGGAAAAGATGTTGGAGAAGTTTTAAGTAGAGCCTGGATGATGCTTACATTTTTCATCAAAAATGAAATGTGAAAAAGCTAAAGACAAGCGCATCACTTAAAGAAGCATTTTTGAACCTACCGACTGTTGAATACCACCTTTGTGTTAATGTAAACAAGAAAACTACAGGAGATCTAATGCTATGCAAATTCTTGCTTGAGATAAGGAAAGCAGGGGACTAATATTTACCACTGGAAGGTGGCTATGCGGAACAAGGTTATACAGGGTTGTTTAGCTGAGTTGAATGTTCAAATACCAGATTTTACCCACCTAAAAAAAATGCTGATAAATTGGGTTTGACTCGCTCACCACAGGCTAAGGCCTTTGGTTTTTGCAGCAGGCGAGGCCCGCAGAGCCCGATAATCAGAGCCCCTACCGGGGCCGTGAGAAGGATGGAGAGCACGGCCACAGTGAGCACATCCATGCCATACTTCTGCAGCTGCTTGTCATCTTTTGTTCTGGCCATGTCTAAAGCCGTGGAGCCTATTGCTGCCTGAGAAGGACACAAAGACAAGATGTGATTTGACCCTTATTCAAAGACAACTTTTAATGAGCTCATGATTGAAGCGTAAACATGTCGGTGCATGTACTTTTAATTAGATTTTTCTACGAGGTCTGCAGAAGCACACAACAAAAAATGCTTCTCATATGACGTTTATTGACAAATCCAAGCACTGACTCACCTGCACTGTTGCTTTGGGCATCCATGCGAGAGCTATGAACACTTTTTCCTTTAAGTTGAAGCCCGCACGTAACACACACACAAAGGTGAAGAGTACTCTAACCACCAAAGCAATGAGCAAGGTGGCTATACCCAGACCTGTGAAGACATAAACACAAGCGTTATACAGGGACACCACAGTACTGACACTTCTACAGAAGAAAAGCATACTTCATGCTTCGATTAGGTTTGATTCAGCCGAAGTTTTCCCCTTCCCTTAAACCTTTTCCTATTTTGTCACATTACCACCGCAAACTTCCCTGTGTTTTATTGGGCTTTTATGTGTTAGATCAATATTTTATTATTGTAAAGGAAAATGATCTATTCGACAACCTGAGTCAGTACTTTTACCTTTTGCAGCAGTTACCATTGCAGGTTGTTTGGGGTATGTCCAAACCAGCTTAGCACATCTAGAGATTGAAGTTTTTGCCCATGTGTCTTGCCACAGATTCTTAGTTGGATTAAGGTCTGGACTTTGACTGGACCCCTCCACTGTAGCTCTGGCTTCATATTTAGGATTCTTGTCCTGCTGGAAGACGAACCTCCACCCTGATCTCAGAATTGACCTTTTTTCGCAACAACCATGTTCCCATCAACTCTGACCAGAAAAGAAACAGCCCCACAGCATGACACTGCCACTACTATGTTTAAGTGTCTGACCAATTTATTCAAGATGAGGTGCAGTGTTACCCCTCCCAACAGCATTTTGTGTTTAGGCCAAACTGTTCAATTTCTCATTTGACCAGAACATCTTCTTCACCTTGTTTCCTTTGTCCTACATGGCTTGTAGAAAACCTCTAGCATTCTTTCAACAATGGCTTTTTTTGGCCATTTTTCAAGCAAGGTGTGATCAGTGGAGTGCCCAACTAATAGTTCTCCCGTCAATAGATTCTCCTACTCGAGCTATGGTTCTCTGCAGCTCCTCCAAAGGAGTGTTCTTGGTGTCTTTTGTGATTAAAGATCTACTTGTCTTGTCAGTTTAGTTGGACCATGTCTTACTAGGGTTGCAGTTGTTCGTTGTTCTTTCTATAAACACTCTTTTAAGTACTTTCCTACCAAGACACGTAAACTGACACACAATTTGGTACAAACTGTGTATTTAAAGGTATAAAACAGAAGAGGGATGTGTTAATAGAATCACATGGGTACAAACAGGGGTATGAACTGAGCCAGAGATATTATTTTCCCTTTGTGATGCTGTTTACTTGCTGATGTACTTTAACAAACCTATGAGGCCTTCACAGAGCAGCAGCATTGATACAGATTTAAATTACATACAGGCAGTAATTGGATGAAACAACTACATTTTAAAAGCCATATATTTTTACTGCCACACTACGATTATCCACCTCTTTTCGTGGGTCATCATTTAAATTTCAACAAAATGCATTGATGTTTGTGCTTGTAATTTTGCAAAATGTGAACAAGAAACTGTTCATACTTCCAAAACACAAATATTTTACACTTAGTTTTCAAGGATAAAAAAGTTTTGCGCAGGGATCTAAAAAGAGTAACAATAGGTAAATGATGGCGGTGCCAACACGTACAGCGATTTTAATATATGCAGGACAACTAAGAATAGCCGCATCTCTCATGTCTTGTTTGGTTATGCAAATATATTTACATACATTCATAAAGTCACATTTGAATTTTTTACAATGGTGACACTGTTATTTTGAAGGCTTTGTCTATCTTTCTCACCAACTGCAAGTCCCTCCAGCTCAGAGACTCGAATCTCAGCTCCTATCAGTCCAAATAGCAGCGGCTGAAACACGTCCCACGCCCACCCAACCACCTCCTCCACACGTACCTTTTTGACAACCAGAAGACAGAAAAAAACTAAGTTTAGCACAGAGAAAACAATTTTTTATAACTTTCACACTGCGCAGTACATATTTGTCCATAAACGTCCCACTCCTGCAGTGCCATCCTAATGAACATTCCCCTCTAAATCTGGATGGCATCAAATTAAGTGTGGTAAAGCAGGCTTTGTGTATTTCTATGGCTTGCATATTCTATTACCTTTTCTGGTCCCCAGCCAAGGCCAGCCAGGAATGCCAACACCAGGGTGCAAAGGCCCCCAGAGCCTGGAAAGCCTGCCACACCACTGCCAAACACAGCAAAGACAGACAGACCCAGCACCAAGAAGGAACGCTTCATCACCAGGTGCTTCTACAAGAGAAAAACAGATCCATAAAATGAAATCAACCCGTATGGAATGCTTTATTAATCACATAAGAGGTAAGAGTGGTTGGTAAGATTTACTTGTTCTTAATCAAATGAATGTAATAACACGGACCAGTTTTTTTTTTTTTACTCTTAAGCATTAAAGGCTATGAACATTAGAGCTTCACCATAGGAAGATTAAATGATTAGAGCCTCTATGGTAAATGTGAAGAGGTCCTGTCGAAGGCTTCGTCAACTGAGCTTTTGTTGGTTCTTCACACTTTGTTTGACACAAATGCAAGTTTGATCTTTGTTCAGTATAAATACTGATTTGTAGAAAAATCTTCCTCAGCATCAAATTGAAGCACCATAATGAGTACCTGTATTACTAATGGGGTGGAAAACTCCCAAGATAAATTTGAAAACGAGCAACCTTATGTCTCTGTTATCTAACTGACCCTAAGTGAAGGCTGGGATCCTAACCTCGATGTGATCAAAACAGAAAGATAAGACTAAACTGCAATATTAATTTTGTCTTTGATACTGCTTTATTTTTCTAAAAGGTTGTCGGTAACGCCTTACATGTCCTTCCGTCTGCAGGTAAGGTATTAAGTTTAACCTTTTAACAGAAGCTCACTTAAAAAATTCTGAACTATCCCTTTAAGAAAGGCCAAGCCGAACGAGATTACATACCTGGTCAACACTTGGAAAGTACTGAATGAGAAAGCCAAGAAGGATCCCAGCAACCATCCCTCCTACAACCTCCAGGACACCTCGCAGGAGGTTATACCAAGTGGATCCTGGAAGGAAAAAGTTTGCTAGTAAATTACTTAATTTTAAAAGGGCTGGATTTCTAAAGGCACTTTAGAAAACATCTAAAGGCAGGATTATGACAATGTGGGTAGTGAGAGCAATATATATAAGAAAAAAAAAAGAGTCCTTTAGAGGAGTTTTTGATTCTCAAAATAGAAAGACAGAGATATACAGTCAACTCTGAAGTATTCGAATTGCCATTAACTTAATAAATGTAAAAGTTTTAATTTTCTAATCATAATAATCTGCACACTTACACCAGCTACAATGCTGCTTTACACCCTCTGCTGTGCTGCTGATAAACTGCAAGCCAGTATTAACAGGTTTGTTCTCAGTGTGATTCTTGCTGTTGACCAACCTGCTGCGTCTCCCCTGGAGTAAATGCAGGCGTTTTGTTTCACAAAGCACAAGAATTCATTATTATACCTTGGAACCACACAGAGTACCTGTGGCGAAGGCCATGCCCAAGCATGTGGTGAACCCTGTAATGGCAAGAATGTCGTCAAAGCTCCCAGCCGCCATCAGCAGGGTGGGAATGCCCTGTTCCACACCGTATCCGTCCTTCTGCAGCAGGAGCATCGAGGGTACCACCACGGCTGGAGTCACGGCACCCAGAACAAAGCTGCAGAAAGCATTGATTTACTTCACGATTGCAATAATGTAACACATTGAAAACTTTGTCTTTTCTGCACTGTGTAGACAGGCCACACGGTATGTTCTTAGATTTTTATGAAAACTGCAAAAAAAGTCTTAAAACTAAATTAGCAGAAACCTTCACAGTGTTTGATGTAAAGCAGAGAAGAATATCTATTTCAGTCCCTAGCAGGGGAACAGTTGATTAGTGATTCTAATGTACATTGAAAAAGCATTGATACTTCTTAAAGCTTTCCTCTTTTTGTCACCATCATTGTATTTTCCTGGGAGTTTATTTGGTACAAAAAGACAAAGTAGTGCCTAACAGTGAAGTGGAAGAAAAATGTTTTCAAAATTCTAATAATTCAGCTGGTTGAACTTGATTTTATTTAATGGTATGAGACAATAACTTAATCTTCTTGGCTAAATGCAAAAGTGCTTTGTGTGGCAGAGTGCTAACACTGCATATCACCCTGAACTCACCATCCCCACTGTGAAACACGGAGGTGGCCGTATTATGCGGTGTGAATGATGTTCTTCATAGGTTGCTATTCATAGTTGATAGAATAATGGATGTAGCTAAATACAAGGGAGAGGCTACTTTTGCAAGGCACTGTATTTTAAAAATACTTGCAACTTTTGACTATAACATAAGGAAATGAATAAACACAAAGAGTAAAGTGTTTCATTTACCCAAGAATGAAGCTCCACACCCAGGGCAAACCCATGAGGAAATGAGAGATGAGTGCTACGGTGCAGGCCTCGAGCAAGCAGGGCCCAGCTGCTACACGTACACAGACAGATTTGAGCTTCCTCAGAGCCTGATGGTGGAAATGTACATATAGCAATGATGTATGACTTTTATAGGTAGTTATTCCGTTTTTTTAAATGCTACAGAAAGCATTAAAAAGTGCACTTTTTTTACAGCTGAAATACGAGACATTCATTATTTACCAATGAGACCCGTGCTTGCTGTTTGTTGTTTCAGGGAAACTCTAAAATCTAAAGTATCCTAAATAATTTGAGGACATCACCTTTGGTCTGATGTTAATAGAATCTGCCATTATTTCAAAGAGGTTGTGGGCTTAACGAGAACCAAGTTTTAGAGCTTTGAGGTTAAACCATTAATAGTTGTTTTATTTCTTAACATTTGTGTTCAGTTTAACCACTCAACTCCTCTATGAAAATGATTCATACCTTGGGATCCAACCCCAGGCCAGCTCTGGCCAGGATGACGGCGAGAGCAATGTTTCTCAGAGACGATGACCATCTGAAGTTAATGTATACCCCATCTGTTACAACTGGGATGTTTCTCAGCAGGAAGCCCATCAGCAGCATACCTGCAGCCCCGCAGAGAGAGTTGGAAAGAGGAAAAAAAGATCTGTTTTAACTTACAATGCTGTTTATTTTCTATGGGGTTGTCTTTCACATAATAAAGATCATGTGGAAGGATTTTATGTGAATGTGGCTAGGATATGTCTTGGTTAGTTAAAATGTTCACTTCGCTTTGTTTTTTTGCATGTTGCAGTTTTTTAATGTCTCTGTCATACATTTTGGTGTAATGTTTATCAGAAAATTACATTAACAATCACAAGAGATGTACTGAGAATTTTGCTGTCGAATGTAATTGGCTGATTTTCAGCTTGATGGCAACTGACCAGAGATTGGCCAGTCGGAAACTCAGAGATCCAATGGTTTCCTGATCAATGAACACACCACATGTGAGCACAGGCCACGCTGACCCTCACAGTTCTCAACGTAGAAGTTATTAATATGTGAAGAAGACTCAAAATTAGCTATTTTCTGTGTTGGACTGTTGTTCAAAAATGAAGTCAACGGAAGCAAACAGGGTGAAAGAAGCAACTAAAAGGTGTTCTACTGTCTGCTGTCAATATAGGCTGCTAAAAGGGGGTCATGCTAGTCTCAGAAATAGTAAAAGTGACAACTATTTATATCTACTAATGCTAATAATGCTAACTGCTTATGTTATGTTAAGGACAGTTTAAATGTCCCCTGTGTATTTTGTCATGGTTTTAAAATAATAGAAAAACCCTGTTTTACTGCAGAGCTGTGTAACAGCAACTCCTTTCTCTCGCTTTCACACACACACACACACACACACACACACACACACACACACACACACACACACACTCTTGTTTTGATATATGTAGTGAGGACCATGTGTTGACTCCCATTGACTTCCATTGATTTTCAGTCATTTTCAACCCTTTCTATGCCCTAACCCTGACAATAACCCTAAACCTAACTATTACCAGTGCATGTCTAACCCTAACCCTTAACCTAAAGTCAATTCACACCTTAGTCCTAAACCTAACCGTTAGCAAAATAGGTCGTGAGGACCAGCAAAATGTCCTCACTTTGGTACAAACGGTCCTCAATTTGATGGTGAAATCGGGAAAATGGTTCTCACTGTGATGCCAAGACAGGAACACACACACACACACATCCGAGTTTTACTATCTTTATGAGGACTTTTTGGTTACTTCCATTGACTTCCATTCATTTTCCTTGATTTTTAGTGCCTAACCCTGACCCTCACACTAACCCTAGCACCTAACAATAACTCAATTCATACCCTAGTCCTAAACCTAACCGCTGTCCCAAGAACGGAATTTGAAAAAGTGAGGACCAGGAAAATGTTCTCTTTGTCAAAATGTTCTCACTGTGTCAAAATGTCCTCACTTTGTCAAAATGTCTTCACTTTGCGATAAAAATCCGAAAAATGGTTCTCACTCAGCAACAAGTACAAGAACACACACACACACACACACTCAGTGAAATGATGCCTCTGTTCCTAATATAGACAGCTAATGATTTCTCAAAACAGGAAGTCTCTTTGAGGCTCTCGTCCAGCTACAATAAGATTCATGAATGAATGAATGAGCTAATCCAACACATCTAACAGTTAGTAGCTTTTTCCAGCAAAATATTATATTAGACATAGTTGTTTATTTTAAATTTATCTTGTAGGAAATAAATATCTTTCAGATGCACATCTATGTTTTGAGGTACAAAAATGAGCTATGTATGCTGGAATTCTTATTAGTTGGGACACAGTCGGCTGTTCTGGCGAAAACATTTTTCTTATTTTTACTATAGGTGTTTTAACATGAGGGAAGTTGAAGAAAAACGTCAATTGGAAATCAGCCACAAAACCTCTGCATGAGCCATCTTATAACACTAATATTTATTTACTTTGCTCTGAACAAAAAATACTTTGAAATAGTGAAATTATAAGCACTTGTTCTTTAAAATAAACTTCTGATCTCTTCTTTAGAATTTCCTAATACTGGTTTAATCCTCAAGTTTAACAGTGACATGTTTGGCATCAAGCGACAAAACCAGGCGAGTGACAGAACTTGTTCAGTGCACACTGGCCTAAACTTCAACACTTTCTCTACCTTACCAAGGAGTGGTGGAAATGGTGGAAGTTTAGGCAGCCGGATGAGGGCGACTACTTTGCCACCGATGAGCGCACAGATGAAGAGTATGGTGATGCCAAACAGGTTTCCTCCAGGAAGACATTCGTCTTCTGTGATGGACCAAACAACGCCAAAGAGCACAGCTGCCAAAAGAACTGGGGATGGGAAGACAAGACAGACATTCACTTAAAGACCTGTGATCCATGTTGCCACCTTTGTCAGCATGAATTTAATGTTTTTTGAAAAACAGAGAGAGGTATACTGAAACAAACACTACGTGTTAGATTTTTTAACCCATTTCAAAAATATTAGAATTGTGTTTTTTATTTTTGTATTTTCATTGCACATCTGAGAATGACCGCCATACCTTTGTGGTTCCAGTTACTCAAATTATTACTGTATCCCATAATAAACAAAAGTGCAAAAACTGTTAATATAATATATAAAATAAATAAATATCCCACAAAAAAAATCATACAACTACTCATGGTTACCTTTGGTAATAAGAGAGGCAAGGAGGCCTCGTGGCGGACAAGGGCAAAACCTGTGCAGCAGCGGACAGCAGACCACTGGTGGGTCAGTGTTGGTGCAAGCATCCACCACAGGGTTGCGAGGAATAAAATAGGTGGTCTCCTCTGTCACGTTTGGAGTTGAGCAGCGCCGTACCACCATCTGGATCTGGTTCATGTTTAGATGCTTTAAAGGAAGAATCAAGGCATGGAGAAAAGAATGTCAATAGGCTACCAGATGTATAGACTCTAGAGACCTGACTACTGTGTAAAAAAGCTGAATTGTGTTGTTTCCGTCACCATTGCATACAAATGATTGATGATCACAATATTTACAACATAACCATATGAACTCTGCTTATCATTTATGAAAACATGTTAATAAATTAGAAAAAAGACAGATGTTCCTCTAACAAGTCTTTCTTTGACAAGAAATGCTCAGTCAAGTATGTGGGTTCAAATTTAGCTTTTACCTCAACATGATTCGTGGTAGGAAGAGCGATTCTCTCCAACATTGGGCTGGGAACAGGACTGGGTGCCGGACTAGGTGCTGGACTGTGCTTAGGACTCGGCTCTGTTGTTGCAGGTTTCTGGGAGGTGTCCTCCATTTCTGGCTTGTTTGCTTCTTTATCACAGCAGGTCAAACTGAAGGTTGATTTTAGCCATTTCAGGTTCCTTCACTTCATATCGTCCAGCCACTCACCTCTGACTCCTTTTCAAAATAAATAAAACAAAGAAAAATTCATAAAATAGTGTAAGTGCCAGTGTTGAAACTGACACGTGTAAAATGTAAATGTTTTAATCTCATACAGATTTTAACATTAAAGCCACTAGGTAGACTTTCCTATAAAATTAACCAAACTCACTTCAGATATATATACACTGCTCAAAAAAATAAAGGGAACATTTAAACAACACAATATAACTCAAAGTAAATCAAACTTCTGTGAAATCAAACTGTCCACTTAGGAAGCAACACTGACTGACAATTAATTTCACAGCTGTTGTTCAAATGGAAAAGACAACAGGGGGAAATCTTTGGTGATTAGCAAGACACACTCAATAAAGGAGTGGTTCTGCAGGTGGGGACCACAGACCACTTCTCAGTAGCTATGCTTTCTGGCTGATGTTTTGGTCACTTTTGAATGTTGGTGGTGCTTTCACACTCGTGGTAGCATGAGACGGACTCTACAACCCACACAAGTGGCTCAGGTAGTGCAGTTCATCCAGGATGGCACATCAATGCGAAGAAGAAGGTTTGCTGTGTCTGTCAGCGTAGTGTCCAGAGCCTGGAGGCGCTACCAGGAGACAGGCCAGTACACCAGGAGACGTGGAGGAGGCCGTAGGAGGGCAACAACCCAGCAGCAGGACCGCTACCTCCGCCTTTGTGCAAGGAGGAACAGGAGGAGCACTGCCAGAAATGACCTCCAGCAGGCCACAAATGTGCATGTGTCTGCACAAACGGTTAAAAACCGACTCCATGAGGATGGTACGAGGGTCCGACATCCACAAATGGGGGTTGTGCTCACAGCTCAACACTGTGCAGGATGCTTGGTATTTCCCAGAGAACACCAGGATTGGCAAATTCGTCACTGGCGCCTTGTGCTCTTCACAGATGAAAGCAGGTTCACACTGAGCACATGTGACAGTCTGGAGACACCGTGGAGAGTGATCTGCTGCCTGCAACATCCTTGAGCATGACCGGTTTGGCAGTGGGTCAGTAATGGTGTGGGGTGGCATTTCTTTGGAGGGCCTCCATGTGCTCGCCAGAGGTAGCCTGACTGCCATTAGGTACCGAGATGAGATCCTCAGACCCCTTGTGAGACCATATGCTGGTGCGGTTGGCCCTGGGTTCCTCCTAATGCAGGACAATGCTAGACCTCATGTGGCTGGAGTGTGTCAGCAGCTCCTGCAAGATGAAGATATTGAAGCTATGGACTGGCCCGCCCGATCCCCAGACCTGAATCTGATTGAGCACATCTGGGACATCATGTCTCGCTCCATCCACCAACGTCACGTTGCACCACAGACTGTCCAGGAGTTGGCGGATGCTTTAGTCCAGGTCTGGGAGGAGATCCCTCAGAAGACCATCCACCGTCTCATCAGGAGCATGCCCAGGTGTTGTAGGGAGGTCATACAGACACGTGGAGGCCACACACAATACTGAGCCTCATTTTGACTTGTTTTAAAGACATTACATCAAAGTTGGATCAGCCTGTAGTGTGTTTTTCACTTTAATTTTGTGTGTGACTCCAAATCCTGGCCTCCATTGGTTAATAAATTTGATTTCCATTGATGATTTTTGTGTGATTTTGTTGTCAGCACATTCAACTTTGTACAGAACAAAGTATTCAATGAGAATATTTCATTCATTCAGATCTAGGATGTGTTATTTGAGTGTTCCCTTGATTGTATTTAACTACAAGGCCTTCTCAAAATATTAGCATATTGTGATAAAGTTCATTATTTTCCATAATGTCATGATGAAAATTTAACATTCATATATTTTAGATTCATTGCACACTAACTGAAATATTTCAGGTCTTTTATTGTCTTAATACGGATGATTGTGGCATACAGCTCATGAAAACCCAAAATTCCTATCTCACAAAATTAGCATATCATTAAAAGGGTCTCTAAACGAGCTATGAACCTAATCATCTGAATCAACGAGTTAACTCTAAACACCTGCAAAAGAATCCTGAGGCCTTTAAAACTCCCAGCCTGGTTCATCACTCAAAACCCCAATCATGGGTAAGACTGCCGACCTGACTGCTGTCCAGAAGGCCACTATTGACACCCTCAAGCAAGAGGGTAACACACAGAAAGACATTTCTGAACGAATAGGCTGTTCCCAGAGTGCTGTATCAAGGTACCTCAGTGGGAAGTCTGTGGGAAGGAAAAAGTGTGGCAGAAAACGCTGCACAACGAGAAGAGGTGACCGGACCCTGAGGAAGATTGTGGAGAAGGGCCGATTCCAGACCTTGGGGGACCTGCGGAAGCAGTGGACTGAGTCTGGAGTAGAAACATCCAGAACCACCGTGCACAGGTGTGTGCAGGAAATGGGCTACAGGTGCCGCATTCCCCAGGTCAAGCCACTTTTGAACCAGAAACAGCGGCAGAAGTGCCTGACCTGGGCTACAGAGAAGCAGCACTGGACTGTTGCTCAGTGGTCCAAAGTACTTTTTTCGGATGAAAGCAAATTCTGCATGTCATTCGGAAATCAAGGTGCCAGAGTCTGGAGGAAGACTGGAGAGAAGGAAATGCCAAAATGCCAGAAGTCCAGTGTCAAGTACCCACAGTCAGTGATGGTCTGGGGTGCCGTGTCAGCTGCTGGTGTTGGTCCACTGTGTTTTATCAAGGGCAGGGTCAATGCAGCTAGCTATCAGGAGATTTTGGAGCACTTCATGCTTCCATCTTCTGAAAAGCTTTATGGAGATGAAGATTTCATTTTTCAGCACGACCTGGCACCTGCTCCTAGTGCCAAAACCACTGGTAAATGGTTTACTGACCATGGTATCACTGTGCTCAATTGGCCTGCCAACTTTCCTGACCTGAACCCCATAGAGAATCTGTGGGATATTGTGAAGAGAACGTTGAGAGACTCAAGACCCAACACTCTGGATGAGCTAATGGCCGCTATCGAAGCATCCTGGGCCTCCATAAGACCTCAGCAGTGCCACAGGCTGATTGCCTCCATGCCACGCCGCATTGAAGCAGTCATTTCTGCAAAAGGATTCCCGACCAAGTATTGAGTGCATAACTGTACATGATTATTTGAAGGTTGACGTTTTTTGTATTAAAAACACTTTTCTTTTATTGGTCGGATGAAATATGCTATTTTGTGAGATAGGAATTTTGGGTTTTCATGAGCTGTATGCCAAAATCATCCGTATTAAGACAATAAAAGACCTGAAATATTTCAGTTAGTGTGCAATGAATCTAAAATATATGAATGTTAAATTTTCATCATTACATTATGGAAAATAATGAACTTTATCACAATATGCTAATATTTTGAGAAGGACCTGTATTATGTTGAAAATCATTATTTAATCAAGATTGTATCTACCCTTTAAAAAAAACCAACCTGGACATGCTTTTGGCAATACCCCACAAGGAATACGGCAGCTGATCATTGTTTTTCAGTCTTTAGAGTATGTACATTTTTCATTTTTTGTGTTCGCACTTTTCATGTGTTCAATCAAAACCTTTAAAAAGATATTTATTTCCATTATGGGAGCAAATGGTTTGAGTTGTATCTGAGAATACTATAAAAATCCTACCAGTCAACACCAATATGCATTCATTTACAGTAACATCTACAGGGGTTGGACAATGAAACTGAAACACCTGTCATTTTAGTGTGGGAGGTTTCATGGCTAAATTGGACCAGCCTGTTAGCCAGTCTTCATTGATTGCACATTGCACCAGTAAGAGCAGAGTGTGAAGGTTCAATTAGCAGGGTAAGAGCACAGTTTTGCTCAAAATATTGAAATGCACACAACATTATGGGTGACATACCAGAGTTCAAAAGAGGACAAATTGTTGGTGTACGTCTTGCTGGCGCATCTGTGACCAAGACAGCAAGTCTTTGTGATGTATCAAGAGCCACGGTATCCAAGGTAATGTCAGCATACCACCAAGAAGGACGAACCACATCCAACAGGACTAACTGTGGACGCAAGAGGAAGCTGTCTGAAAGGGATGGTCAGGTGCTAACCCGGATTGTATCCAAAAAACATAAAACCACGGCTGCCCAAATCACGGCAGAATTAAATGTGCACCTCAACACTCCTGTTTCCACCAGAACTGTCCGTCGGGAGCTCCACAGGGTCAATATACACGGCCGGCTGCTATAGCCAAACCTTTGGTCACTCATGCCAATTCCAAACGTCAGTTTCAATGGTGCAAGGAGCACAAATCTTGGGCTGTGGACAATGTGAAACATGTATTGTTCTCTGATGAGTCCACCTTTACTGTTTTCCCCACATCCGGGAGAGTTACGGTGTGGAGAAGCCCCAAAGAAGTGTACCACCCAGACTGTTGCATGCCCAGAGTGAAGTTGAACATCTCCCATGGCCTGCACAGTCACCAGATCTAAATATTATTGAACCACTTTGGGGTGTTTTGGAGGAGCGAGTCAGGAAACGTTTTCGTCCACCAGTATCACGTATTGACCTGGCCACTATCCTGCAAGAAGAATGGCTTAAAATCCCTCTGACCACTGTGCAGGACTTGTATATGTCATTCCCAAGACGAATTGACGCTGTATTGGCCGCAAAAGAAGGCCCTACACCATACTAATAAATTATTGTGGTCTAAAACCAGGTGTTTCAGTTTCATTGTCCAACCCCTGTACATCATCACGCTCATTCCAGTCAACAGAGGAAAGAAGCAGGTAAAACAATCCTACGCTCAGGAGGCAGAAAGGGAGGTGTCTGGGTAAACTGAAGTCTGAGTTCAGACTGCATGCAAGATGGCTGCAAAATACTGGACTGGGTTTTGTTTATAATTATAGAAAAACAAGCTGTGATAGCAGCAATAGTTGGTTCAATAAGTATTAACTCACGAGTGTTTGAATACAAATGCATGCCGCACTTTTCTGATTTTTATTTCTTAAAGATTTTGAAACCCTGGATTCATTTTCCTTTCTATTTGTAATATGGACTAATTTGTATTGGCCAGTCAACTAAAATCGCAGTAGTATACATTGTAGTTCTGGCTGTAACAAGACAAAATACCAAACCGTTCAAGGGGTATTTACATACTTTTGCAAGGAACCATATATGTTATGTTTTGGCATAGTAAATTTGAAACACTGGTTTATAAGGGATAGAAAAAAAACCACTCGTGATTATTTTCATTATTTTTTTCAGCTTCACCATCCATGGCAGTATCCAGTCTAACTCTGGCTTAAACATGTAAAGATTAACCTTTTGTAACTCAAATGCAGCTTAAAGAGTCCAAGTCAAAATCTATCAAGTCATCCATCCACTGTAGTGTTTACTATTGCCAGCTGATCAGCTCCAACGGTATGCCTCTTGTGATGTCATCAACCAAAACACACACAAAAGAAAGTTAGATGTTTTTTTATACTTCGTTTAAAAACGTTATATGTTGTTAAACTGAGCTATGAAAATAACCACTTCATTACCCAATTGTGTCTTTTATGGATAGTGTATAATTGTTAGAGGTAAAAAAGAGCTAGTAGATAGAATAGAATCAGAATATCCTTTACTGCCATTGTTACAAGTACAACAAAACCGAGAAAAAAAGCTATCTGGTCAGTGCATGAGCAATAAATAATTGATGTAAAATAGAAAAATAAAAGCAGTGTTTAAACATTAAAATAAAGCACTGAAATCATTCAGTTGTGGTCTATATAAAGCGTGTCTACACTGCTAATGTACTGTTAAGTTGCAAATCAGAAGTCTTGTGCTCAGTATACAAATAAATACTTTAAAAAAGAATCCCTATATTAGTCTATAAATTTCTAAACTACTCAGCTGAATAGCACATTGAAATTACCATTGATATTAATAAATACATTTTAAATAGCTGACAACAGCTGTGACATTACAGTCTGATATAAATCAACCTTTAGGTAATAAAGATACAGGCCTCTACTAATAACTAACGCTACTCCAATGTTTTGATAGCTGCTTAGAGCAACAGACGTTGGATAATCCACAAACAAACCGCACTAATCAATACTTACAGCTTCACCATATGGCACACCTAGCTAGCATTAGCCCAAGCAGGTAGGGTGCTTAGCAACTGCTACCAGTAACAATACAGTTACAGTTAAGACAGGTCTGTTGCTACACGCTGCTCAGTTATGCTTGTACACTATATTAGTTAGTTTAGTACTGTAGAGTTAGGGTGCACGGCGGTCTAGTCCCACAGCAACAGCTACTGTAAGCTGCTGAAGCTAGCAGTTATCGACTAGTAATACACCATTCGCCATGAATCCATTATCGGACATATATTCATCTAAGCTGTGACTGCGGCTTAAAATGATATTTTCGTAAAATAGTTTGACTAGTTTAAAGTATCTTACTTCGTCGTACATAGTTTACAAAGTAATTCTACACCAGTGACAGCGCTGTGACGTTCTCCCATGTCTTGAAATAAGCGCGGGGATGTGACTTGTGGCCCTTTGAAGGGAACCAAATCTTCTGGATCCGTTCACTTCAAAAGAACCTTTCAAATGCTCTATTTTTGAAAATGTACATATTTGGAAGAACAAGCCATTTTATCCCTAATATACTTTGAAATAGGATGTGTGGGTGAAATTCACAAAAACGTTGAATCATTTTCATTAATAGTTGTATTTAAAAGGTGCCAAATAGACCAACAGTATGTTCACGCAAAACAAAATATTTCTCTTTTGATATTTTTATAAGATTAAGTGTAAAATACCAAAATAAAGATCAAATACCTGTGTAGTTCTTTACTACAAGTGTGCGCTTTAATAGCATTTTAGTGCCTTTGTAATATATAAACAAAAGGTGTACTTGAGTTGCTTTGGCAGAAACAAAAATCCCCTACTGCCCCATTAAATATAACAAGGCAATGCACTGATGGTTAACTCTTAACTGTAAACAATAACCAAGGAGCAACAAGCAACCAAGAAGCAAGGAGCACGCCATGACGGCCCTCCTCCTCCTCGTTCCCGCTGCAATTGAAAAAGTAGAAAATGCAATGCGTGCAGAGGCTTATAAGCAAAGTAGAAAAAAACAAAACCGCTCTCAGTGGCTGAGACTCGAGTCCCATCTGTCAAGGAAAAGAGCCGTTCAAAAGAATCGGATCGTTCGTGAATGTCACATCACTAAGCACGGCTCACATTGCATACGAATATCTCAGGCACAGAAGAGCGCTAAAAGTATCAAACCCAATAAACAGACATGGTTTCAGAAAGTAAAGCTAATCTAATGTATTAATACAAAAACAAGGGAAGTCTTGTCCGACACGATGCGCCTCTTCCTCGGTGGCTTCAAGCGATCTTGCTCCGTTCAGACAGCGAACCCTCCGGTCCTATTCTAAACTCACGCTGGCTACCTACAGAGACCCTCTGTGTAAGCATATTGCAGAAGAGAAACAGCTCACCTCACATTGTAAACACAACCATGGCATGCAGACTGTCAGTGACAGCGTCTGTGGCACAAACACCAGCTGGGTACTGGGAATGAGGCGGATTAGTGATGGACAAGCAAATACTGTATATATATAGGGCGAAGGCAAGCTGGAGGTGGGGGAGTGACAAGACCATTCATTTTGCAATGTTTACATTTGACAGTTCGCTTCAGTTCTTCTGACAAACCGAGAGAAGAAATAATAGATTTTTATGCACAGTCTCGTTCGATGTTGAAATGTTTGATATAAAGCACAAACATGCATGCTGTACAGTGAAACAAAGGTTTTCACATTGTATCACACTACAACAAACGATTTTATAAAAACTGTATGTGACAGACCATTTTGTTAAATGGAAGGGTGGAAAATTAAAAACCTTAGAAATAAAAATGTGAAAAGTATGCCAAGCTTTTGTGTTACGCCCCCTTTACTCTGATACCCCCAAAAATCTAATATAATCTAATGGGGCCACTAAACCCTGGGGAAATAGTGTCAGTATAAATACATATGTGCTGTGAAAGCCTTTGAGATTTGTGAGGAAACATTCATGAACAAACAGCATAATGAAGATGTTGGAACACAGCAGACAGGTCAGAAGACAAAATTGGGGAGAAGTTTAAAGCAGGGTTAGGTTATAAAACGATATAATAACCTTGAAAATACATTTTTACCCTATCACCCAAAACTGGAAACAGTATTTTATTATAAAATGTAATTGTTTACTATAGAAAACCTACAAAAACATGGCAGTTTGCCTAAACTGACAGGCTGGGCAAAGAGAAAATGAATTACAAAAGGAGCAAAGCGGCCCATGGTAACCCTGGAGGAGCTGCTCAGGTGGGAGAACAGAACAGAACAATCATTAGTTGTGCCCTTCAGAAATTCAGCCTTTTATGAAAAGCTGTAGCGAAAAAGCCCCAAGAAGTCCTTTTTATTGACAAGACATGCAAGGGACAAAGCAAACTTATACCACTTTGGTCAGATGAAACCCAAATTTAGCATTTTATCCTACATGGAAAGGCTGTGTGGAGGAAAACCAGCACCCCCAGTTCAACATGGTGGTGGGGGATTCATGCTGTGAGAAGGCTTTTCTTCACCAGGGATAGGCAAACTAGTCAGTTATTTGAAAGATGGATAGAGTTGAATAGCCATAGCTACAAAAGAGTGCTTTTGATTTAAGCATATTCATGTTTTAGAATGGCCCAGTCAAAGTCCAGGCCATATTCCAAATGAGAACCTGTGAAAATGTTCATCTAGAGATGGTCTCCATTAAGTTAGACTGAGCTTGAGTTGTTTTGGTCAAATGTAGCAAATATTTTAGTTTCCAGATGTGCAAAGATGATACAGACAAACCCCCAAGGTTTTGCAGCAAATGGTGGTTTCATAAAGTACTGACTAATGTGAGCTGAATAAAAATGTACGTCACACATTTTCAGATTTTTATTTGTAAAACAAAAAAAGTCTGGAAACCGTGTATCCTTATTCTATTACACAATTATGAACTACTTTGTGTTGATCTGTCACATAAGATTTATTGGACTCTGCAATTGAAAAGCCTCAAAAAGGAAAAAAAACAACTTTAAGAAGCATGAGTACTGCATGAGCATGAGTTTGCAAAGCACATTGCATTTGTTATCTTTTGACATGATGTTACATTTGCAATGCTGGTTTAACAGAGAAAGAAGGGAAAAAGCATGAACAATAAAAATAATCTTTCTAATAATCAAGACTTAATTTTAAGCTTTCCTTAATTTACTGGATTATTATAATGACAATATCACAAGTTCTTCACAGCCTCCATCCTCCATCGATGATTTGTTCCGTTCCAGTGACATAGGCTGACTGTGAAGGACACGGATACAAACCACAGGTTAATTGTGTTACTACACACACCATACACAGACGTTATTCTGCCTGACAATGCTGTTATACAAGTACAGACACTGCAGACACACTCTGTAACTCAGTGTGCCACTTCTGACGAGACTCACCTCATCTGAGGCCAGGTATACGCAGAGGTGCGCCACCTCTTCAGCAGTGCACATTCTGCCTGTTTTCTGTCGGGCCATAAAATCCTTGTAAGCCTATTGAGGGATAAGAGTTGTGGTATTTATTAACTTTAACAGCCAGTCATTAGGATTTCTTCTTGTGAAATCCAAGATAATCGGTTAGATAAACACTGAGAAAATAGTCAGGGGTCTACAGTACTTGTTCTGGGTCAGGCTGGGCCTGGATCCTAGCCCTTAAGGATGGCGTATCAACAGTTCCTGAGAAAATATATAACACAGCAGGTTAGACATTGTTCTGAAATGTTCCTAATATGCAGTGTCCACTTTTTCAGTAACTGGAGCGCGACAGACAACAAGTTTACACAGCATATACCTAAAATGCATGGAGTGTGATTCTACATGAAGAGGCTCCTGATTTCTAAGACCACAACTTCATTTGCTCCCAATTACGACAGTGGAATATTTAAAGAGTAATAAGAAATAAACTAAAATTTTGAGTGTCCAACACTGACCCGGACAAACGCAGTTGCAGCGAATGCCTTTCTCAATGTAATCTGCAGCTATGGATTTGGTAAGGCCAATCACAGCAGCTTTGGAGGTACTGTAGACGCAGCGGTTAACAACACCTGCAACCACGAAGCACATGTCATTTAGGGTTAGGTGCCCAATAAGATGCAAAGCAACTGACTGGGAAAAGAAGATTAAAAAGAATGGTCATACTTCAGTGACCTGAAGTTTTATTATGTTTCACAGTTATCACAATGCAGGAGAATATTTGTATTGTTTTTTTACCTTTTATGCTTGAAGCAACAGAAGCCATGTTAATAATGTTCCCAGACTTTTTTTCCAACATCTAGAGCAACAAAATAAAACTATCTATTAATAACATATATAGGGAGGATTTCCATTTTAAGTAAACAAAAAATTGGCAAATGTGCTTCAATCGACGCCAGTTTATTTGGTTTGTTGCCAATTCAGTGGCTGGATTAGTAACTGGATTAGTAGCTGGACAGTCACAGTTCATTGTGTCACAGGCTCAGAGTAATACAGCTAATCCTAACAGACAAAGGTTGAGAACAACTTTAAAGGCATATGTCACGTATTTTTCCACAACATTATATACGCTGTTCTCTCAGCAATGAAGTAAACGGTTTTAGGAACATGGCGGCGTGAGGAAGAGTCACCTTAGGCAGGAAAGCCTTGCACATGAGATACATGCTCCGCACATTCACGTTCATGGTGAAGTCCCACTCAGCTTCTTCGCAGTCCAAGATGGTGCCGTGGTGCACAAACCTGTAAACAAGCTGCCACACTCTGAATACAATAGAAAACGTTCCTTTGCTCTCATGGCTAAGTTTGTGAGCAAAACATCTAAATCAAACTTGATTAAAAAAAGCATTTCCACTTAGAGAATATGACTGTATTAAAGATGAGATTGGGTATTTGGGAAGGAAACTGACCAAGGGTCAAGTGAAGGTTGTACCTACTAATAGTGGAAAGCTTTTGACAGTGTAGCCTAATAGATGAGTAAACATACTTTCAGTGGAGGTCAAGTAAATTTGTTCTCCATGTTTAAAATGTTACGTTCACTGATTAACATCACAAGAAAGGTAAGGTACCCTGCAACATTAAACAGCACATCGACGTGATCATGTTCCTTCGCCAGGGCTTCCACTTGGTCCTTCTTAGTCACATCCACCACTTTAGTCCTGATTCCTGGTCAGAAAAATAGATACAGAATTGGCAAGTTAAATACTGAAAATGTATTTATTTATTACTTCACTTTGGTACACAGATTTAAATTTTGCACAATTAATAAGAAACTAATTGTATTTACTACATAAATGCTGTGTGGATATTATAAGCTGAAGTGATTAGTTTAAATTAGCTAAGAAATTGGTAAAATATTAACATAGTAAAGTTTTATGAAAAACTTGCTATAGTGTGAATCTAAGCAGACAAAATACTTTTAAGTCTGAGTGCGGAAGGTGACGTAGAAAATCTTTTAACAATGAGGCCTAGGTGGAAACGGATTGCTGTTTTGTTTTTTGTTTTTCTGAGGCATTTAGTTTAAATTCTTTAAGACACTTTTTTAGGTTTGGTCTAAACCTAAAAAAAGTTTGGTCTAAAAAAACCTGTTAGCCGAAACTGTGGAATATAGGAGCTCAGCTGAGCAGTAGGGTGGGTGATGTCATCAGATTTAGGCAGGAAAACACATAACTTCATGAAATCTAACCCATTTAACACTAAATGTTTCCTTAGACCTCTCTAACACGTAGCATACAGTTAATTTCATTGTGGGGTAGGTTATCGACCAACAATTAAATTAAATACGTGTTTTAAACTTGGCAGTAACTGTTACTGATAGGATAAAACAGGATATAATGTGATTTTACAAAACTGTAAAATAGAGTTTAAGATGTAATTTTTTAGGACAGAAACTGATTTTATGAAATGAATTTATGAAACAAGGAGTTATACTACCACCCACCACCCTCCCTTTGTTGTTGTAACTGCCACATCTCTATTTCTACAAGCTTCTGTGTTTTTTAAGTTAATTTTGTGAAGCTTCACTAGAGGGCGTTGTGGTGTCTGAATAGACGTGTGTTGTATAGAGATATGTCAAGAAAAAGCGATCTCAGGAAGAAAAGGTACTCTGCCAAGTACCAAGATACCTCTCTCAACGACCATCTGTTAACCGTTCCTGACCTGATGTATACTTTGGTGGGTGTTCTTTGTCGTTCTCCTAAAAGTTCTGTCGCATTCATGTGTGATACAGAACAAATGTTTCACCAATTCCACGTCACAAAGAAAGATCAGGATTATTTAAGGTTTCTTTGGTGGGAGAAGGGAGGCTTGGAAGTGACACCATCAGTCTACCGAATGAAAGTTAATCTTTTTGGAGCAGCGTCTTCTCCAGTCTGTGCCAACTTCGGTTTGAAACACCTTGCAGCCCAAGGTGAAGATAGCTTTCCAGAGAACGCAATACGCTTCATACAGAGAGACTTTTATGTTGATGATGGCTTGGCAAGTGTTTCTACTGAGAGCAAAGCCATTCAACTTATCAAAGACTAAAGAAAGCTGTGCTCTACAGGGAAGTTAAGACTTCACAAGTTTGTGTCCAATAGTGAGAGTGTTATGTCCACTATTCCAGTTGAAGAGCGTGCCACAGTTAAGGATATGTCTCTTAGTTTGCCACGCACTGAAAGAGCTCTGGGAGTGGATTGTTGCATCACATCAGATACTTTAAAATTCAGAGTTCAAGTCAGGTCAAAGCCATTGACAAGGAAATGAGTACTTTCTATTGTAGCCTCTATTTATGATCCCCTTGGTTTTATTGCACCGTTTGTCCTCGTAGGCAAGCAGTCTCCAGCAAATGTGTCGGAATAAGGTCGGTTGGGATCAAGAGCTTCCAGAACATTTAAGATTCCAGTGGGAGTCTTGGATCAAATATCTTTCTGGTTTAGCTGACATACAGGTCCAAAGATGTTTTGTTCCATGTGATTTTGGACGAGTCAAAAGCTATGAGTTACATCACTTTGCAGACGCCAGCTTCAATGGATATGGTGCATGTACGTACCTGCGAGTCATTAGCCAAACAGATCAAGTCCATTGTTGTTTAGTAATGGCCAAGTCAAGAGTCACACCTTCTAGTGTCACAACTATCCCTCGACTCAAGCTCTCGGCAGCAGTTGTTGCTGTTAGAGTTAGTGATCTACTCAAAACAGAGCTTGAAATCCCAGACATGCAAGAGTTCTTCTGGACAGACTCAACCGTTGTTCTTAGCTACATTAATAATGACCCCAGAAGATTTCAAGTGTTTGTAGCTAATTGCATAACCCTGCAGCCTCTGATTGGTTCACAGGACCAGCCTTTCTCTGGGAAAGGAACCTACCTGATAGAGATGTCAAGGTGGCACAGACCAAAGGAAATGACCCGGAACTTCGCAAAGTCTTTGTGTGTACTACAGAGGCTAAAGAAGAGTTAACTATTCTTGATAGATTTGAGAAGTTCTCAATGGTCCAGATTGATCAGAGCACTTGCAGTCTTGAGGAAAAAGGTGAAGGAATTTAAGGGTGAAGTACTGCAGAATGAAAACGGAACAAGTTTAGAAGAGAGAAGAGAAACAGAACTGTTCGTCATTAAACTTGTTCAACAGAAAGCTTTTGCTGAAGCAATAAACAGTCTTAAATCAAAGAAAACAGTTTCCAAGACCAAAAACCATGAACTGTACAAGCTAAGGCCATTTTTAGATGAGAAAGGCATACTCAGAGTCGGCGGACGCTTGAGTCAAGGAGTGTTACATCCACATGTGAAGCATCCAGCAGTACTCCCAAAGGACAGTTATATTTCAACTTTATTAATAAGACATTTTCACTCTAAGGTTCAGCACAAAGGTCGTGGAATTACTATGAATGAACTGCGAGCCCTCCTAGAGGCTATGTTGTCTAGGGCTTAAATGCCCCTGGTAGGGTCTCCCATGGCAAACAGGCTCTAGGTGACGGGTCAGACAAAGAGCGGTTCATGAACCCCTCATGACGACTACAAAATCGAGGCACGTGACGTCGCCCGGTACGGCGGAGCCGGGGTCCCACCTTGGAGCCAGGCCTGGGGTCGGGACTTGTCGGAGAGCGCCTGGTGGCTGGGTTGCTCATCGTGGGACCCCGCCGGGCCAAGCCCAAACGAGAGATGCAAGACCATCCCCCAGTGGGCCCACCACCTGCAGGGGGAACAGTGAGGGGCCAGTGCAAAGAGGATTGGGCGGCGGACGAAGGTGGAGACCTCGGCGGCCCGATCCCCGGATGCTTAGGCTGGCTCTAGGGATGTGGAATGTAACCTCGCTGGGAGGGAAGGAGCCTGAGATTGTGTGGGAGGTCGAGAGATATCGACTAGAAATAGTCGGGCTCACCTCCACGCACAGCGTGGGCTCTGGAACCCATCTCCTCGAGAGAGGCTGGACTCTCTTCTACTCTGAGGTGGCCCACGGGGAGAGGCGGCGGGCTGGGGTGGGTTTGCTTGTTGCCCCCCAGCTCAGCCGTCTAATGCTTGGGTTTACCCCAGTGGATGAGAGGGTCGCCTCCCTGTGCCTTTGGGTTGGGTTAGTCCATATGTGTTTTGTGGACCTGGAGAAAGCATTCGACTGTGTCCCTCGTGATGCCCTGTGGGGGGTGCTCCGGGAGTATGGAATCGGGGGCCCTTTACTAGGGGCCATCCGGTCTCTGTACAAGCGGAGCAGGAGTTTGGTTCGCATTGCCGGCACTAAGTCGGACCTGTTCCCGGTGCATGTTGGACTCCGGCAGGGCTGCCCTTTGTCACCGGTCCTGTTCATAACTTTTATGGACAGGATTTCTAGGCGCAGCCAAGGGCCGGAGGGGGTCTGGTTTGGGGATCAGACGATTTTGTCTCTTCTTTTTGCAGATGACGTGGTCCTGCTGGCCCCCTCTAGCCAAGACCTACAGCACGCACTGGGGCGGTTCGCAGCCAAGTGTGAAGCGGCAGGGATGAAAATTAGCTCCTCCGAGTCCGAGGCCGGAAAAGGGTGGCTTGTCCTCTTCGGGTTGGAGGGGAGTTCCTGCCTCAAGTGGAGGAATTTAAGTATCTCGGGGTCTTGTTCACGAGTGAGGGAAGAATGGAGCGGGAGATCGACAGATGGATCGGTGCAGCTGCCGCAGTAATGGGGGCACTGTGCCTGTCCATTGTGGTGAAGAGAGACCTGAGCCGAAAAGCGAAGCTCTCGATTTACCGGTCGGTCTACGTTCCTACCCTCACCTATGGCCATGATCTTTGGGTCATGACCGAAAGAACGAGATCCCGGATACAAGCGGCTGAAATGAGCTTCCTCCGTAGGGTGGCCGGGCACTCCCTTAGAGATAGGGTGAGGAGCTCGGCCATCCGGGAGGGGCTCGGAGTAGAGCCGCTGCTCCTCCACATCGAGAGGAGCCAGTTGAGGTGGCTCGGGCATCTATACCGCCTCCTGGACGCCTTCCTCGGGAGGTGTTCCAGGCACGACCCACCGGGAGGAGTTCCAGGGACGGCCCAGGACACGCCGGAGGGAGTATGTGTCTCGGCTGGCCTGGGAACGCCTTGGGCTCCCCCCGAATGAGCTGTCTGGGGAGAGGGACATCTGGGCGTCTCTGCTGAGTCTGCTGCCCCCGCGACCCGGTTATAAAGCGGAAGACAACGAGTACGAGTGAACTGCGAGCTAATGGTTGGTGGATACTTGGAAGCAGCCGTGCAGTGTCATCATACATCTTCAAGTGTGTCAAGTGTCGCAAGTACAGATGGAAAACAGAGTCTCAAAGCATGGGAGATTTACCAGTAGACCGGACAGAACCTACACCACCCTTCACCTATGTAGGCATGGATTGTTTTGGTCCGATTTTCATCAAAGATGGACGGAAAGAGCTCAAGAGGTATGGGCTCATACTTACGTGCCTATTCATGAGCCATACATCTTGAAATAGTAGACGACCTAAGCAAAGACGCATTCCTCAATGCTTTGCGAGCGCTTATTGCAATCAGAGGTAATGTTCGGCAACTAAGATGTGACAGAGGAACCAATTTTGTTGGTGCCCAGAGAGAGTTTGCTAATCTCTTAAAGGATATGGATCAGGAAAAAGTGAAAGTACTTGGATGTGAATTTCTCATGAACCCCCCATCAGCTAGCCACATGGGCGGAGTGTGGGAAAGGCAGATAAGGACAATCCGTAGTATTCTTTCAGCTGTTCTCGACCATTCGATGAAGAGACTCGACACTACATCTTTGAGAACTTTGTTGTACAAAGTTATGGCGATTATCAACAGCAGGCCACTCTCTGTGGAATATTTGAATGATCCTACAGGCCCCGAACCGGTGACACCTAACCACATCCTAACTATGAAGTTAACCATTGTTCAACCTCCACCGGGAGAGTTCATGAAAGAAGATTTGTATCTTCAAAAACGATGGAGAAGAGTACAATATTTGGCCAACGAGTTTTGGATCCGTTGAAGGAAAGAATATTTACCCAACTTGCAACCAAGACAGAAGTGGAATGCACACAGAAGAGATCTGCAGACAAATTATATAGTGCTTCTACAAGAAGAGCTTGCACCACGTAACGAATGGAAGCTAGCTAAAGTCACAGCTGTCTATCCTGGAGCAGATGATAAAGTGAGAAAGGTTAGACTCTTAGTTAGCGAGAGGACATCTAACAAAAATGATAAACTAGTGACGAAAACAGTTTCATTAGAACGACCTATAGATAAGGTTATTGTTTTGCTAGAAGCAGAGTAATGTTTATTTTATTTATTTTTGCGGTTCATAAAAAATATGGTTGCTGTGCAAGGATTGGAAATGTTTGGCGCAAGAATGTGAGTGGAATAAAAATGTCCCCAAGACAAAAATAAGTAATTTCCACAAATATCTATTACACAAGCCATAATAATGAAGAAATAGCAACAAAGCGCAGCTGTTCAAAGTGTGCTTTGTGAAATCATACTTTCTGATAACAAAAATTTTATTCCACTTTGATCAGTTTGTTGTTTGGATTTTATCTCTTTGGGATTAAACTGAGTGCACCTTACCCGTCTTGGTTCATTATTAATTACCAGCAAATTACTTTTGGAAGAACTGCATGCTCACCTCTCTGATTTGGATTAAGGAGAACCCTTCACTCTTCAGACTGTGAGGCTGACACAACAGATACCTCAACTGTTGCACGTTTGCAAAAAGCAATGGTGAGTTCTAGTGTGTAACTAATCAGTTTTTGTTTTGTTTACATTTCTAAAATAATGAGGCACAAAATACCTAGTTAAAAGCTACCAATTTCAAGGTAGTTAGTAAACACAAAACCTTAAACAGAAGGGGTTACTACCGTGCCTCTAGTCTGTATTACTCAAGGTTACCAGCAGATGGCAGCCATGAACCATCAGACAAATCTCTCACCTTCAAAGGCTTCCAGCTCATTCAGCTTCTCTCCATTTATGTCCGTCGCTATGACCTGAGCTCCCTCCTTTGCAAATGCCTGTTAAAAAAAAAACCTGAGTCAGTTTTCAGTACATCGTGGTCTGCACATCTCTTGACCTTTGATTCACATTTCAATATATTTTTGCTGATAATCTTTATTTTACTCTGAGTTAAATATAATTCATTTCTGATAATGGTTGTCTAGTTACATCAGGGTAAATACTGGATATGCTAACATCTGGGTGTAATGAGAGCTTATAAGTGTAGAGTGATTATTACTGAACATCTCTTATAATGTATATCAAATTGTTAGCAACCTGCACACTAAGTATTTGAATCAATGGAAGTTGACCCTAATGAGCTGAAACTGCATAAGTGAACCTTTCACTTTAATACTCCATCAACCATAGAAAACAACCATCTTATATAAACCTCACTGGAACACGTTGAGGGACCACTGATATGAGGATTCGAGTGTTTTAGTACCACTTTGGAGAAAGTATGACATCAAGGTTTAACAAAAACATCGGTCTGAACATATGTTTACCCTATCTCAGGAATTGCTTTTAGAGCACAGCCATTAAATGAGCTCAATTGAAAAAGTTCTGCTTTTGGGAGTTCAGTCGTCTTAAAAGAAAGGCTACAGTTTTTGAACAGATTTTCAAAAAAAAAAAAAAAAAGAACACTTCATTAGGTTGTTTTTTGATTAAAACCCTTTACTATTGCTGCAGCACGTCCAATCCCCTGTGCGGCAGCAGACAGTACAATCACTTTCCCATCCAGACGGCCCATAGTTTTCACTGAAAAAGAGAAACCAAACAACAGTGGAGTATTGATCAAATTAAGCTCGATGTGATGATTTTTTCCTGATGAAAAGTCAAGCCTCTGGATCATTAACCGTCTACAGTGTTCGTGCGATATTATATAATCTCTAAGGTTGCAGTAAACTGTGCCGTTATATTACAGTCTTAACTTTTAATCTATTAAAAATGAACTCAAGCGTAGAACAGTAACTGCTGACCAAGAAGTAATCAGTGACAGTCTGTTTCTATTTAAACATAATAGGCTAAAATATCTTAAACATAGACTCTAGAAAAATAAATAAAGAGTGGTTTAAAATCCTTACAGGTTAATAAATTTCACAAGCTCTTGGCAGCGAGGAAGGTTTTAAAACTGTTAGTTTCTTCTTTCATTATGGATTTCAAATTAGAATATCAAAGAATAGTAAACCTCTTTCAATAAAAAAGTCAAAAATATTTAAATCATCATATTTATTTATACAACATAATATAGATTTGAAGCATTATTTCTGTTGGTTGTGATAATTGTGGCCTACAGCTAATGGAAACCAAAAATCTGTTTCTGAAAAAAAAAAAAAAGAAAAATTATAATTTTTATTACAGAAATGTTATGTTATGGTCTACACAATCATGGGGAAAATTACTGACTTAGTAGTTGCCCAGCAGTCATTCAATGACACCCTCCGCCCTTGTCTACGATGAGCGCTATTCAAGCGTTTTAATGGAAAGTTGAGTAAAAGTAAAAAGGTAGGTAGGAAGGTAGAAAAAAGTGCACAAGAAACATGGATAACCACAGTCTTGAGGATAAGGCTGCAAAATGTATTGCAAATATATCATATCATCGCAATATCAGTGTGGACAATATTTAATACGGCAAAGGACTGTTTGGAGTGCAATAGTTGTACTCCAATGTTGTTGTCCTTTGTCCAATGTAATGTAATATTTAGCCAGTCGTACAGTCTTGCGGCAGCAGATGTTCACCTCGGACACAAATGACATCAGGAAAGTACTGGACTGTTACTTAGTGTTCCAAAGTCCTCTTTCCATATGAAAGTACATTTTACATTTCATTTCATGTCTGTTGACGGCTGGAGATTGGGTGCCGTTAGCTTCATATGCTATGCAAAGTAAAATAAACACCCAACTTTCCACAACATGTCCTCCAACAGTGAGACTGAGAAGTCCAGACCACCCTCTCGTCCACAACTCACGGGACGATGGCCACAAATGGCGTCCATGATTTCGAACCACTGACTCGGCTTTTGGTTTGACCCGCTCCGGCCATTGTGGTCCTTAATATTAACAAAACTCTCGCTACCTCGACTCACCATTGAGATGCCACTGAATATTGCCGTCAGACTCATACGGCTGACCACACCAAGGGCCAACCAGTGAACGTCACATTTCGGTCCTGCTCAGCCCTAATGGGACCTGCTGCTGAACAGGTAACAAAAAAGCCAGTACTGGGCCACAAAAGCCAGTAATTGAAACTGACTCAAAACAGACTGAGTGGAGAGGAAAAAGGAGAGCGGACGGAAAAGGGGCATTGAAAATCAATGTCCCAGAGTCTGGAGGAAGAATGGAAAGGCCCAGAATCTAACTGTGTTTTATCAAGTCCAAAGTCAAAGCAGCAATCTACTAGGAAATCCTAGAGACTTTCAAGCTACTCTCTGCTGACAAGCTTAATGGAGATGCTAATCTAACCTTCCAACAGGACTTGGCACCTGCCAACACTGCCAAAACTACCAGTAGTCTACCTGTTCACGATCATGGTATCACTCTGCTTGATCGGTCAACAAACTGGCCTGAACTGAAGATAAGACCCCAGACCCAACAATACAGACAACCCAAAGGCCACATCTGAGCAACTTGGGGTTCCATTACACCCCAGCAGTGCCTCACTTATCGCCTCCATGCCAAGCTGCATTGATGCAGTAATCCATGCAAAAGTAGCCCCAACCAAGTGTTGAGCACATAGAAATTAACATAATTTTCAGAAGCCTGACATTTCTGTTTAAAATATTCGCTGATTTTGGGTTTTCATTTATGTAAAGCCTAATCATCATGATAATAAATACTGAAATGTATATATTGAACTTTTTCACGACATTGTAACTTTTGAAGGTTTACTTGTAAAGGACATCAACACTCTCAGGGATGGATGTGATACAGACTGCTGTGAAAGCTTTAAACTGCAGATTTTCAATCTATATCTGAACCTGTTTCTCCTGCTTTTACCGCGGCTTCGGATACAGGTAAATTATGCTGTGATGCATTTAGATAACCAAATAAACCTTCATATGTAAATAAGCCAAATTAGCTGGTATTAAACTGTTCGTTTTATTTCAAATACTGAATATCTATATCATATATTACTGATTAAACTTCTCAGGAGGAAATCTAGTACAGTTATCAGAACACCATGAAATCTGTTGCATGTAATTTTCGCCATAACATTTCTGAGTTAGTTTCGCAAACCTCTCAAACGCCTATTTTACGAATAATAAAAAAAAAGTATATTGAAAACTGTCTGCGGGTACGTAATAACCTTCAGTGGAAGATATGAAGAAGTAAATGCTTCAAAGAAACATGAACTTTAGGTGGAAACTCACCGTCGTATTTTCGGCTAAGACACGGCTGAAGTAAGGGAAGCCACACGTGACTTCCATCTTACGCAGTGATTGGTTGGAAACCAGGAAGTGGTTCTGTTAAAAAAAGAAAAAAAATGTACGAGTAATTCCAGAGTTGTCTGCTGAAGGGCGTTGAGATGATCTCCAGTAAAAAGCTCTAATAAATCGTTGCAAATTATTCAGAAGTACTGAGGTTGTTTGCGTTTTATGTTAAATTGGCTTGTTTACAATGTTTGCATACTGTAACCAGCAGGAGTCAGTGTTGTGCCACTTTTCTTTTGGTTTGGAGGGTGCAAAGTTTAGGAACTACTGTTCTACAATAACAAAATAAGTACTGCCTAAAAGTTTAGAGAGATGAAAAAATTGTTTTCCTATTTATGTTACCGAGAGTCGTTCCTGCTGCATCATTTATTGGAGATAAACTCTTACTCGAGAAGATCATTTGTTTCTCTAGTTTTTCTCTAATTCATGAGTCATGATTATCATAATTACAAAGAAAACATCTGTATTTCAAGACTGCTCAAGCGTCCATAGCCTTATTAAACAGGGTAATCTGCAACCTATATATGCATCCATTTAATTTGCTTAAAAAGCATGTTATATAATAAGACACGCATTTGCTGTAGGACTTATAATTGGCCTCACTTACGTAAATGAGGTGGGTTAATGTTCAATTCAGCTGTCAAGACTGACCTTTGAGATCTGCTTGAACCTCTCCATGAGGCTGTGTATGGGGGTTAAAGGTCTTGAAAAAGTAAAACAGAAACAAATTTAGTTTAATAAATGTATACAATATCAGGAAAGAACTATCTAACTATTTGTTCGGCTAAACATATAAAAATTCAAAGCTCATCCTTAAATTTTCAAACATCTTACATTACAATATATTCCTAGGTGGTGTTGGTGGTAGCACTGTTGCCTTTCTGCTAGAAAGTCCTGGGATTGGATCCAGGCCTGTGTTTTTTCTTCATGTTGTTTGCATGTGTGGGTCTTCTCTGGACCCTTGGTTTTTCTCCCCCAGTACAAAAAATTTTTAGTTTATTTGGTCTCTCTAAATTGCCCTTATGTTTGAGAGTGTGTGTACATGGTTGTTTATCCTGTGGACCAGTCCAATCCGGGATATACCAAGCCTATTGTCAAATAACTCCTAGAGATAGTCACCAGCCACCACCCCACCCCAATATCTGCAACCCTGCATGGATAAGCAGGTGTAGTCAAAGGATGGATGTATTCTTCACACGGATGAGATGTCTGTGTAGCTTACAGTAAAAATAAATCTGATATGAACTGCATTAAGTTGAATTCAGTTTTATAGTTTCTTTATATTGCACCAATTCATAATGATGTCATCTCAAGACACCTTACATAACAAAGCTAAAATCTACTATTCAGTTCAAAGTCTAATCCAATACAGTCAGATTTATATTTCAGTCCAATTAAAAACAGTTCAGTTCACTAAATCATTATGAAATATACTCAGATTTAATTGATCCAATAAAGCCAATCAATTCAAACGTGTGTTAAGGGAAACCAGCCTCATCCTGAGCAGCATGAAGTCACAGAAGAGAGGAAAGTCTCTCTTATCAGGAAGAAACTTCCAGCAGTAGAGGGCTCTGCTGGAAGTTTAAAGCACAATAAAGCACGAGTTATATTGTGCGCAATTGTCCTTTGCTGTTCAAGAAAGTAGAGTAAAAACACCCCTTTAACCTCATACCCATACACTTTAAATGAACATGCATTTACCCTTCGAAATATAAAAGTGATGAACAAATGAATACTTATTAATATTGAGAAAAGACTATAAAATAATATGAAGTTGTAACATATTTTGCTATTTTCTGAAATTGTTCAGTGTAATAACTATTGAAAAATATTCGCTTATTCCTGACTGCTTAGCATCTTTTCTGGACATGTTCGGCTCCTTATCTTGACTCCTGAGACCCTCAGGGATACGTAAAGCTGTACAAAATGTTGTCAGTACAGTCGATCAATACGAATCTCCCACACTGAAACAAGTTGTTTTTAAGCTTCCAGGTACCTGAATTTTTGTTCTCTTTTGTCCTGGAGCTCTGTAAGGTGGCATATCTTCAGCGTTTCCACACATCTCTTGCATCCCTAGGCCCTATAGCACCCTTTTACCATCACTGCATCTAGTATATCCCAATCATTCTTTCTCTCTCATCTATAGGCCCTGTCACTTTCATCATCTTCATTTGGCTTAGATAGCTTCAACACCCTAATACTTTGTCATATTTTAGCCTTATATATATAAATCAAATGGGTTTGAATAAATTTTTGTGAACTTGCAATTACTGGCCAGTTGGTGGCAGTATATGTAGTGATGCATTAAAGACCAATAAAAAAGCTTGATTGCAAGTATGTCCACAACACCCAATGCACCTCAAGGAAACGTTTTTTTCAAAAGCTTTATAAAGCCCCAGCTACTCCCAATTTCTACATCTTTGCTCGGGAAATTGAAGGTGATATAATTTTCATCCAATTATTTTCAAGCCTTTTGAAATTTTTCTGACAAAGTTTCTGGAAATCCTAAAGAATTTGGCATACCACATTGTATCAGATCAAAACTTTCTTTACAGTGTGCAGAGTTAATAGGGTCTCAACAGTTTCTGAAGGAAGAATGGAGGAGAAAATATATTCAGCTATTTTTAAATATCAGAATTTGTCGTGGGATGGCACCTCAGGACCAGAGGGAGTTTACTGACTCTCTAATCTGGGAATATTCAGATATGTTTTCTAAAATAATTTGGCAGAGGAGCCAGCTTTGGAAAGTGAACTGATACTTTTATCAGTGTGACTTGACTGTGCAGTTCTGCGTTATACATTAGACACTGAACAGTGTCTGTTGTCACAGCCTAGTACTGAAGTGAACCAGGTAGTAGGTTTTAATTAATATTTAGGTACACAGTAGTTAGAAGTATAAACTCAGAAATCTGTTGAGGTTTAATATTGTTATTGGTTATTGATTTTAACAGGTTTTAGTAGCATGATCTATACGGTAAATACTGTGTTCTGCAATACTAGTTGATGGTACTGGTTAATTTTGGATGATTATTGGCCACCATGAGTAAATCTTTCTTTACAAATAAGTTACTATTTGTCTAGTTTATTCATGTGTCCACATGGTTGGATTGTTGAGGGAGAATGGCACAATGAATGCAATGAGATCTTTTCAGCATATAAATCTGGTCGTCAGTTTGAGATTTACAAAATGCAATATGTGGATCGGTATTAGTAAAGGTTTTTGTCGATGCTCAATTTGAATTTCCATTTAATGATGACTTTGTTCACATGATCTGAAGTGGTTGTGTTCCATGTAGGACTGGGTGAAACAGTTTGCTCTTAACTTTATACCTGCACTAATGAAACTGCTACACACATTTGTATGGGTTTCTGTTTATTTTATATATAATATATCTGAAATGAACAAACAAAATTAGGAGTTTATTCAGGATTTACTTCCAAATGATTATTGAAATCCAGTACTGAAAAGCCGTATTGTTTTTACTGCTTACATTTTCAGAGGGTAACTCTTTTTCCTCTTTTAATGGCAGTGGTTCTACAGTATTTTTTATTTTTTTGATCTTTGATTACCCTGATTACCCAGTTCTTACCACTGAATACAAAATGCCTGTATTTTGTTATGGACACAACAATTGATTCCTGTCCACACTTCGAAAACAGGTAAATATATCTCTGCACAAGCTTTGTGAGACAAATTTCAACTCATGGGGAGAATTTAAATGGATACTGAATTCATTATAAGCTTTGCACTCCCTCTGCTAAATAACAGACTGTGAGAATCCACACAGAAGAAGAAACTTTAATTTATTCTTCCCAAGCTGTGGAAAGGTATTAATGGCAAAAGAAAATTGATGTTCTAGAATGTTTGACTAACAGGATTTGACTAACAAAGATAAATAGTTAAGGAACACTTTCAAGAATCAATGAGGCACTATAAAAGCTACATTGATGTGACTTGTTGCAGCTCTTTAGTGGTTTATTGATTGGATTGAGTCAAAGGAGAAAATGAAAGAACTCCCCTCCTTACGGCAGCATATGCATTAAATCCAAGGTGATCTGTCAAGACCGTCTGCTAGGCTGCCTGTATTTGTTTAAATGTATCAATTTAATGGCTATTGAACCAATATAGTTTACATTTACCAAAGCAAACAAAGGGATTGAGTCATTTCAGTAAACGGAATAGGGAAGAACATTTAGTTTCATAGTGGAGTAGCTGACTACTCAGACTGTCCATTGTGCCATCTTTGTGGCAGCTGATGTTTTGCAGATAGTGCTCTGTAGCTCCCACTTGAAGGTAAAGGTCTGAACAGTTTGTGTCCAGGATGTGTGGGCAAGGTTATTAGGAAAATATGTACCAAAAATGTACTTCATATAGCAGGGTTTTATTTTTTTATTGTCAATTTACAAATGTCACCTCAAGACTCTTCACAAGAAAATTCTAATTTATTGAATATGACTACAGTCACATTCAGGTCAAAATCAAAGACAATTGACCCTATGTTGCCAAGAAAACCCTAGTCAATTGTTTTGATTTACTGTCTTTGATTTGTGCAGTTAATAGCAACAAAGGGTTGTTTTAATTGTTTTGTCCTGGAAAAAGACACACGTAAACACTTAATGTATTTAAAAATAACTGCTGTCACATCTTAATGGTAAACCCGTTTTAAGATATGTTGTAAAATTACAGTATGGTGCAGTAAGTAATTGTCAAATCTGAATTCATTTAAGCCTCTTTCACAAAACACTTTAAAACGGGATTTAGAGTCTTTATTCCACCTTATCGTGTTTTGTGAAGTCAGGCCACCTCTGTTACTCTTCTGACTCGCCAAGGTAGAGGTAGTCACAGGCCCGTATTAGCTGGCTTAGATAGGGCTTCCTGGGTCAAGGGAGTGATGTAGCGATGACAAATGGTTTTCTGAGACCAGCTAGCCCTGGGATCTGAAAGTGTCAACAAGGCTCAGGCATCATTTCCAAAAAGAAGAGTAAGAAGGTGAAATGTAAATTTGATTTGATACATTTGCTCAGCCAACTACAGGATTGCTACACTCAGTTTGTCTGTCATTAATGTTTTGAAATGAATAGTATGGGGTGATTTTCTTACAACTTTCTCAACTTGTAAATTACGGACAGCCAGAAGCAGCTCAGAGACTGCTCTTCTTCACGGGTTTATGCAAAAGAGGTTTTGAAACTTTCTCCCCTCAGTGGTTTCCTTATTCATTAGATCTTTTTGTTCCCCATTTTGACTGAGTTGTGAAACCTAGTTTTTCTTCTAAACCTGCTGTTTGCAAACCACAGTTTTAGTACAGTACAGTTTTGCTTTGGGGTGCTAAAAAGCTAAAAGTATAAGGCCATTGAGCCTACAGCTACAAATTCTGTTTGTAAAGTTGGTAACTGGTAAAGAGTCACTTTTTTCCTACACTACATTAATATTTGAATTAATGACATGTAAATCTACACGTGCCGAGTGTGAAGCAGCTGGGATGAAGATCAGCTCCTCCAAGTCCGAGGCCATGGTTCTCGACCGGAAAGGGGTGGCTTGTCCTCTTCAGGTTTGAGAGGAGTTCCTGCCTCAAGTGGAGGAGTTCAAGTATCTCAGGGTCTTGTTTACTAGTGAGGGAAGAATGGAGCGGGAGATCGACAGACGGATCGGTGCGGCTGCCGCAGTAATGTGGGCACTGTGCAGAGGGACGTCTGGGCGTCTCTGCTGAGTCCCGCTCCCGGATAAAGTGGAAGACGACGAGTATGAGTACGAGTAAATCTACACGTGGAACCGAAAAGGTTGATAAAATTTAGCTGTGTTAGCTGAACCGCTAACCTTGAGATGACATTATCACGCCTGCTGTCAAGACGGCCATCTTGTGAGTGCATACACACTTTTCTGCCGTCATCTTATGAGTGTCAGCTTGTATTCTGGAGAGAAGTTGTTAGTGTTTTCTGTATATGTGTGTAGAGCTTGCTGTTTGAGAGCACATGTGAATACAATCCTTGATCTATTGTTCTAAAATACCAAACCTCACCATTCACTATTCATAAAACAATAATTGACAGAGACTGAGAGCTGTTTGGCTATTAATTCATGATAATCAGGTGGTGCAGTGACTTGGTAATTTTGATCTAAACCACTAACTTTGTTAATAATTCCCTTTAGCACTTATGAATAGTTATTCATAGCCAACCAAACCGTTGTATTGGGCCCAGTGGACCAGGGTTGTGGACTGCTATTAACTGACTCATCTGCCGACTATATTCCATATAATTACCCTAATCATATACATTTTCTTTCTTAGTGTAAAACCAGTATCTGTAGAATCTGTGAACTTCAACATGAATTTCCTGGAGATCCAGTCCATACTCATAAAGTGTAAAGTCACATTACTGGAGAAACTTACATTTAATTAGTGGATTGTGCATATTAAATTCCACTGTAAATTTAATTAAAGGAAGAGTTAATGCTTATTGCCACAAAGTTGTCTGAACACTTTTTCAGTCTGCCAGTGTTGGCATTGTCAGTGAAGGAAAATAGAAAATCTGTGGACAGATTGCATTTTCTCAATTAAAACCAAACACATGGCTCATGCTTTGTGTTCACAGAAGACATATTTAAGGCTCTGCTGGGAGAGAAGCTTGGTTGTGTTTCACTGTCTAATGACCAAACATAAATCCATTACCAGCTTGTATAAATCATCGGTGCTGTAGCTGGGCCTTTCTTTGTTAAGTCTGTCACACTGCCATTTGACAAGATATATTTAAACCAGCAATCATATGTTCCTTTATAATAACTAAAAGAGGAGGACAAAGCAAAGACACTATGATCGCCTGTCACCACAAGTATTTGAGCAGTTAATAAAGAATACAATTGATGAGTTTAACACCTCTTCAGTGACAAGATGAAAAGCAATAACCAAAATCAGGTACAACAGGGACTTCTACAAGGACAATGCATCATCTCACAGCTTGTAACTCCTTCTCATCCCAGACTGGAAGATTGTCTTTAGCGCATGTTCTAACACACAAGGGATGTAGGCAGACCAGCAACTCACTGCATTTGAAAAATGCCTTCCTCCTTAACATTCCACTTGTTTTGAGAATATTTGGAATACATTAAACATTAAATGACGATAAATAATGATTTACTTCACAATTTAAAATTGTTCAGTCGGATTTTGTGTGCATTCTTTAACATGGAGCAAAGAAAGTTTGAAATTTCATATTTTTCCAATATAACATTGTGTATTAACACGGTTATTGTCACAGTGATGCCAGTGCAATAAGTGAAAAGTTCAAAGGCTAACATAACATGTAGACAGAGTACAGCCCATGTACAAGTTAGAAAGTATCTGGGATTAAATCTGACCTAATTTACAATGCATCAGAAGTGACATATGAGCCAGATAAAACAGAAAATCTCAGTTCTTTAAAACTGACAGCTCAGAAGGTTGGAGTTCTATGCTTTGGCTCACTGTGTTAACTGTGGGCTAACAAATATCTGTATTAAGTAATTAAGTATATTAACTGCTTAAAATATGCAATCACTAATTTAAAATAAATCTCAAAATAATCAACAGGACACAGGTCACTACGTGATACTGGTGGAGGAAAACATTTCCTGACTCGCTCCTCCAAAACACCCCAAAGTGGCTCAATAATATTTAGATCTGGTGACTGTGCAGGCCACGGGAGATGTTCAACTTCACTTTCATGTTCATCAAACCAATCTTTCACCAGTCTTGCTGTGTGTATTGGTGCATTGTCATCCTGATACACGGCACCGCCTTCAGGATACAATGTTTGAACCATTGGATGCACATGGTCCTCAAGAATGGTTCAGTAGTCCTTGGCAGTGACGCGCCCATCTAGCACAAGTATTGGGCCAAAGGAATGCCATGATATGGAAGCCCAAACCATCTCTGATCCACCCCCATGCTTCACTCTGGGCATGTAACAGTCTGGGTGGTACGCTTCTTTGGGGCTTCTCCACACCGTAACTCTCCCGGATGTGGGGAAAACAGTAAAGGACTTATCAGAGAACAATACATGTTTCACATTGTCCACAGCCCAAGATTTGCGCTCCTTGCACCATTGAAACCGACGTTTGGCATTGGCATGAGTGACCAAAGGTTTGGCTATAGCAGCCCGACCGTGTATATTGACCCTGTGGAGCTCCTGACGGACAGTTCTGGTGGAAACAGGAGAGTTGAGGTGCACATTTAATTCTGCCGTGATTTGGGCAGCCGTGGTTTTATGTTTTTTGGATACAATCCGGGTTAGCACCCGAACATCCCTTTCAGACAGCTTCCTCTTGCGTCCACAGTTAATCCTGTTGGATGTGGTTCGTCCTTCTTGGTGGTATGCTGACATTACCCTGGATACCGTGGCTCTTGATACATCACAAAGACTTGCTGTCTTGGTCACAGATGCGCCAGCAAGACGTGCACCAACAATTTGTCCTCTTTTGAACTCTGGTATGTCACCATAATGTTGTGTGCATTTCAATATTTTGAGGAAAACTGTGCTCTTACCCTGCTAATTGAACCTTCACACTCTGCTCTTACTGGTGCAATGTGCAATCAATGAAGACTGGCTACCAGGCTGGTCCAATTTAGCCTTGAAACCTCCCACACTAAAATGACAGGTGTTTCAGTTTCATTGTCCAACCCCTGCATATATATATATATATATATATATATTTTAAATAGAGCAGAGAAAAACTATACAACCATGAACAAAAACACTATATTACTTTATACTTTGCCGATATCCGTCAATTTTCCTTTTTACTTGCATAATTAGACTTGCGAAGATATTTGTTTTTGGAATACAAATTATAGATTGATTCTATACTTTTGCCCCTGCTAGACATGCAATTAATTTAAACAAAACCATTTTTTTGTCACATATTTCACCAATCAAAACAGTTCATGTAGAAAAATTAAATATCTGTGTTATATCTCAGATAATATTTTGGCAAAAAAGGAAAACAGCTGACTAAACATCCTCCAGGAGTGGCGTTTCTTCTGTTGACTTCTGCTTTCATCTTGTTGATGTTTGTTAACAACTTTAGAAAATGTTTTAGTTTTAGTTTGTATTTGAAAACTCCAATTGTATTTCAAAGAGGAGGGGTGAGATCCTGATTTATTTCAAAATCAGCTTAGGGCAAAATCAGAAGAAGAACATGGAAGAAGCTTTTATCACCTCTTGTGTGTAATGTTGGACGTAAACTTCCTCAAATCACTCAAACTTGTCAAATTTATATTAACAACGAAAGGAAAATGTTGTGGTTACCATTATTTGTAGTGGATGTATGTGTTTCTTTTTCTTTAAATTATTTATAACACTTATCCACATTTAACACCTTTAGTGGTGTTGATTTTCCTGTTATTGTCATAATTCTTGGGTCTGCTATGTTGTTATTTCTGGACCTGAACTGCTGATCCCGCTGTAGAGCATGTTTCAGCCCTTTGCTGTTGCCACACTGATGTCTTATTGCCTCATCAGCCAGCATGGATTTAAAAAGCTACCAAATGGTCAATGGATGCCTGAGCGGTGGTACCAAGTCAAATGTTTTTTTCTTTCTTAGCATTCTGTTTCCCTGTCATTTACCTTGTGGTCTTTCTCTACACACTCCCTCCTCTGAGCCCTTCAAGCACCTGTTTAGGAAATGTTTCTGTCGGGGTTCTGGGTTCAGTGTGTGTGTTGTTTTTTTTCAGTTTCCAGATGGTGCTAGAGTTTCTCAGGTGGGCTGGGTGACAGGTGCGACTGATCTGCTGATTGCTTTGAGGAGTATTTAAGCAGGAGGCTGCCAGCACTTCGATGCCAATGTTTGCCTTCAGTGGGAGAAACCTGAACTTTCTGATCATTCTTCGTTGAACTTTGACTTTGGTTCCAGAAGTTTCTGGACGATCAAGATTACCTATGTTTGGTGGATTTTCGTTTGGATTTCATTTCCAAGTACCAAGCTGGCAGCTTCCTGTTATCCTCCGTCTCCTGAACCAAGGCAAAAGCGTACCCTGTCCACCCTCCAATGCAAGTACCTGAACATTGAACTAACTCCTGAACTCACCAGAACTCACTCTGCAGCTCAAGTAAACCATCTGGATTTTCTCCGCTTCGCACACCTGGGTCCCGACTCTCTCTGCCCCTGGCGACCTGACTGCACTCATTTAGTAAGCCGCTCTTCTGATTACAATAGTTACCTTTCGTTATTTTGCAATATTATAAGTTTCCCGTTTCACCAGTTCTCTTCCCCCTCTTTTCATACAGTTGGCGATTCACCCGTTCATGTTCCAGACTCACTAATTATAAATATAACACCTTTCACTGATTCAGTTGTTCCTCAGAGTGTTCTTCTGTATGTGGGTCAGATCTATTACGAAAGCAATGACAGTCTCTATGACAAACAGGCCAGAGCCTACAGTTACCTACCTGGAAATTTCCCTGTTCAAAGACTGCTTCCTTGAGTCACCTCCTCTCTGTATAGAACGGTGTGTAGTTTATTATAAGTAAGTCATCTAGCTGCCGATGTGAGGAGGTTTCAGAAAAGGACTGTTGTGACACCATCTTAATTGAGCTGAAAAATATATATATTTTTTTCAACGAGTACAGATATGTGCACCGATCTGGAGAAACTCACCCTTTTAAATAAAGTTTGTCTTAACTTAAAAAAAACATAACACAAACACAGAACACATAAACTGAGCAGATGTGCTGAGGAGATAATCTGCTAGCACTAAGACGGCTGAGTTTCAACACAACCAAAACCAAACGTCATAAAACGAAAATTGTTTTATATTATTTCACTCTAAACTACTTCTCTCTGCCCATAACACAACCTCTTACGTGAACCGTGCTGAGGAAAAGTTGTCCGGGGCGACGAAGTTGAAGAAAGCATCCACGGTGAACAAAGGGTTAACTTGCTAATCTCTGGAGCTGTGGGGTGGGACATCTCGTTCTGCTGGCCGACCAAACTGCACGTTACTGCTGTAGCCATGGTGATGCGGTCCCGTTGTCCTTCCTTCAGACTGGTAAAACTGCTCCACTCGGCGTCGTAGAAACAGGGTCTCTGCTGGGAACTCTCTGGAACACTGTTTGCTTCTGTAGACCTCAGAGAGAAAAGTAAAGCAACGCTTGTACCTTAATTACCCCTGTTCATGAATGAATACCGGATTCACAAACAGCAATTCATTCCTACTTAACTTAGTGCATATGATCGCGTGATCGTATGACACTCTTAGATCCAGTTTGAAGAGTTATGTCTATTTGCCTGCAAAGAGACATTAGCGCGCTGTGTCCCTCCGTCCAGTTCCGCTGGGGACCTGCGTGGAAGAGGTCAGTTTGTTGCAAATGCGGGGTTTTTATTTGGACAGTGACGTCATGGGAAGTCCGCTGTTATTCCCCGTTTCTGGCTGTGCTGGAAGTAGGTTAATGCGATTTATTTTGAAAGTTCCAGAAAAGTTACTACTGGCCTTCTTTTGTAATCCATGGCTGAGGTCCCAACAATGATAAGCAACAAAAAAGCCATAAATAGCTGCCTTTCAATTGCATCTATGAAAAGACAATGGATTAAGCTGACAAATGGAGAATAAAAAGAGAACCTTGACTGTTTTCTGTAGTAAATGCATCATCCAATTGAACTTCTGTCAACAGTACCGGCTGTTTTAGCACAATCCCTGAACTGCAGCTATTGAAACAGTTATGAGACTTAAAAGGTAGGAACACCAGCAGCAACTATCCTTTGAAATATGTCAAGTTCCTTTGCTGTTATCATTCTGCAGCATGCTGTGTTTATTTACGATGAGATTTTGTTCTTGAGTTTGAGTATAGGTTTTGCCGTCATCCCTGATAACAAAAGGTTATACTGTTGTTTGATGGTTCAGATCGAAGAAATGCTCTAAAGCTCCAGGAAAAGACACCACAAGCAAGGAGCTGACCTGTTGTAGAAATGGGTTTTTGAGCCGTAAAAGTGCAGATGAAGAAAAACAGGGAGTAGTAATCTTTTCTCTTATAATGGCCTGTGAAGAGAAGTCTCAATGTGCACACACTGATTTATTTGTGCCATCTAAGTCCTCCCAGCAAGAAAGAAAACCAAGAGTTCTTTGGAAACAAGCTTTGAAGAGGTTTGCAATAGAGCTTGATGGGCAAACATTCTTCAAAATGTTTTAGCTGTCAATAGGTGAGGATGTTTGTGTATGGAAAAATACATTAAAGAAACTATTACACTAGATGTAATGCAGACACTGACCATTTTCATTGAATTTGGACCTAGAGAAATATATCTGCTACACTGTTTGTCATGTTACAAGTTATGGAAACACACCAGGTAATTATATTGCTCCTGCTTACAGCATCAACAGGAAGACCTGTCTAAAGCAAACCACATATGTTTTGTAATACATTAATTATATTTAATACAATTGTTTTTTCAGAGCTCTAGTATTGGACATGACTTGATATAATGTAATAAAGATACTAAAAGTGAATCTTATCTGCTCTTGATCTGATTGTTCTGCAGAGATAGTTGTGTTTATACTGTATTATTTTTTTTCCTATTACAAATAAAATGGGCTTTTTGTTGAAAATTGTATAAAGTTGACATGATTTTCAAGCAAAAATCTTCTCCACTAAGCCTTGCAGCAAGATCAATTTTGCAGCCATGAGGGATAATTTAAGGCAACCTGATTTTATTTCAAAGTAATATCTTGGGGAAATGGTACAAAAACACACAATAGCATGTGATAATGGTGTGTGCACTTTGTACCAGAAGTGCTTGGCTTCGTATCAGTGAAGCAATGACACAATAGAACTTGTTGGTCTTGTGGACTTGAATAGGTCAGAGCTATTCTTGAAGAGACCTTGAGATGAAACATCCTAATTAACATGAGCTCAAGAGCTCTTAATTGTGATTTGCTGTGATAGGATCCCCTTCAGTCATAACAAACTACACTCACACAGCCGACATCAAGGATGTCTTTAAGTTAAACATCACAAAGGGAACTGGTGGCAAAAAAAGAAGGTTATAGCGGAAAAAAAAATTAAAGGCTGTAATCAGATGTGATTTTTCAACAGGGGGTAGGTGCAGCGACTGAAAAAAATCAGCAGGCTCAGTTTTAGAGCTGTTTTGGAAAATTATTTAAAAATGCAGATGTATGTTTCCTTATTGTATCATAGACAATTAGGGTCAACATGTACCATGTTGAGGAAGAGAGAGAGTAGGCCTCGATATAACCACATGGTAACTACCCTCACCTCAGACTGTGAAAAAGAGAGATCTGGTTTTAAGTTATGTGATGAAACTCAAAAAAAGTGTTTTGTGGCAGGATAAAGCTCTGGTTTTGTCGTTTAAACCTAATGTGAATTCACAAAAAGGTTTGAGGTACACATGAGCTGTTTCAAATGCACCTTTAAATAGTCTTATTTTGATGTCCCTGCAAAATAATGATATGTGAGGGTGTTAGGGCCTTCAATTTTGCATTTACAAATTGCATAAAATCATATAATAATTACAATACAATAATGCTAATTTATGTTTAGCAGTGTATTGGAACAATTGTGCATACTAAACCCATTTTGTTGTGGTGCGTGCATGCCCCAGTAAAACATCCTGATCCAATTTATGACAAATAGTGGCAAATGTTAAACAAAAAGTGCCTAAAGATGGAATATTTTCTGATGCAGGCAGCAATTACAGACACAACAGCAGAAGTTGAGAAAAACCATTTTTTGTAAAATATATGAACAAGTGTTGTTGTGCAGGTATCGGTACCGGGTTCCAGGATGACACCAGGAAAGGTAAGGCTCTAAATCTTGTTTGGAGATGATGATAAATCAGCAGATACTTCTGAGGGGCCTTACTTACAATCTGGCATCTGTCTCAGGGAGCCAGCTACTCTTAAAGCTCCTCCTGGTGAGTCTCAATGAGCTGCAGCTGTGGAGCCTGCCGTTCACATCCTGAAAAAAAGGAGAAAACCATTAAAATAACTTGCAAACAGCTCTGTCCAGCATCCAGCATTGACTGGATGCCCTATGTCTTGTTTTTTATCTTGTCATTTTAATACAATACTAATATCTCAATACAAATACTTTGTTTTTAATGATAACTCTTGTAAGTGTTAAGACTATTAGTAATGCTGTTGCTTTCGTTTCCTGTAGTGTAATAAATGAATCCATAAATTCTTGGAAAGGTTTTAACATGCCCACAGGAAAGCTGACTTCATCTGTGAGCCTGGCGAAAACAGCAGATAATTATTTTTCCATCTCAGAATGTTAATGTTGCTGACTGACAGCTGGTTCTGAGAACAGAGAATGATTTAATATGCATTCGTGGCGCTTACATGCAGATCACATTTTGTCAGATTTCTGAACTCCCATATGTGTTTATAACCAGCTCATGAATCTGATTTCAGACTGTCATTCAGCTCAACAGCAACATCTTATGATCCTCATTTCTGTTTCATCTTCTCCTCTTTGAACACCCTCACACCATCCACCCCGTCTGACCTCCACCTGCTATGTCAAGAACGATGTGCGCCTCGAGCTGAGCTAATAATGAAGATGACAAAAAGAGAGAGGATCTCTCCTTTGCCTGAGCAAGCGAGACTAATAAGTTCAGTGGGTTCAATTGCGTTTGCCAGGCAACGATGTAAATTTAGGAGTTGACAAACTTGCTTTTGAAATAACACTAGCAGGGTAAGAGCACAGTTTTGCTCAAAATATTGAAATGCACACAACAGGGTGACATACCAGAGTTCAAAAGAGGACAAATTGTTGGTGCACGTCTTGCTGGCGCATCTGTAACCAAGACAGCAAGTCTTTGTGATGTGTCAAGAGCCACAGTATCCAGGGTAATGTCAGCATACCACCAAGAAGGATGAACCACATCCAACAGGATTAACTGTGGACGCAAGAGGAAGCTGTCTGAAAGGGATGTTCGGGTGCTAACCCGGATTGTATCCAAAAAACATAAAACCACAGCTGCCCAAATCACGGCAGAATTAAATGTGCACCTCAACTCTCCTGTTTCCACCAGAACTGTCCGTCGGGAGCTCCACAGGGTCAATATACACGGCCGGGCTGCAATAGCCAAACCTTTGGTCACTCATGCCAATACCAAACGTCGGTTTCAATGGTGCAAGGAGCACAAATCTTGGGCTGTGGACAATGTGAAACATGTATTGTTCTCTGATGAGTCCACCTTTACTGTTTTCCCCACATCCGGGAGAGTTACGGTGTGGAGAAGCCCCAAAGAAGCGTACCACCCAGACTGTTGCATGCCCAGAGTGAAGCATGGGGGTGGATCAGTGATGGTTTGGGCTGCCATATCATGGCATTCCCTTGGCCCAATACTTGTGCTAGATGGGCGCGTCACTGCCAAGGACTACCGAACCATTCTTGAGGACCATGTGCATCCAATGGTTCAAACATTGTATCCTGAAGGCGGTGCCGTGTATCAGGATGACAATGCACCAATACACACAGCAAGACTGGTGAAAGATTGGTTTGATGAACATGAAAGTGAAGTTGAACATCTCCCATGGCCTGCACAGTCACCAGATCTAAATATTATTGAGCCACTTTGGGGTGTTTTGGAGGAGCGAGTCAGGAAACGTTTTCCTCCTCCAGTATCACGTAGTGACCTGGTCACTATCCTGTAAGAAGAATGGCTTAAAATCCCTCTGACCACTGTGCAGGACTTGTACAGGTCCTTCTCAAAATATTAGCATATTGTGATAAAGTTAATTATTTTCCATAATGTCATGATGAAAATTTAACATTCATATATTTTAGATTCATTGCACACTAACTGAAATATTTCAGGTCTTTTATTGTCTTAATACGGATGATTTTGGCATACAGCTCATGAAAACCCAAAATTCCTATCTCACAAAATTAGCATATCATTAAAAGGGTCTCTAAACGAGCTATGAACCTAATCATCTGAATTAACGAGTTAACTCTAAACACCTGCAAAAGATTCCTGAGGCCTTTAAAACTCCCAGCCTGGTTCATCACTCAAAACCCCAATCATGGGTAAGACTGCCGACCTGACTGCTGTCCAGAAGGCCACTATTGACACCCTCAAGCAAGAGGGTAAGACACAGAAAGAAATTTCAGAACAAATAGGCTGTTCCCAGAGTGCTGTATCAAGGCACCTCAGTGGGAAGTCTGTGGGAAGGAAAAAGTGTGGCAGAAAACGCTGCACAACGAGAAGAGGTGACCGGACCCTGAGGAAGATTTTGGAGAAGGGCCGATTCCAGACCTTGGGGGACCTGCGGAAGCAGTGGACTGAGTCTGGAGTAGAAACATCCAGAGCCACCGTGCACAGGTGTGTGCAGGAAATGGGCTACAGGTGCCGCATTCCCCAGACCTGGGCTACAGAGAAGCAGCACTGGACTGTTGCTCAGTGGTCCAAAGTACTTTTTTCGGATGAAAGCAAATTCTGCATATCATTCAGAAATCAAGGTGCCAGAGTCTGGAGGAAGACTGGGGAGAAGGAAATGCCAAAATGCCAGAAGTCCAGTGTCAAGTACCCACAGTCAGTGATGGTCTGGGGTGCCGTGTCAGGCACCGGTGTTGGTCCACTGTGTTTTATCAAGGGCAGGGTCAATGCAGCTAGCTATCAGGAGATTTTGGAGCACTTCATGCTTCCATCTGCTGAAAAGCTTTATGGAGATGAAGATTTCATTTTTCAGCACGACCTGGCACCTGCTCACAGTGCCAAAACCACTGGTAAATGGTTTACTGACCATGGTATCACTGTGCTCAATTGGCCTGCCAACTCTCCTGACCTGAACCCCATAGAGAATCTGTGGGATATTGTGAAGAGAACGTTGAGAGACTCAAGACCCAACACTCTGGATGAGCTAATGGCCGCTATCGAAGCATCCTGGGCCTCCATAAGACCTCAGCAGTGCCACAGGCTGATTGCCTCCATGCCACGCCGCATTGAAGCAGTCATTTCTGCAAAAGGATTCCCGACCAAGTATTGAGTGCATAACTGTACATGATTATTTGAAGGTTGACGTTTTTTGTATTAAAAACACTTTTCTTTTATTGGTCGGATGAAATATGCTAATTTTGTGAGATAGGAATTTTGGGTTTTCATGAGCTGTATGCTACAATCATCCGTTTTAAGACAATAAAAGACCTGAAATATTTCAGTTAGTGTGCAATGAATCTAAAATATATGAATGTTAAATTTTCATCATGACATTATGGAAAATAATGAACTTTATCACAATATGCTAATATTTTGAGAAGTACCTGTATACTGCTCTAAACATTATGAAATCTTCTCGTCATAAGAAGTTTCTTGCAAAAATATTCATGCCTCTTGAATGTTGTGACATTTTGTAACATTAGCACCAGAAACGGGAAGGTATTTTACTGAGGTTTAATGTTATAGGTTTTAATAACATCAAACAAATAAAAATGTGAATGGTTTGGTGTGCATATGAATTTCCCTAAACGTCCAGTGTAATCTACGGCCCTCAGTTGTCATCTAAGCAGTAAACATAATCCGCCTGTGTGTCATTTAATCTCTGCATCAGTCCAGCTGTTCTGCAAAGACTTCAGAGGATTGTTAGAGAACATTGGTGAACAAACAACATCATGAAGACCAGGGAACACACCAGACAGGTTGGCAAGAAGGTCATTGAGAAGTTTACAGCAGGGCTAGATTATAACATAACATCATAAGCTTTAAACATCTTGCTTTAAACATCTTGCAAAGGACTGTTCAATCTATCACCTGAAATGGAAAGAGTATGGCTAATCTGCATTGACACAACAAACTGTTCAAGACCTGGTCATCCATGGAAAGCAATATTCAGAAAAGCAGCCAAGAGGTAACTCTGGAGAAGCTGCAGAGATGCACTGCATAGATCGGAGAATTTGTTAATATAACTATTGTTCATGTACTCAAAGAATCTAGCAAAAAAAAAAAAAAAGCCATAAGAAATGCGGTTTGTAATTTGTCACTAGTCTTTTAGGGAACACAGCAGATATGTAAGAAGGTCACAGGAAAAAGACAATTAAACTTTTTCGCTCACGTGCAAAAAGTAGTGTTTGCATGTGGGATACTTTCGTTTCTTTTTTTGGCAGGGACATGGAAGATCGCTAGGACTGATTACAAGATGGATGAGCTAGATACAGAAGAACCCTGAAGGAAAACCTGTCAGAGGCTCCAAATGATTTGAGACTGAGGCAGAGGTTCATCCTCCTGGATGTCAATGAACCTAAACATGCAGCCAGAGATGTAACATAATGACTCAATCCATATTCATGTATTGTAGAATGGCCTAGTCAAAGTCCAATCTTAAAACCAGTTAAAAATTTGTGGCAAGATTTGAAAACTGATAACAGATGCTCTCCATCTAAACTGGCTGAGCTTGAACTGTTTTGTGAAGAAGAATGAGTAAAATTGCAAAGGAAAAAGACTTGCAGCACTAACTGCAGCAAAAGGATGTTCTGCCGTGTTTGAAGGTTGTTAAGGAGGACCCAATTGGCATCAGGACACTGGCAAACACATAAAGGAGGGTGAAATCGTATTTAATAATTACAACACAAGGAATACACACAGGAACCAGAGCGACAGCAACAGTAGAATCTAACTCTTAGAGAAAGAAACCAATGAGCTTCAACACTGAGGACCATGGAAACCTGGTGAGAGCAATCAACAGAATGTAGAGCAGTGGGGTGAAGAGTCTAAGCAGGGAACTGAGGGAAGGATAAATAATCAACATAGGAGAAACTAAATAAAAACAGAGGATCGAATGTCAAAGCTAACGGTCTGAAACTTCCAGGATGTAAGAGCTTCAGAAGCCTGGAGAACCATTGATCAAGACTACTATAAAAAATATCAAGAGAGTCTATCTACACACTTTTTTTTTTTGAAGAAACTGCAAAGCGTCATGATTATCCTGTGTTAGGTGTTTGAGTTCTTGATGGTTTCCCTGCTTTTGGTCTCTTGTTGCAGTTAATTTATGGTTAGATTAGGTCCATTCCTGTGTTTAGATATGTTTTACTTTCCTAGACTTTCACTGTGTTCCCTTAGCCTACCTCTTTCAGTAGCTCTACGTTCTCCCTGCCACCAGCTGCTCCACATTTCACCTGATTAGCTCTTCTAGTTCATTGGTCATTTCTCCACCCTGCCTCTGCATTTAAATTCTGGTTTTCATTAATCGCCACTGGATCCCACTGTTTGTCATGGCCTGTGTGGTTTACCTGCTCCATATATGTAAATCTGCCCATGTTCTGTGTCCTGCATCTCTATGTATATTTACCAGTTCAGTTGTGTTATTATTAAATAGTTCTACTCACCATGCGGCTCCCTCGTTCCTATCTGCATGTTGGTCCAACAAAACACCTCCATTCCATGACACAAAGACTTTATTTTATCATCCCACTTCACAATTGTGCACTACTTTATCTTGTTCTATTACAGAAAATGCTGATAAAATACATTACAGATTTTCAGTTTCAACATGAGAAGATATAAAAGAGTTTAAGGGCACTTGCAAGCAGTGAAGCTGGGATGTAGGGAGGTATCAAAAGACAAATATAATGAAAAAAAACTTTAACTAACTTCTACATCAGCAGGAACCATTAACTGTTCCATTAAAATCTGCACTCAGATTATATGCAGGGTTATGAGACCAAGTGTTGTCTGGGTGATTTTTGTCAGGCAAGAACTAAACCTGTTTATTTAATAATTTCTTCTTGTGTTGGGCAAAAAGCTATATACAGGTCCTTCTCAAAATATTAGCATATTGTGATAAAGTTCATTATTTTCCATAATGTCATGATGAAAATTTAACATTCATATATTTTAGATTCATTGCACACTAACTGAAATATTTCAGGTCTTTTATTGTCTTAATACGGATGATTTTGGCATACAGCTTATGAAAACCCAAAATTCCTATCTCACAAAATTAGCATATCATTAAAAGGGTCTCTAAACGAGCTATGAACCTAATCATCTGAATCAACAAGTTAACTCTAAACACCTGCAAAAGATTCCTGAGGCCTTTAAAACTCCCAGCCTGGTTCATCACTCAAAACCCCAATCATGGGTAAGACTGCCGACCTGACTGCTGTCCAGAAGGCCACTATTGACACCCTCAAGCAAGAGGGTAAGACACAGAAAGAAATTTCTGAACGAATAGGCTGTTCCCAGAGTGCTGTATCAAGGCACCTTAGTGGGAAGTCTGTGGGAAGGAAAAAGTGTGGCAGAAAACGCTGCACAACGAGAAGAGGTGACCGGACCCTGAGGAAGATTGTGGAGAAGGGCCGATTCCAGACCTTGGGGGACCTGCGGAAGCAGTGGACTGAGTCTGGAGTAGAAACATCCAGAGCCACCGTGCACAGGCGTGTGCAGGAAATGGGCTACAGGTGCCGCATTCCCCAGGTCAAGCCAGTTTTGAACCAGAAACAGCGGCAGAAGCGCCTGACCTGGGCTACAGAGAAGCAGCACTGGACTGTTGCTCAGTGGTCCAAAATACTTTTTTCAGATGAAAGCAAATTCTGCATGTCATTCGGAAATCAAGGTGCCAGAGTCTGGAGGAAGACTGGGGAGAAGGAAATGCCATAATGCCAGAGGTCCAGTGTCAAGTACCCACAGTCAGTGATGGTCTGGGGTGCCGTGTCAGCTGCCGGTGTTGGTCCACTGTGTTTTATCAAGGGCAGGGTCAATGCAGCTAGCTATCAGGAGATTTTGGAGCACTTCATGCTTCCATCTGCTGAAAATCTTTATGGAGATGAAGATTTCATTTTTCAGCACGACCTGGCACCTGCTCACAGTGCCAAAACCACTGGTAAATGGTTTACTGACCATGGTATCACTGTGCTCAATTGGCCTGCCAACTCTCCTGACCTGAACTCCATAGAGAATCTGTGGGATATTGTGAAGAGAACGTTGAGAGACTCAAGACCCAACACTCTGGATGAGCTAAAGGCCGCTATCGAAGCATCCAGGGCCTCCATAAGACCTCAGCAGTGCCACAGGCTGATTGCCTCCATGCCACGCTGCATTGAAGCAGTCATTTCTGCAAAAGGATTCCTGACCAAGTATTGAGTGCATAACTGTACATGATTATTTGAAGGTTGACGTTTTTTGTATTAAAAACATTTTTCTTTTATTGGTCGGATGAAATATGCTAATTTTGTGAGATAGGAATTTTGGGTTTTCATGAGCTGTATGCCAAAATCATCCGTATTAAGACAATAAAAAACCTGAAATATTTCAGTTAGTGTGCAATGAATCTAAAATATATGAATGTTAAATTTTCATCATGACATTATGGAAAATAATGAACTTTATCACAATATGCTAATATTTTGAGAAGGACCTGTACTCGTGAAAGTAGCAAAGCTGAACTCAACCCACTCCTGTTGTATATGTTACTCTATTACTCTGCAGTAAATGGTGATGCTTAGGGTGATTATCCCCCTCACATACACAGGAGATGTCGTTTAGTGGCATTTTTCACAGTTTTGTGTTTAGAGAAACTCTTTCCCAAAGGTTTCACTCTTTCTTTTCTGAGTCAGCACAGTTGGATCTCCTACACAGAAGCCCTTTAAGGCCATATGGCTCCAACTAATGGATTTCATGGTACAAAAAGGGTATACATTTTAAATAATCCATGAATTATGAGGCTCGGCAACCGCTGCATTTCAGTGGAAACTGGTCAGTTATATTTCAGAGACAAAGTAAACAAAACATGGCACCACCACAGTTGCTTTTTTCATTAATTCATCCGTTGAATAACTGTGTTTGCTGTCCAAAAATAAGAAAGTACTTCATTTTGCACTTCTAAATATTAAGAATCCAACAATATGTGGTCTAGAGCAAAAGCTATGGTGCTACTTTACCTGGTCTTAAAAAGTTAATGACAAATTTAGATGAACAATAAAACATGAAATGTTAAACTGTAGCTATGTGAGATTAACTGATCATCATCAGCAGTGTGTGCCACCAACAAGAGCAAATACTTTACTTTGTGTGTGTGTGTTTACACAACGCCAAAAAGGAAGGCTGGACTGTACTGTTTAGGTTTCCGAAGCTGCATTTTTGATTTTTGGTGATAAATAAATGGGCAAAAACCATGAAATGAAGTTACAGTGCAAAGAGAAATTGCCCAAAAGTTGATTTAAAACCCAGCCAATCGTGAAGTTGATCTTTTAAATTAAGTTACAAGTAATTACCTGTTATTTTGTATACTTTAATGTATTTTAATGTAATGTAATGAAATAAAATTGTATTTTATTTTTTATGGAAGATATTGCTGAAGTATCTGCTTTACATCAAACTGTTTTGGGAGGGGAACACTTCCTGTAACATCTTCTAATGCCCAAGCAGCAAGAAGTCAGTGTTACTCCTGGGGCAGCAATGTCTCTGCAGCAACTTGCATTCAGCAATGTCTCCATGGTAACTAGCTGTTGTACTGGTGGTACTGTGCAGGACCTTTATAACTACTTCAGGTTTTAACTTAGGTTAACTGAAACATAATATCTCACTCTAACTTGCATGTAATCTTAAGTGGTGTTTGAATAGGATTGTGCCAAAGATCTTGATTAATGATGAATGTTGGTGGGGTCGTAACACAATTTTAATCAAAAGAAGAATGAATTAGCATTAGAATAATCCAACAATTTACCAGCAATCATTTCTGGCTTCTATAATAACTGCAGGGATATGTGCTGTAGAGACAGTAGATATTGCAGTGCCACGAAAGACATTCTGCTTTTACTTTGCTTGGTTTGGTTTGAGTTTCTTTTCTGTAATGCCTCTTCAGCACACTGAAAGTAATTGGAATTTAGTTTGTGGTGCTCATAGCTCATTTCACTATCATTTCAGATGTGTTGTTTATAAGTATGCTTCCTTCATTGGAGTGCACAATTTGCCCTGCACAAGACGTTGTCAAAATGCAGATAAGGGAACAGAGGTGGTGGTTTATGAAAAATCTGCTTACTGAAACAAAAATGGTCTAATTTCTCATAACTAGTACATTGATTGCTTAATGAACAGGAAAGCTACAACGTAAAGGTCGACTGACTGACTTGACATTCGTGTGGCATACAGAGGAACACAGGATTTACCACCTGCTGTTTATTTTTATTTTTCTTTCGTCTCTTTGATGATTGTGTTTCTTATAAAAGCCTTTTTTTTCATCAAAAATGTTTCAATATAATGTATGAATGGCATCAGTGCAAAATGCAAAATTAAATTATTATAAACTTATTTTTGTTTACTGCACTTCCACCTTTGTTTTCTTATTTTTAGATCCAAATGTTTGATCCATCTTTTGCAAAGCTGTGGGACTGGTCCCACAGATGTGTACAAATATGTGTAAGGTAGGGTATGAAGGGTCGGAAGCGTCGTTAGGGCCAGTAGGGCTAGTAGGGTCGGTAGGGCTCAGGATCAACCAGTGTTTGAGCATCCTATGTTAAAAAAACAATCATAATACATGGGAGGAAGGGAACAGAAAAAAGATAAACAATCCCAAAGCCGCTTTCTGCCATTAAGTCCAACATTGTGCCAAAACCGCTAGTCAAAATGAACAAATAAGGTATTGAACAAATGTCTTGGCTGACAGTCATGTGGGATGAGCCAATGTTGCTTCCAGTAAGTGGTTCTGTGATTGGAGCCTCAGATTTAGACTCTCGAGAGACTATTTTCAGAAAGTGAAAGAGCTTATAAAGTTGTTCAACAATACATCTACTACCCACACTGAGATGCCTTTTGGATCTCTTCGTCCTCTAAAACTTTATTCCGGGTTAATGTTGGTCCATAAAATTCTGAAGGTGAGAGGTGACATCCTTTTTGGCAGTGGGATAGCATTGGTGAGTTTAATGTTTTTTTTAATCTGTAGGTTATTCTGTGTCACTTTTGTGTGAGCTGTAAAACAACATGACTGTCACCGGCTGTCCGCCATAAAGATATGTTTTACCCAGCAATTTTGCCCTGCTTTTAGGCCACTGTGCTATAATACAGTGTTTTATGGCCGCACAGCAATTCCTGCATTGGGAATTTAATGTAGATCTTGTACATTAAATTATTTATATTAAAATTCATTTAAAAGGATAGATTTGTTTGATTGCCAAATACCTCTATAATCTAATTCAATGCTTCTTAAATAACACATTTCATCATCTTTTTACTGCTGTGTATTGGTTGTATTAACTAATCTGTCCAAAACTCCAGTCACTTCTACACTGGACAGTTTAAAAAGCTATAGAAAATAGAATAAAGTTATCATACAATTTGAACAGTCTTAATTATCTGTTAATAAAGGACATGTGGTTTCATTTTGATACTGTTGTGTTGCAGCATCTTTCAATATCTCCTTTTTTTTATTAACACAAGGTCAAACAGACTCTATTGTACCGTGGACAGCATCGCCCCAGGGGTCAGACTTAGATTACACTGAAAGACTGCTGATTTTCAATAAGCCTCTACAACTAAGCACACATAGTCTTTATGACTATCAACATAAAAGGGAAATTAGCACATCCCGTTAAATTTTGTTATTTAGTTGGCTTAGCTTGGTCTATGACAGGTCAGAAGAGAGAGACACTAAAACACTTAGTCAGGAATACCTACTGAGAAACAAGATACAAAACTATGTTAATTACAGTAATAGTTGCCTATATTGTAGAAAGAATCATCACTGACTTTATATACTGCTTCAGAGGTTTAGAATAAGAGTTTTATTTTATTGCAGTGCAGCATTTAATAAATGTCCAGTTTATAAGAGACTGGACATTGGGTCAGATTTAATACAATTACTTGAAAATGGTCAAGATATTTAGATGCCGCTCATGATGTTTCAGGCTAAGACTTTTCCTGAAAGACTGGTGCAGAAATAACCATGATCACAGTGAGCAGTTTTAGTGTGTTGTTTTGTAAGCAACCCAGGAAGGAACTGAAAAGAAAAGATAGATTGAATAACCAATGAATACAGCACAGAAATAACTTCTGAAAGTTAATACAGTGTCTTACTTTGTTGAAGAATAATGATCTCAAAGGAGAGGGTACCATGTGTCCTGTTGTGGTTGAGGTTGGCAGGCTACGGGTTGCCTGCTGTGTGCAGTGTTTGTTTTCTGGTTTGTATTTTCTCATCTTTTGGTCCAGAGGCAGGCAGGCAGGTGAGGGGAATCCAGAGAAGTGGTCAGAGGTGTAGCAAGGAGCTTGGGAGAATCTTTGGTGAGTATGAGGTGAGACTGAGGAAAACCCGAGAAATCTGTGAATCTCTCGCAAGTAATTTGAAGCCTGAGAATATCTCTATGATTAAGTGAGCCTGATAACCACACCAGACATGGGAACAATTTGGCTATCCTCCTCTGGTTTAGCCGATCCTCTTATCCTGCCTCCCAATGAGCTTTAATGAGTGTCAGCTGGGGAAAGCTGCACCTGCCAAACACCTCCTGCAGAAGAGAGTCTTTAAGAAAAACAGATAAGCATCTGCACCCAACCCAGCAGGATATAAAATTCAGTTATTTCAATACAGATAATCTAGCATGTGTCTTGACTTGAATACACCATGGAGTTAAAAAATTGGCAACAGGCTGAGTGGAAGAGCAGTTGGTGACAAAATCTGACTTGATGGGAACATCAGCTCAGCACATCAATGGCGACTAACCTATTGTATATAATACAGGGGTTGGACAATGAAACTGAAACACCTGGTTTTAGACCACAATAATTTATTAGTATGGTGTAGGGCCTCCTTTTGCAGCCAATACAGCATCAATTTGTTTTGGGAATGACATATACAGGTCCTTCTCAAAATATTAGCATATTGTGATAAAGTTCATTATTTTCCATAATGTCATGATGAAAATTTAACATTCATATATTTTAGATTCATTGCACACTAACTGAAATATTTCAGGTCTTTTATTGTCTTAATACGGATGATTTTGGCATACAGCTCATGAAAACCCAAAATTCCTATCTCACAAAATTAGCATATCATTAAAAGGGTCTCTAAACGAGCTATGAACCTAATCATCTGAATCAACGAGTTAACTCTAAACACCTGCAAAAGATTCCTGAGGCCTTTAAAACTCCCAGCCTGGTTCATCACTCAAAACCCCAATCATGGGTAAGACTGCCGACCTGACTGCTGTCCAGAAGGCCACTATTGACACCCTCAAGCAAGAGGGTAAGACACAGAAATAAATTTCTGAATGAATAGGCTGTTCCCAGAGTGCTGTATCAAGGCACCTCAGTGGGAAGTCTGTGGGAAGGAAAAAGTGTGGCAGAAAACGCTGCACAACGAGAAGAGGTGACCGGACCCTGAGGAAGATTGTGGAGAAGGGCCGGTTCCAGACCTTGGGGGACCTGCAGAAGCAGTGGACTGAGTCTGGAGTAGAAACATCCAGAGCCACCGTGCACAGGCGTGTCCAGGAAATGGGCTACAGGTGCTGCATTCCCCAGGTCAAGCCACGTTTGAACCAGAAACAGCGGCAGAAGCGCCTGACATGGGCTACAGAGAAGCAGCACTGGACTGTTGCTCAGTGGTCCAAAGTACTTTTTTCAGATGAAAGCAAATTCTGCATGTCATTCGGAAATCAAGGTGCCAGAGTCTGGAGGAAGACTGGAGAGAAGGAAATGCCAAAATGCCAGAAGTCCAGCGTCAAGTACCCACAGTCAGTGATGGTCTGGGGTGCCGTGTCAGCTGCTGGTGTTGGTCCACTGTGTTTTATCAAGGGCAGGGTCAATGCAGCTAGCTATCAGGAGATTTTGGAGCACTTCATGCTTCCATCTGCTGGAAAGCTTTATGGAGATGAAGATTTCATTTTTCAGCACGACCCGGCACCTGCTCACAGTGCCAAAACCACTAGTAAATGGTTTACTGACCATGGTATCACTGTGCTCAATTGGCCTGCCAACTCTCCTGACTTGAACTCCATAGAGAATCTGTGGGATATTGTGAAGAGAACGTTGAGAGACTCAAGACCCAGCACTCTGGATGAACTAAAGGCCGCTATCGAAGCATCCTGGGCCTCCATAAGACCTCAGCAGTGCCACAGGCTGATTGCCTCCATGCCACGCCGCATTGAAGCAGTCATTTCTGCAAAAGGATTCCCGACCAAGTATTGAGTGCATAACTGTACATGATTATTTGAAGGTTGACGTTTTTTGTATTAAAAACAATTTTCTTTTATTGGTCGGATGAAATATGCTAATTTTGTGAGATAGGAATTTTGGGTTTTCACAATCATCCCTATTAAGACAATAAAAGACCTAAAATATTTCAGTTAGTGTGCAATGAATCTAAAATATATGAATGTTAAATTTCCATCATGACATTATGGAAAATAATTAACTTTATCACAATATGCTAATATTTTGAGAAGGACCTGTACAAGTCCTGCACAGAGGGATTTTAAGATGGATTTTAAGTCATTCTTCTTGCAGGATAGTGGCCAGGTCACTACGTGATACTGGTGGAGGAAAACATTTCCTGACTCGCTCCTCCAAAACACCCCAAAGTGGCTCAATAATATTTAGATCTGGTGACTGTGCAGGCCACGGGAGATGTTCAACTTCACTTTCATGTTCATCAAACCAATCTTTCACCAGTCTTGCTGTGTGTATTGGTGCATTGTCATCCTGATACACGGCACCGCCTTCAGGATACAATGTTTGAACCATTGGATGCACATGGTCCTCAAGAATGGTTCAGTAGTCCTTGGCAGTGACGCGCCCATCTAGCACAAGTATTAGGCCAAAGGAATGCCATGATATGGAAGCCCAAACCATCACTGATCCACCCCCATGCTTCACTCTGGGCATGCAACAGTCTGGGTGGTACGCTTCTTTGGGGCTTCTCCACACCGTAACTCTCCCAGATGTGGGGAAAACAGTAAAGGTGGACTCATCAGAGAACAATACATGTTTCACATTGTCCACAGCCCGAGATTTGCACTCCTTGCACCATTGAAACCAACGTTTGGCATTGGCATGAGTGACCAAAGGTTTGGCTATAGCAGCCCGACCGTGTATATTGACCCTGTGGAGCTCCAGACGAACAGTTCTGGTGGAAACAGGAGAGTTGAGGTGCACATTTAATTCTGCCGTGATTTGGGCAGCCGTGGTTTTATGTTGTTTGGATACAATCCGGGTTAACACCCGAACATCCCTTTGAGACAGCTTCCTCTTGCGTCCACAGTTAATCCTGTTGGATGTGGTTCGTCCTTCTTGGTGGTATGCTGACATTATCAAGTTAGTTATGACAAGTTAGAAAGTCACTCGTCAGATAGTATGTTTTTGCACATTGTGAATTTTACAGAGGAATGGTGTGGAAACTAAAAAAGCAGCACCATCACTCTTATCATGGCTACACTATTTTGTAAGCTAGCAATGAGTACCGACTGGCCACCCAAGAAGATGGCCCACTAATTAGATAGCTACTATAAGTTTGCTAGACTCTTAGTGTTACTTGGCAAATAGGTATAGCATGTTGCATATTAAGCACATGAACTACTGCAAATTTAGTGGGCATTTATTCTCAGTTTTGGCTTAAACCTGTGCATTAAAATGAAAGTAACAGTTAATAAATGTTACAATATAGGTGATATAGGTAACTCTGATGATGTATATAAAAGATTATTTTTACAGCAGGTAGAATATTGTTGCTTTCTGTGCCTACATGACATTACAATTTTCTTCTCCATTTTTGTGTGAATTCCATGATACTGTGATAGTTTTACTCCAAGTTATCAAACATGCTACTCATCTACATTGGAATTAAGCCATTTTCAAACTAACCAGTATCTTCATCATTAATAAGCAGCTCTGTTTTCAACATACTCTTGTAATAAATGTTACATGTATTATACCTGTAATGGCTTCTTACAAGCAACGGGTTAATACTAAACCAGAGAAAACTACTGACTGTGGGAATTTGTCAAAGTCTCGCAGTTTGTGTAATACCAATCCAATGGCAATAACTACAGCAATGTATTGCAGTGTTTGGAGTCAGTGTGTTTATAAATGTAATATGAATATATGAATATATCTTATCACTGATTTATTTAAATAAACATTGTTTAAATGTGGTTGTATCTATCCCTTGTTAAAACATAGAGCAGATAAGATTAAAGACTGGATTTCACGCACAGATACGCATGACTGTCTGTTGTTGATAAGTGATTTGGAAAACAAATGACAATTTATACGGTTAGAAATCCACAAATGAACCACAAATCCTCTCATAACATTTGTCTGAACACACTTTTAGACATTTTTTATGTTATGAAAAAGCAGTGCATGAGAAAAACATACTAAAACTGAAGTAAAATATGGATTTAATATGTGAGGACTGCAGCCTGTTGTATGCTGTGGCAGCAACAACTGTGCAGAGTTACCCTTTAATCTGTTGTGCCCCTTTTTCGTATTCTAGTTTAGGATTCATCTTGATTAATGTGCATGTTTTGCCTAACAGAACTCAATTAACAGGGAATCCTTCATTTTACATTCCTCCTCTCAAACCAAGGGCTTTTGATGCTCTCTCAGTGAACCTTGTGTAAGGTAAGCTCCCGTCAAGAGCAAACCCACAAGTTATTTTTTTAACAATGTTTGGACAGTTTTCATTACCTGCCCTCTCTCTGTTTGAGGGCATTTTCCATTACAAAGTGCTGCATCATTCAACCTGGTTCTCCTCTGCTCTTTTTTGGTCTTCTGGTAAAACATAATTAGTACTACCTCTGCCAAGTTTCCATACAGACCGGAATGATGTTAAACAGTGATGTAAAAAAAACACTGCAGGGCAGTGATTGATAAACATCATTGGCAAACATCTTTGTGGGTAGAGAATATTTTCATCTAATCTTACATTTACAGGTCTATTAAAGTAGATAACCAAATGTTAAACAGACTACACAAATCACAGAAAATGAAGTAGATTGTTTGCACTATGTTTACTGGAAGTTACTAATATAGTTATTTAGCTCATTCTAAACAGAGAAACTTCCAAACTCAGGGGTATTTGCAATTTCATAGGGTACTGTAGGTCCACTTTTTGGATTCTACATGGTGATCATAGTGGTTTCTATTGAAATTAATGTATTTCCTGGTGGCTGGGATGTGAACAAACACATACAGTGTCTTGTGTTCATACCCTTTGAGTTTTTTAAGATGTTTCAAATTAATACCAAAACCTCTTTGAGTTTGAGGTCAGGACTATGCAGCCTTGTTAGGTTCTTCTACACTGAACCCTCTCATCCATGTCTTTACTTGAGTCAGTGCACTGATTCACAGTCATGTTGGAACAGGAAGTGGGCCCTCCCCAGGCTGTTCCCATAAAGTTGGGAGAATAAAATTGTCCAAAATGTATTGCTATGCGTAAGAATTAAGAGCATTAATGCTGAATGCTAACAGTATTTTTCAGGGTCGGAGCCCAACTACTGACAAACAGCCCCACACCCTCATCCCCTCTCAACCAAATGTTAATCTTTACATAATAAGACCAGTACCATTCTACTTACAACTGCCAAACCCAGACTGGTTCATTTGACTGCCAGACAGAGTGACTTGATATGTCACTCTAGAGAAATCACCTCCACTGCCCTACAATGCATTAAGGATGCATTGTACATTACTGTATCCAAAGCTTTGCATTACACTCTGTGATGTAAGACAGCTGTTTGGCCATCAAAGCATATAAACATTACTTCTCTATGCAATGTTGTTTTTACATAATCTGAAGGCCACATGAAGTTTAGAGGTCTGTAGCTACTGAATCTGCAAAAAGTTGGAGACCTTTGGGCACCATGACCCACTGCATCCGCTACGCCCTCACTGTGATTTTACTTGACCTACCACTTTTAACTGAGTGGTTTGGAAATTTAACAAATGCACTTAATAGACATACTATGCTGGAATTCACTGAGCTTCTGAAATCGACCCATTCTTAATAACTGTTTGTAGAAGCATCTGCATGTGGATGCTGGATTTTATACAGATATGGCTATAGAAGTGATTGGAACACCTGAATACAGTAAATTGGATGGAATAATATTGACATTATAGTGTATTTTAATTGAATGTTTATGTGACAGGTTAACACAAATCAAGTGAACAATTGCATAGTGGACAGAAAACGGTAATATGATTTTTAATATTTTTTTTTTATGAATAAAAATCTGGAAAATGTGACACATTTGTATACATCCCTATTCCCTCTGCCCCTAAATAACATCCAGTGAAACCCTCAGTAGTCATCTTATTTCCAGAGTCCACCTGTGTGTGATTTGCAAATTCTGCTCACTTTTATTTTATACAGGGCCAATTCTCATCCTGATGTTTTGTCACTAGCCATTATATGGGTGAACATACTGCATATATGTTTAATAGTTAATCATGTGGTTGGCTGATGTTGCAACCAGTGGCACAAAGAACCCACTAAGAGTCAGGTGGGTATACCCCAGGAGCAGTGGATCCAGAACAGCCCTTGAATATTAACATACCAAAATGACAGATTTTTATTGCTTTCGCAGAAAGGCAATAAAAATCTGTTTAATGTAGCTTTAACATCAATATAAAGACTATTTTATCAGTTTATTTCTATGAGGTCTTGGCTTTTTATTAAATTTGTTTTATACAGTTTTTTAAAATAGAGTTTTAAAATATTTGTTGTCGTATCATCAGACCTTCGGCCACATGTTTTGGACACTCGGGTGAAGAGAGGGGCTGAGCTGTCCACTGATCACCACCTGGTGGTGAGTTGGATCCGCTGGGGGAGGAGAAAGCCGGACAGACTTGGCAGGCCCAAGCGCGTAGTGAGGGTCTGCTGGGAACATCTGGCGGACCCCTTGTCCAGGGATGCATTCAACTCTCACCTCCGGGAGAGCTTTGACCAGATTCCGAGGGATGTTGAACACATAAAGTCAGAGTGGACCATGTTCTCCGCATCTATTGTCGATTCTGCCGCCCGTAGCTGCGGCCATAAAGTCTGCGGTGCCTGTCACAGCGGCAATCACCGAACCGGGGGTGGACACCGGCAGTAAGGGTCGCTGTCAAGCAGAAGAAGGAGTCCTATCGGCTGTGGTTGGCTTGTGGGACCGCTGAGGCGGCTGACGGGTACCGTGGGGCCAAGCGTGCCGCGGCCTGAACAGTGGCAGAGGCAAAAACTCGGACGTGGGAGAAGTTCGGTGAGGCCAAGGAGAAGGACTACCGGTTGGCCCCAAAGCGATTCTGGCAAACCGTCCGGCGCCTCAGGAGGGGGAAGCAGTGCTTCGCCAACACTGTTTACAATGGGGGTGGGGAGCTGCTGACCTTGACTGGGGACATTATCGGGCGGTAGAAGGAGTACTTTGAGGATCTCCTCAATCCTGCCATCACACATTCCCTGGTGGAAACAGAGGCTGGGGACTCGGGGTTGGACTCTTTCATCACCCAGGCTGAAGTCACCGAGGTGGTTAAAAAGCTCCGCGGCGGCAGGGCTTCGGGGTTGGATGAGATCCGCCCTGAGTACCTTAAGTCTTTGGATGTTGTGGGGCTGTCATGGTTGACACGCCTCTTTAACATTGCGTGGTGGACGGGGACAGTGCCTCTGGTTTGGCAGACTGAGGTGGTGGTCCTCCTACATAAGAAGGGTGACCGGAGGGTGTGTTCCAACTACCGGGGGATCACACTCCTCAGTCTCCCTGGTAAGGCTTATGCCAGGATATTGGAGAGGAGAGTCCGGCCGATAGTCGAACCCCGGCTTCAGGAGGAGCAGTGTGGATTTCGTCCCGGCCGTGGAACACTGGACCAGCTCTATACCCTCTACAGGGTACTCAAGGGTTCATGGGAGTTTGCCCAACCGGTCCACATGTGTTTTGTGGACCTGGAGAAGGCATTCGACTGTGTCCCTCGTGATGCCCTGTGGGGGGTGCTCCAGGAGTATGGAATTGGGGGCCCTTTACTAGGGGCCATCCGGTCTCTGTACAAGCGGAACAGGAGTTTGGTTCGCATTGCCGGCACTAAGTCAGATCTGTTCCCGGTGCATGTTGGACTCCGGCAGGGCTGCCCTTTGTCACCGGTCCTGTTCATAACTTTTATGGACAGGATTTCTAGGCGCAGCCAAGGGCCGGAGGGGGTCTGGTTTGGGGACCAGAGGATTTCGTGTCTTCTTTTTGCAGATGACATGGTCCTGCTGGCCCCCTCTAGCCAAGACCTACAGCATGCACTGGGGTGGTTCGCAGCCGAGTGTGAAGCGGCAGGGATGAAGATCAGCTCCTCCAAGTTCGAGGCCATGGTTCTCGACTGGAAAAGGGTGGCTTGTCCTCTTCAGGTTGGAGGGGAGTTCCTGCCTCAAGTGGAGGAGTTTAAGTATCTCGGGGTCTTGTTCACGAGTGAGGGAAGAATGGAGCAGGAGATCGACAGACGGATCGGTGCGGCTGCCACAGTAATGAGGGCACTGTGCCGGTCCGTTGTGGTGAAGAGAGAGCTGAGCCTAAAAGCGAAGCTCTCGATTTACCGGTCGGTCTACGTTCCTACCCTCACCTATGGCCATGAACTTTGGGTCATGACCGATAGAACGAGATCCCGGATACAAGCGGCTGAAATGAGCTTCCTCCGTAGGGTGGCCGGGCACTCCCTTAGAGATAAGGTGAGGAGCTCGGCCATCCGGGAGAAGCTCGGAGTAGAGCTGCTGCTCCTCCACATTGAGAGTAGCCAGTTGAGGTGGCTCGGGCATCTATACCGGATGCCTCCTGGACGCCTTCCTCAGGAGGTGTTTCAGGCACGTCCCACCGGGAGGAGGCCCAGGGGACGGCCCAGGACACGCTGGAGGGACTATGTCTCTCGGCTGGCCTGGGAACCCCTTGGGCTCCACCCGGAGGAGCTGGAAGAGGTGTCTGGGGAGAGGGACATCTGGGCGTCTCTGCTGAGTCTGCTGCCCCCGCGACCCGGTCCTGGATAAAGCGGAAGACGACAAGTACGACGAGTACGAGTACGAGTTTTTTAAAATTATGCTTTGCATATTTGTGTTTTTCTTTTTTATTTCTAATGTATCTTTTTATGGTGTCTTATCTCAATTCCTTTGTTTTCCTGCACTTTGAATTTCCCTGTTTATGAATGCCACTTTACAAATAAACCTTCCTTGCCCTGGTCTGCAATTATATTAGCTAAGAAATACATGTATACATTTGTATTTGCAAATGTGCAGCTCACATGTGCAGCTCACATGACTTTGTTTAAAATCTGTTTTTCTTTGCTTGAGGGTCATGCCCCTCAGCCCTCCCAACATGCTAGAGAAGCAACAGAGACAACTCCCCCCACCCCTGGAAAAGTAAGAAGGTTTTGGCACCAAATTTGTTTTGCGTTCACCTTATTGATGGTGCTGGAACACCACAATGGAAAATATTTATCGTTTTAATTATTACGCTTGTGTTTGACAAGTGGAGATGTCTTACAATGTTTCCTGACAGGCTGGTTTTCTATGGTAAACTGAAAACATCCCAGCTAAGAACACAGGAGGACACTCACAGATGTAATAAGCTAATCTTTCTAGTTGTCAGTGTCAAAGAATGTTCTGGACCCACCTGCTCAGAACATTCCAAAGAACTCTAATCATTCCACACTGGGTCAGTTTACCATGTTGTTAAGCCCCTTCCCCCTGTGTTTTCTGCTTTTGCCAAGTTACAGCTTTGCAGGTGACACCTAAACCAGCCTGGTTTTATGGGAGTTTAAGGGTCAATGTGGCAGAGCTTTGTTCTTGGTTTTTCTCATGGTTCTTTTCACAGAACACATAATTTGAAGAAAGCAAACGTGTAATTTTGTGTGACCATGGAATAAAATGGAATAAAATGTAGAACATTTTTTAAATATCAGCAGTTGCTCCAACTGTGAAGCATCAGAGTGTAAAAGAACGGTCTGAAACTCTGTTTCACACTGCTTAATGGCTTGTCATCCTCTGCTGTTCCCCATCTCAATAATTACAAGAGCTTTCATCAGCTTTTAATACTGACACACGATTTTGAAGAACTTTAAGGAAATTATTTGTATGACAGTTTCTTTTGTATATCTCTTATGTTACACCTAAAATAAAAACAAACAAGAAACATGTTCTCCTCTTGCTGCTTCCTGTAAATCATACTATCAAAAATATAAACAGGACAGGCATATGTGAAACAATGTGATATTGACAGCTTCAGGATAATGTTTCAAATTGCCAGATTGATGTGCAATTGGTCGCAACAGAAACAAAATGCATTTTTCTCACCTCAGAACCAATGGACTTTTAGTGACAGTACGTGTAAATGGATATAAATTGCTGTGAGAAGAACAAGGACTGCAGTTCCACACATAAGCTATTTTTCATCTTCCACAGGAAATGTGGAGTAGCAAGCACAACTTCTGCTGCCATAAGAAACATTTTCAAGCATCATTTACGGTGATAGCGACAACACGTCTCACCTCAACGTAAAAACCAATAAGCACAAACGGTGGTAGGGTTTTCTTTGGACAACAAAAGAAAGAGGCAAACAATTTAAACTACCGCACATAAATTGTTTATTTTCCCCCAGCAGCAGCAGCGCTCAGGGATTTTCACAGCTGTGTGCTCCAAGTTCTCGTCACTGTGGTGGGTAAGAGACTCTTCTAAAAGAGACTGATGCAGACCAGTGCTCCTAAAATGCATGCAGCAGATGCTGTTTACTGTGTAACAATGTCCTTATTTAGTGGTGCAGATCCCTGCCTCATCATGGTGTTAAAAAGAAACTTTAAACACCTCTTAAAAAATACAACCATGTCAAAAAGGGTGAATAATTATCTTATTGCCAGATATGTGGTTCAGAAAGGATTTAGAAAATAAGAAATTAATGCTCATAAGTAGGATATAAGAAATGTTGTCAGAGTAAGCTAAAAGATTTTGGTTTTGTAGACCATGAAACATGGTCAAAGCATGTTTTAACTACCAATGGGAGTAATCTGAGTCTAAAACTCTCAGTAGGTGGTTATAATATATCTAAAGGCTTAAATCTCTGTATAAAAAAGGATAAAAGTGTTCTGGGAAAGCTGATGAATTGATATTACATTTAAGCAGTGAAGCATACAGTCGAAAAAAAACAAAACATAGGCAATTAAGTTAGCTGCAGTTTAGCACTGTAAACGCAACATTGCATTTAGTCAGTTTCAAAACAGACCAAAGAAAATCTCATAACAAACTTAATAATTTTTATCCTTCTTAATAACTTATATCAAAACTCAAATTTTCTCTTGTTTAAAGGGCAAATTTCACTGCATTGTTTGATAATTAGGATCAATTGGAATGTATGTACTTGATGGGATATCTGTATGATTTAATTAAATTGACTTTGTAAAGTGCCTTGAGACGACATGTGTTGTGAATTGCCGCAATATAACTAACTGAACTGAATTGAATATAGGAATCAGAATAACCTAAGCTGCTTGCTTGCAAACACAATTGAAAAGGAAAAACTTTACAGCTGATGGCATATGCCCTTAAACATTATTATTTTCTTCAGTTGGGTCACATTGCTGAGAAGACTGAATGTCCTGTTCGTCCATTTCCATGTGTGTCTATTTGCAACACAGCAAATTCAGATGGTTTTCCTAGGACATGTTACAACCGTGGTCACCAAAACTGACACACTTACACTTTGAATTTATTAGGCAATCCTATACATCAATACAGAGAAAACAAGAAATACTGGAACTTTATGCACGGTCAAATTAATAGTATAATGCACAACATTTGTTTTATCTCAGTTATGAGTACTTAATTGTTCAGAAGGAATCAATGACATGCATGTGTTTACAGAATTCATTATACAACAATCATTATTATAAAACAGTCATGGGAGTTCACTAGTAGAAGGAAGTGCAAATTAATCCATGACAAGAAAATTTAATGTTGTTTCTATTTTTTTGTTTGTTTTTATTTTCTTAAAGGCAGCAGAAGTTGGAAGCATTTTACAAAACAAGATAAAGATGCTCCTTTATTAGGGCCAACTTCTCAAAATTTTATACTGAGATATAGAAATGTTGTGAATTATTACAAAAACTCCAATTGTTTTTGACAATCAACAACAAACAAAAATATTACTTTACATTTCTTTTTTATAAGTTTGACTGATACTGATATTAAATCACAGCTATATTGCATCATACACATGTCAAGACACATGCAAACATGACACTGCAGAAGACCATTGCAATAAACCTACATAAAGCAGATTAGATTAATACAAACTGATGCAAAGCAATACGAAACATTTCAGACTTAGTACAAGTAATATGATATCGAATGGTGAAATGATGTAATATCATGAGTTTACCATTACACTTGATCATAATACTAATACTATTCTAATGTAAAACTTCACTCTACAATAAATATATATACTCTTTATTAGCATTTATTAGCATTTGTTTAAAGGATAATACAGTTAGTTTCAACTTGAGCTTCCTTTTTGTAAAAGCAACAGAAATGTAACTCACATGCGCACTCAAGATTTATTGCATTGGGATAAAGCAAAAAAGAACCAAATGAGACTCAGGCTAAAATCAACAGATTGTCCTTTAAAAGCACAAAAAATAATATAATTACCATTTGACAGATAGAGGCACAAATTGTACAGTACATTCAAACACATTTAAACAGAGGGATTTTAAAATGACTGAAAGGGCATGTATCATCATATTTTAGAGCCAGGTAAACTAAAATCTTTAACATATGAAACGTGAATAAATCACCACTAGCCGTTCCACTGCCTTTTATTTTAAAACACTTTTCTCCTTAAATAAAAACAGCTTTTTGAGACAACTAAATCAGGAAGGCACCATCATATAAGGATGATGGTGGTGGATCTCTAATGGCACCATCTTGAAGCCTGACACTTTCTATTGCTGTGGTCAGATAATGGATTTTATTCTTGGCAGAAACCAAAAGATATTTTTTAAAGGTACTATGCCAAATTGATGTGGGGATGCGTATTTGTGACAGAAAATGCATAGAGCGAGCACTTATGCTAATTGGTAATCTGTGCAGGAAGCATGGGTGAGGTTTGTGGAACTAAACATGAGTAAAAAAGACGGATTTCTCTTCACCCACCAAAAACAGCCCGTCGGCTGGAAAGACTTCTAGGAGCAATTCAAGTTATAGAGCAAAGCTGAGGTTAAAGGACACACGCCAGATAGCTCAAACAGGCACTAAGTTTATCAGAAACAAAAATGTTTATTAAATAAGGTAAAATAAAGAATATTGTCCAACATTTTTTTTTCTCTGTGTCTGAGCCAAATGAAGGAGAGAATGTTGCACTGCAGATCCTGTATCTTTTAGCCTCCTTCCCAAACACTAGTTTGAAGTGAATTTATTTGGGCCAAATAACATGTTGTTGGGGAAAAAAAAACCAAAAAACTACATATTAATGAACTTAAATTCTTCGAGTGGATTAAGAAATGGCATTTTAAAAATGTTTATTTTTAAAAATAAAAATTTTTAAAATAAATTTTTTAACAAGTTTAACAGTTAAACACTCGTGAGTTAAACATTGAATGATTTAATAAAGAAAGGTGAGACTGGCGCAATCACTCCACTGCTAAGTATAAAGTATTTTCGTAAGACAGCCATCCATCCTCCTCCTCATCCAATAAAATCTTAACTTTGTAAACTCAAATATGAGCTGCAGATTTGCAATCACTACATTGGTGTTGCATGACAATTGTGTTATGCATTAATGTCAGCATTCTACAAAAAAAAAATGTCATCGCTCCTCTGCAACCTTTGACTGCTTTCCTAAGTGCCTTGTGCTAATTTTTTTTATCTTTGCTGTTGATTTTGTTTATGTAAATGAATATAATTTTACACATTTAAAATGAGACGTTTGTAATAATGATTGTATATGCCTAAAGGTGAACACCTTCCATAACAATGATCGGGCAATAGCTTAGAAATGCACATCACAAAAATGCACAGAGCATATTTCTTCACATTCTTACGGTTATACTTTCATGAAGTCTCCAAACATTCAACTTTAGTTTAATTTCTTCCCATGACCATGATGTATGAAAGTAGAACTCTAACAGCATTAAGATCAATAAAATTAAATAAATAATAAAAAATAATCTCAACCTTCGGTCAAATAGTTTAATATATTTGAACAACAAAAGAATGCTGTTTTGGGTTCTTTCATGTTTCATTCTTTACATAATGTGTGTGTGTGTGTGTGTGTGTGTGTGTCGGTGTGTGCGTGCGTGCTTGAGCACATTTCAACATTTATAGTTCATACAAGTTTAATAAAACAAATATTCTCCAATTAAATTTTAGAATTCACTTACCATAATGCTCTAATAGTAAAATAATAATAAAAAAACCCCACTAAATTAACATGATCTATATTTTATACTTAAAAATTAACAACTTAGTGCTGTGCCCTTGTTCTCTGAGCTGAGTATCAATTAGGAGCTGCACTTAAATATTTAAACTGACTGCTTACTTTAACACAAAATAAGTAGAGCTTGTGTTATTTCGTGGTGCCATCCTCAGTAGTAGAACAGGAAATGTGGTTTTAGTTTCTGTTTTTATTTGATGGTTGAAGTGAGGACGAAATTTAGGAAGTAGAAAAACCTTGGTTTTTAAAAAATATAAAGTATTTATGTCATTACTGACATTTTTGAACTATCACCAATGAAAAATGGCTGCCAATAAGCATATTCAATGTAGCAATTTTGGAAAATTTCACCCTAATTGAAATTGAGCTTAAATGTTGGATTAGATAAATATTTTTCATGAGATGGCATTTTAACTGAAATTACTGTTAGTTGAAGTGTTGCTACGAAGTAGAACAATAAAAAATAATAACACCGAATACAAGCTAGGTTTTACAATGTGGCGCAGCTAGCTCCTACCGAAAGGTAGAAAAGTGGCAATTTCAGACTACCTTCAGCCTTTTGCCTCAGATTGTTTATTGATTTCTTCAGCATAACATAGATTTTGACAGTTAACTACGTGTTGTTATTGTCAATATTCGTGTTGCTGAGGCAGCTGTTTAGTAGTAGTTTCTAAGGCAGAATTTATTACAGTATAGGTAATGGTTATGCAAACAAAGCATTGATTCCCTTGCTCCAGATTATTAGTCTTGGTGTTCATTGAACATGTAAAAATGTACATTGTGAAAATAAGTTTAAACATATAAAACAAATTTCATTTGATACTCAGTAGTTTAATAGTAGTTTGATAATCAATTGAGCCTGATGAACCTGAACTTTAAAACTATATGTTAACTTTTCTTCCCACTTTCAAGAGATATAATACACTTTAAATTGATTTGCATCCCATAGTGGTAAAAAACTGCAGTGGTGTGTGAGCTCAATGAATCAAGTTTTTGCTTTGATTCTAATTGGCAGTGATGGAAAAATATAGCAATTAGAAATACAAATCAAAAGTTTTGTGAAGCCTGGCCTGACCATTAACTGCCAATATTGATAGAAATCTTTAGAAAAATTAAAGAGGTAAATGTGTAATTACTAGCCAAGAAAAGGTAAGGAATATCCATATGGCCCACATGTTTTACTGGGTACAAACAAGAAGAAAATATCAAAACTGCCCCTTAAGACTTTTTTGTTGTACAAAAAATAATATATTGAATCCTGTGAAAAGTGAAAAAACATTAACCATTTTTTTGGGATAAATATTTTGTATATTTAGGTTTTATAAGTTCTACCTACTAAACTAGAAACCCAGTATGAAACATTCTAGTAATACTGCATTTGCAACAACTAGCCAAAACCAATAGGATTTATGAATATTCACTTTACAAGGGCAAGAAACTGAGTGCAGTTTAATGCGGACACTCACTTGGAATGTCCAGGTCCAATCTGGTCTGTCAGGTTTCCCTCAGTAAGACCATCCCTCAGCCTGTTTATTGACATGCTGTAAATACATACTACATTTCACCTTTGGCTTATTGCCAGTTAGTGGGACACCTCCCGTTCAATTGTTATATAGCTGAAAGTTAAACTCAGAGCCACATATGGAGTTAAGCAGAGTTCAGTCAGCAGCTTTTCAACTGATAACTATGCAGAAGCTTGTCCTTCGCCTCCGAGTGAATAGATGACGAGCCAGTGCTCTGAATCACATTATCTCACAGTTTTACAGCTGGATGTGTAAAGTCTTTCATCTGTATATAATTACTATTATGTAACTTCAGATTACTTTAAAAAAATATTTAATGATGATTAAGGAAGTTGTAATTGATATTTTATATGAACTGTGAATTTTTTTAATTAACATTTCAACAAATGAGCTATGTACACTGCTCTCATTCAGAACTGGATGTTGCGCTGAGAAAGTAGGCAAATCATTATGGTTTGTATAGCTTCTCTGCATGCAGAAGAGTCTACTTTTAAGTATATACATACTTCTGTCTGAGCCAAGCAACCACAGCATGTGCTTTGTGTTTAAATAGCTGGACTGCATGACGTTCTTTAACCAAAATAACCCAACAATATATATATATATATATATATATATATATATATACACATATATATGTGTGTGTGCATGTGTGTGTGTGTATATATTTAGGTTTTTACATGGATTTAAGCAAATGTGCTCTTCAAGAGAATTCTTCAATTTCAGCTTTCGGTGCAACCCCATTCTGTGTCCTTGCTCTGGTGTCATTGGAGGCAGTGATCTCCGCCTGGCGTGAGGTGACATAGCTTCTCTTCCTGGTGGACAGGGAGTGCGTTCTTCCTCCTCCGCCGTTGCCCTCAGCAGGATCATAGACCACAACCATGGTGGTATCCATCCGTGTCAGCGTGTACATGCTACTCTGGCGTGTTTGTTGCAGACGTATTGAGCGTAATTCCAGCTCATCGTAGCTGGACACCTTGATGAAGGGGCACCAGCGAAATGCCCTCTTAAAGCCAGCTCGAAACCTGGGGCCAGATCAGGAGAAGGAAAGAATGGTTGAACCTGTTTGGAAAACTGAGATAGCTGCACAAAGACAAGAAATCTAAAAAAAAATTATGTTGCGTATGTTTGAAGCATTTCTTTGATAGTATTAAAAATTTTAAGTAGCTTGTTAACTAGTAAAAGAGACAGGTAGATCTTTTGGGAAGAAGACATTTAGAATGCCTTGCAAATGTAATTATACTTCTTTAACCTTTCATATTTTGTGACAATGCAGTCTATTTTTATTTTTATTTTATCTGACAGGCTAACACAAAGTAGCACACAAATGTAAAATTGAATGAAAGCTATACATGGTTCTTAAAACTGTTAAGAAAAAAAACTAAAAAATAAAAGCATCCTCCTTTATTTTGATTGTCCAAACAAACTCAAATGCCACCAGTTGTCTTTAGACGTCACCTTATTGCTAAATAGAACGTCGTATTATGAAATTTAATCTGTACATCTGTTTTGTGAAGTTCTCAGAGGTTTTTATAGAGAAAATTAATGAAAAAAATGCATCATGAAGACCTGGTAACACAGCAGATGGATCAGGGTTACTGTTGTAGATACACCTAAAGTAATATTAGGACAAACAACAAAACTGTTCAGTCCATAATCTAAAAATTGAAAATAAATATTGCCAAGCAATTACTAGTCATGTACTTCACAATTCTGACATTTATGGAAGAGTGGCAAAAAGAAGTCTAAAGTTTCCCACAAATCATGTAGATGACAGGATAAACATGTAAAAGAAGATGGTCTGGTCAAACTCCAAAAATAGTCTGTTACCCTTAACACTCTACCCTTTGTTGGTGGCAGCATCAAGCATTATTTAACAGGAAAAAGGGTAGCTAGTCAGAGTTGAATGGAAAATGTATATAACTAAAAGAAGGGCATTCATAGGAAAAAAAATAAATAACTGTTAGAGGCTACAAAAGACTTAGGAAGGAGATTCACCTTCTAGCAGGGCATTTTCCATAAACATAGCTATAATGGAAAGGTTTAGATCAAAGCATATTCATGTGCAACGAGTCAAAGTCCAGACCTATATCCAAGTTAGAATATTGGCAAGACTTGAAAATTTATGTTCTTCATTCAGCCTTGACATTATTTTGAAAAAAAGGTATTGTCAAAAATCTCAGCCTCTGGTTGGGCAAAGACAGGGGAAAAATCCCTCAAAAGACTTGCAGCTGTAATTGCAGTGAAAAGTGGTTTAACAATCTATTGACTGTGGAAGGGCTGCGCACATATGCTTATCTTACATTCTAGATTGTCCTTACACACGACAATTATGCATTACTCTGCGCTGGTCTGCCCACAAAAATACTTACAAAACATTTTTGAGGTTGACAAAGGGACAAATAAAAAAAAAAAAAATAGAAGGCACTGTAGTTTATAAAGCAGATGATCCTAATGTTACCTTAGGTAAGTGTAGTTACAAAATAAAGCATTAAAAGTTGATGCTGAGTTAAAGCTTGAATTGTAAGCGTCGACAGACCTCGAGGGAACCCACCTGCTGTTGAGGCAGCAGTAGATAATAGGATTATACATTGTGGAGCTCATGGCCAGCCACAGCACAGACAGGTAAACCTGTTGCATGTACTTCTTCTTTTTCAGGCGCTGATTAAGACCAGTCACAATGAAGTAGACATGATACGGCAACCAGCAGAGGGCAAACGTCACCACCACAATGATCATCATTTTTACAACCTGTAACAGACAGAGGGCAATGGTGAGGAGCCTGCAGACTTTGTCAGTGTGTTAGGCATTAATGCCGCTAAGAAGTCTTTTCTGCATGCCTGGAAGTGACAAATGAAGCATGGTGCATGCACAAGTATCAGAAGCAAAGTTCACTAGTTTACCATATAGTCGATCACTTTGACGTCTGAAACAAACCAGTGGTAGCCCAAAGCAGCTCAAAAATTCACTTTTGTTAATTATGTTTGTTTAACTGGGTTTATTTAATCTTTGTTTAATTAATTTGTCCTCCCATAACAGGGTAGCTTTTCACAGGCTGTAAATATCAGAACCTCATTCCTGTCTATCAGATGAGAACCTAAATGACACCAAACTCTTTCTAGAGTAAGAATTCTCATTAGACACATTTTGTACAGACACGCAATTTTACCTCAGTAATGCAGTCCACATTGTGTTGAATGAAACTACATTTAACGGCAACAGTTGCAAATACTTAAAGAACGGAGAAGGTTTCTCTGCTCAACAATGCTAAACCCAGCTTTTAAGGTCTTTCTTTTTAATTTACATAAGATGTTATTATAATTAGTTTTGTATACTGCAGTGAAATATAACACAGAAAATGTTTGGACAGTACAGTTAATTATTTATTTAAGAACACAATGCGTCAGATTCCTCCATACAGCTGATTTGATGCAAAACAGACCCACTCCTGCATTGTTGCTTGTGTGTTAACACGAGAGCATCAGTGGCCCCAGTGGACCTAGTATTAAATAGTAACCTCTGTGCTGGCAGATTCAGATTCAGATTCAATTCAATTCAGTTTATTTATATAGCGCCAATTCACAACACGTCATCTCAAGGCACTTCACAAAAGTCAGGTACATACATTCCAATTAATCCTAATCATTGAACAGAGCAGTCAGATTCAGTTATTTATTCAAATTAGATAAAAAGTTTTTCTGTCTAAGGAAACCCAGCAGATTGCACCCAGTCAGTGACTTGCAGCATTCCCTCCTCTCAGATGAGCATGTAGAGACAGTGGACAGTCACTGGCATTGACTTTGCAGCAATCCCTCATACGGAGCATGCATGTAGCGACAGTGGAGAGAAAAAACTCCCTTTTAACAGGAAGAAACCTCCAGCAGAACCAGGCTCAGTGTGAGCGGCCATCTGCCACGACCGACTGGGGGTTTGAGAGAACAGAGCAGAGACACAGAAAGAACAAAGAAGCACTGATCCAGGAGTCCTTTCTATGGGAAGGAAAAGTAAATGTTAATGGATGTAGCTCCTTTAGTCGTTTCACCTAGAAAGAATAAACAGATCTACTCTCAGCCAGTTTTCAAGGTTAGAGTCTGAAAGAGAGCACATAGAGTTAGTCACAGTAAAAGCTCAGTCAATTGCCATGTCTAGGAGAGAGAAAGGGTTAAACACTGAAAGACAGTGCCAAGTGGATCATTGGTAGAGGGTGAGCAATAAGTTGTTGCCAGCAGAAGCTTGGACGATGCCCCTCTCCAGAAAGGTGTCACAGGTAGACACAGAGTCAAGCCAGGTGTAGCTTCTAGGAAGAGAAAAGAGAGAGAACAAAGTTAAAAGCTGAAATAACAGCAAATAATGCAAAATTGGAGAGTAGTGTGAGAATGTAGCGAAGAGGGGGAAAGTGGTCATTATGTCCTCCAGCAGCCTAAGCCTATAGCAGCATAACTACAGATATAGCTCAGGATAACCTAAGCCACTCTAACTATAAGCCTTATCAAAATGGAAAGTTTTAAGCCTAGCCTTAAAAGTAGACAGGGTGTCTGCCTCACGGACTAAAACTGGGAGCTGGTTCCACAGGAGAGGAGCCTAATAACTAAAGGATCTGCCTCCCATTCTACTTCTAGAGACTCTAGGAACCACCAGTAAACCTGCAGTCTGAGAACGAAGAGCTCTGTTAGGAACATATGGAACAATCAGATCTCTTATGTATGATGGAGCTAAATAATTAAGGGCTTTATATGTGAGGAGGAGAATTTTAAATTCTATTCTGGATTTAACAGGAAGCCAATGAAGGGAAGCTAAAGAAGGGGAAATATGATCCCTCTTTTTAATTTTCATCAGAACTCTTGCTGCAGCATTTTGAATCAGCTGAAGGCTTTTAACTGCATTTTGTGGACATCATGATAGTAACAAATTACAATAGTCCAGCCTTGAAGTAACAAATGCATGGACTAGTTTTTCAGCGTCACTCCTTGACAGGATATTTCTAATTTTGGCAATGTTCCGGAGATGAAAGAAGGAAATCCAAGAAACCTGTTTAATATGGGATTTAAATGACATGTCCTGGTCAAAAATAACACCAAGGTTTTTTACTTTATTATCGGAGGTCAATTTAATGCCATCCAGGTTAAGTGATTGACTAAGCAGTTTCTTTTTTAAAGACTCCGGTCCAAAGACGACAACTTCTGTCTTGTCTGAATTTAGAAGCAGAAAATTTAAAGTCATTCAAGTTTTTATGTCTTCAAGACATGCTTGTAGTCTATTTCACTGGTTGGGCTCATCAGGATTCATGGATAAGTAAAGCTGAGTATCATCAGCGTAACAGTGAAAATGTATTCTATGCTGCCTGATAATTTTACCTATTGGAAGCATATATATATAGTAAAGAGAATTGGCCCAAGTACTGAGCCCTGTGGTACTCCACAATTACCCCCAAGTTTAAAGATGATTTATCATTTACATGAACAAACTGGAATCTGTCAGACAAATAAGATTTAAACCAGCCTAGCGGTGTTCCCCTGATCTGTACAGCATATTCCAGCCTTTCTAAGAGAATATTGTGATCGACTGTATCAAATGCAGCACTGAGATCTAACAGGACAAGTACAGAAACAAGCCTATTATCTGAGGCTCGGAGAATATCATTAGTGACTTTTGGCAGAGCTGTTTCAGTGCTATGATGAGCTCGGAAGCCTGACTGAAACTCTTCAAACAGGTCATTACTGTGTAAATGCTCACACATTTGATTAACAACTATTTTCTCAAGAATTTTAAATAAGAATGGAAGATTGGATACAGGTCTGTAATTTATTAAGTCATCTCGACCAAGCGAAGGTTTCTTAAGCAAAGGTTTAATTACAGCTACATATAGCAATGAGGAAATCAAAAGTGGAACAGATTTTTAAAGGTTGTTACAGCATTGTCTGATAATGATCTACTATAATGAAATTTTCTTTCAGGTGTGGAGTACTCGGTTAAATTAAACTCAAATGTTATTAAAAAAAATGGTCAGACAGGACAGAGTTATGAGAAAATATTATTTCTTTACACTCAATGCCATATGTCAGCACAAGGTCCAGAGAATGAAGACAAAGGTGGGTAGGTTTGTTAATGTTTTGAGCAAAGCCAATTGAGTCTAAGACAGCATTAAAGGCTATATTTAGGCTATCACTTTCAGTCTCAACATGAATGTCAAAATCCCCCACTATAATAACCTTATCTGTATTTAACACTAAAACAGATAAAAGGTCTGAAAACTGATCTAAAAATTGAGAGCAAGGGCCTGGTGGACGGTACAAAACAACATACAGAAGTGGTTTTAGTGCTTTGCAATTTGGATGAGGAAAACTAAGGATTAAATATTCAAAAGAGTTGTAGCTATTGATTGATCTAGGACTAGTCAATAAATTGGACTGAAAGATGGTTGCTACTCCTCCTCCTCGCCCAGTATTTCGAGGAATTTAAGTAATTAGTAGGAGTTGACTCATTTATAGTAACATAATCCTCTTGCTGCAGCCAGGTTTCTGTGAGGCAAAATAAATCAATCTGATTGTCACAAATCAGGTCACTAACTAGCAAAATATTTGAAGAGAGAGATCTTATATTCAGTAAGCCACATTTAATTGTTTTATTTTTCTTTTTAGTCTGAGTTGTGTTTATTTTTATTCGATTTTCCTGATTTCCTCGTTTTAGATTACTTTTTAATCTATTATTATCTGTTATCTTTTTTTGGTAAAGCATCTGTCTGTCTATCTATACACCTAGGAGTACATTTCTAATATTTTTATCTCTATAGTATATACAGTTATAATCAATAAATTAGAATATTATTGAAAAGTTTATTTATTACAGTAACTCAATTCACTAAGTAAAACAGCTAATGGAAACATGACGTTTAAGATTAGAATATTACATCCGACCAATAAAAGAACAGTTTTTAAAAGAAATGTAGGCTTAATGAAAAGTATGTTTTATAACTGCTTAAACATAATTTCAATCTGGAGATAATAATAATAATAATTAAAGAATAAATAGATCTTTATGAGAAAGGTTTCTTTAGAACTGCTGCAACACAGACTGCAATAGGAGATCCTTCCTGCCCACAGCTACAACCATTTAAAATGACTAATTTAAGAAACAAATTATGAGAGTTACTCCAACATCTACTTTACCTGAGTAAATTAGATACCAGAGTTAGCATTGCAGCCGACTACAGTGGAGGCTGATGGGGGGGCAATATTACCCATAAAGCACACCAATCCACAGAATCAGTTCCTTCAATTCCAACCTCTTCATAGTCAGGGACAGACACCATGCCTGTCAAAGAATGTCAGGGACAAGATAATAAATCTGAGCAAGACTTAACTCCAAAGGGAGTGTCCAATTCCAATCATCAAAGGCCAGTGCCCTGGATGTATTAGATGTGTCCCTTCTCCAACACAGCTGATTCAAATGGCTGAATTAGCTCCCCAGCATGGCAAAGTATTCTGCAGAAACCTACTAATGGTTTATTCTTATATTCTGTTCTTTGTGCATTTGGATTTATTACTCTTAGATCAGTGTTAGTCTTTTCCTCTTTGGTTTGTATTTTCTTTGTGTCTAGTTCAGGTTCCTTTGTGTTAATTATTTACCTTCCCCCAGTCTGTATGTATGCTCTCGTCAACAGCTGTTTCTAATCCCCTGGTTAACTCACCTGAATTCAGTGTCAGTCTCCACTTTTCTGTCAGTAAATAAACTAATTGATTTTTATTGTTCTTTGCTGTTCATCTGCTCAATCCTGTTCTAGTCTGCACCAGTATTCACCAAGTAACTGTTTTTGGATTGAAAAGGTTTAATAATCTTCAGTTCATGTTTTTAGACCTTGGACTTTGTTGTTGTTAGTTGCTTTTTGTATTATCAAACATCTTTACTTTTTGTTTCACCTCTGCTTCCCTTTTGCCTGCATTTGTAACCCCTTTCTGTGGCAATAGTAAGAACCATTTTTAGAATGAACGTTTTTGGTTACAACCATTTGTTCAGAAAAATCTGCCTGCATTGTAAATTATACCAGAATTGATCAGTTGTCTATTGTCTCAAAGCAGTGTGTGACAACGAAGTCTTCATGATGTAGGCTGGTTCTTAGAAGTACTCCTTGTAGAGGAACTACAAGAGACAAAACAGACATAAGCGAGTCTCCCCTGAATCTAAACAGTGGTCTTTGTTTTGAGTGAATGTTTCAAAAAGGTTTACAGTTTAATACAAGTCTGCTGTTAACTGCACTTTGTGGCTCCTTGACAGTCATAAGATTGTATTTTATTTTGTTTTTAAGAGAGTTGGGACATGAAATAGAAGTTCTGAAGGACAATATAATCCAAGGTTATGGGAAAAGGGATCAAAGATGCTAGGTGGACAGTTTACATTTTTTATAGTGTTAGCAGTGAACTGTTAAAGAATCCTGCAGTTAAGCTTATAAGTCTGTATATTTTAAAGAACATTTTCTTTTTCAGTACCAGTTTATGTTACTGGAAAAAGTTGTGTGTTAAGATCAAATCCAAAGACAGTATGCATGATACATTTTAATGAAGAATAGAGGAGTTATTTAGCTTTCTTTGACTGTATAGTGAAAAAATACAAAAGTATTAACCCTTTGAAGCATTTGAGTCGTTTAGAAAAAAGTGTAAGCCTTAATGAGCTTGTTCTATGTCTTCTACGAATCATCTGAATTTGTGACCAGGTGGTTTAAAAACTGAGTTCCAACAATCAGCAAATATGAGATCTCAGTAGGAGGTCAACTCTAACTACATGTAGAATTGCTCAAAAGAAAATCAAAAGGCTTATTTAGTGATAAAAGATCTGTGGATTGAATCTCTGTTTTCTAGGGGAGAGTACACTAACAGTTTGGTAGTAATTTATCTTGCATATATACACATTTGACCTTCCAGCAATGAGGTATGGCAAAATACAGTTCCTTTCAGTGTCCTTATTGGGATCTCTATGAGAGACAGCATAATCTCACACTGAATAAAAAAAATTAAAAATACTCAACCTTTTAATTGTTTAACAAAATGTCAGTGGTGTCGCTGCCACAATTATTCCTATACCTAATTTTTTTGATAAAACATTTTACATATTTGAATATTTTTTTAATTTACACTTGACTTTTTTAAATTGATCAGAATATATTTTAATAACTTTTAATTCATAGTGCATGGAGTCCTGTTTATGTTGGCAGTAAATATGACTCGAGACATCAACTGGTTGTCTGGGAGGAAATACCATGACATTTTATATAAACATCTGGTGGACTGAAATCGGGCCAGCATTTGGTTTTTCTATGAGGCAATAAGCCCAAATAATTTACAAGAAACAAAATCAACTTCCATGGTCATCCCAATACCCACACAACAGTCCTATAGTGTATCTTGGGCTTGCGCTGAACATCTTAAGCCGAACCTCTGTTCAGCTCACCCCAAAGGGTGAGTCCTGGGTCCTCTCTCTTTTTAAGAGGGTCCTGGACCCAGGACTCTGGATGATCTAAAGGGATTTTCTAAAGCGGTATAATGCAAGATACCTGTCTATGTATATCCCAACTGCATGAGATACAAAATATCAACAGTATGTGTGCCAAAACCTTAAAAAACCTGTTAATGTGTACCGGGGTAATCTACATGATCACATAGGACTGACTAAAGATACCTTTTACTATCTGTTGACAAACACAAAACAATCACAAGTTCTCAGTAACAATTTTCCCTCTCAGTGATTATCAGAAGGCAATAAAATGAGACATTTCACCAGTGCTATCTACAATATTCCTGGCAGTGCTGTTGAAGCACCGAAAATGTTCGCAACCTCAGGTATGATAGCTGCAGCCAAGTGATCAGTTCTGGTATGTAGTAAGCTTCATTTTTGAGGTAACTGGTTTGAAGTTTAGCTTAAAACCTTTGTTTGTTAAGATAATATTTTTAAAGCTCTGATATATCTGAAAATGTTTGCAGCTGCATCTTTAGCCAGGGAAAGCTTAACCTGTGACTTCAGATGGTGCATGCTAAAGATAGATTATTCCTGCTATAAGCAGATTATTTTCCAATGGTTAACAACAGAAAAAAATCAAGACAAACTGTACATTTAAGGCGACCACCAAAAACCCCACAGGTGTGCTTGTTTTCCTTGTAAACAAACGTCCATGGAGGAGTAAGTTCCTTACCCACACTTGTGCTTTGGCTACTACCAACCACACAAGAAGAAAAAAGAATCAAAAGGATCAACAGCGAGAGCAACTGAGAGCAGATAAGGTATGATTTTAGGTTTTAAAAATAACAAGTACCTTAGTTACATCCTTTTATGGTCGGTAATACTTCATCAGTGCATGTTGTTTCAGTCTTTCCATCCCTGAGCACATTCCCAAAACACAATAGAAAATTACCACTTGTAAAATGTGAAATGCACAACTAATTGGCTCTGGGGGGCTTTTCTTTCCACTGTCGCTACATGCATGCTCCGAATGAGGGATTGCTGTCAATGACACAATGCAAACAACAGTCCACTGTCGGTACATACTTACCCAGGAGGAGAGAATGATGCAGTGACTCGAAGCAATCGATGCTCGGTTCTCTTAGACACAAAAATGTTTGACTAATTATAAGTAATAAACTGAACTTCAATGCATTTTTGCATAGGATCAATTTGGAATTTATGTAATTTACTTGAAACATGTCTGTATGAGTGAACTGAAAACCAAATTTAATTGTAAACACAACAGCCAGTCAAATTCTCTCAGCCAGTGACAGAGCTACTACTGTTCACTGCCTTCACATATATGACTGAATGTGCCAAAAGGTTTGGTTCACACAAACATCTGGGAAGTTCTCATTGAAACATTGATGGAAGCTGGCAATTCCTGCAAACACATGTATTTGAATGAAACATCTGTTAAAGTCATGAAACAAAAAAAAATGGAAGCCACCATTGTTCATTGTCCTCATATTTTATGATCTGCAGCTTTCAGTTTGGACACCACTGGCATGAATGTAAGTCTATAGGCTTCCAATAGACAACCTGAAGGTTTGCATAATGGATTTAAATTCTTAAATTCCTCTTCTTAAAATTTATATATCTAATTTTGAGATTTGATTGTATGGCAATTTCTTTTTAAGATGTCTGATAAGGAGGAAGTTCTTAACACCCAACACAAATAGATCATGGTATTAAACCAACCCAGGGTTATCATAGAGTTTCTCAAAGTGCCACATATACTAATGTATATTTTTTCTCTCTAGAGTTGAGGTCCCCTGTGGTGCTTTACCTCCAACCAATCCCACAGAGTATTACCTCCAATGCCGGGGCTGACATGCTTTCATTAAGGTGTTGTTTGAAGGTACTCAAGTGAAATGATAGGTTGAGGTGAAATGAGAGGTCAAAGTTGATCTCCCACTAAAAATACATCTGAGCTGACAATGGGGTCATTCACAGCTGGTGTGTATGTAAAAAGAAGGAACCGGTATGTGCTGCACTGCACTGCACTCTAATGAACAACACTGCTGGCATCCAGCTGATTCTATCATTGCAGCTTGTTATGTGTAACACTGTATTGGACCTGCTCTATTTGGTATGTGGCAAACACCAAAGAAAACCAGCATCACAAAAACATTTTACTTTTTGTACCAATTAGATTTAATTATGTGAAAAGAGCTTTGGTTTTATAGCATTATGTGGTGAAAAAAAATATTGTGGCGAATAATCCTTTCAGCGGCAATACAAGTGATACATAGCTTAAAGGTTTTACCAGCTAAACATAGCTTTATCAGTGTGAAATGTGGCTAACTACAGTGGTCTAACTCATTTCAGAGAATGTTCTGTCCCAAAATGCTGTTTATCCGAACCAGTCATCCATGACTTTCCAGCTCACTCAGGTCATCTGCCGCCGGCTTTTTAAAAATATCAAGTGTCAGATACAAAGCTGCCTTGCTTTCTGTGAGCTGGAACTGCCTGCCAGTGGACCTATGAAATGTGCTCTATTACATCCTTCACTGCAAAATATAAAATACCTCACATGCTTCAGCATAAACTTGGCTGTCTTGGATATATTGTTTCCTTGTTAAAAAAAACGACTCTGCTCATCTTTGCAGTCTATCCTAGGCAATTAAAATTAATCTTGAGCTTATAACAGCATTTTTTTCACTCTAGAAAAACCACAGAGCATGTAAAGAATATATCTAAATATGTCTCCATGTTTCAATACATAAATGATAAGTTGTCAGTGCAAACCAGAATTTTTATCTATAATCTGGTTATACATAGTGAAAATATTTTTATTTTTTTTTAGCTAAATATTATTTAGAAGGACGAACTTACCTAACCATACCATTTTTTTTCTTTTGCCTGCAAGGACATCCCTACAGCATGATGCTTCTGTTGGGACCCACAGCCATGGATTTCAACATTAAACTCCGGTACGGACCTTTCTGGAACTTTCAAAATAAAGTGCATTAACCTTCTTCCGGCACAGCCAGGAAACGGGATAACTGCGGACTTCCTGTGACGCTACTATCCAAATAAAAGCACAGTTGTTGCTACATCTGCCCTCTTCCACACGGCCTTCCAGAGGGACCAGATAGGGGAGACAAAGCGTGCTGATGTCTCTTTGCTGGCAAACAGACATAAACTCTTCAACTGGATCCAAGGATGCCATACGATCATCGATCATATGCAAAGTTAAGTACGAATGAAATACTGTCTGTGTATCCGGTATTTTCATTCATGAACGGGGGTAATTAAGGTACAAGCATTGCTTGACTGTCTCTCCGAGCCCTGTAGGAGCAAACGGTGTTCGAGAGAAACCCCCTGCAAAGACGCGGTCTCCCAGTCTGGAAGGAAGACAGCAGAGAACGCAGCGGACAGGACGGGCCGCCCAGCTACAGCTCCAGAGCTAACCCTTTTGTTCAGAGAGTGAACGCACTTTCTGATCGTGAGAAGCTGAGGAGGTAGGCGCGAAGCTAACCCTTTATCCCCTGTGGATACCTTCTTCAAACTTAGCCCTTGGACAACGTTTCCTCACCACGGTTCATGAGGTTAAGTGTTTTGGGCCGAGACAGATTTAGAATGAAATGATCTAAACGTTTTTAATTTTATGAAGATTTGTTTGTGTTGAACTCTGCTATTTTAGTGCTAGCAGGCTATCTGAAACACACGTGTTCAGGTTGTGTTCTTTGTGTGTTTTTAAAGTTAAGACAAACTTTATTTAAAGGGTGATTTTAAACACAGAAGATTGATCATAACACGCCGTCTGCCTTATGCATTTTAACCCTTTTATTAACCCTGGTATTTTAAAGGTATGTGTTGATTCTGGTGCTAAACTATTAGCTTCTTTTGTTAGCTCAAATGCTAACCGGTAAGAACACGTGCTTGCTACTAAAGAGTATTTAACAGAAAGGTTGTTAGTTTTCAAGTTAGTGAATAATAGTCCCTAAACATCATTTACTAGATTTGATAACTAAGTAAACACCATTAAGCCCCATTTCTCTAGAAAGATTGGGCTCTTTTCCAAAATACTCAAAAATATTTCTTCAAATATTATTTCAATAAGTAAAGGCAGTCATTTTCTACCGCTTATTCCATAGTGGGTCGCGGGGAAGCTGGTGCCTATCTTCAGCAGTCTATGGGCGAGAGGCGGGGTACACCCTGGACAGGTCGCCAGTGCAACACACAAACAACCATGCAGACACTCATTCATACACCTAAGGGCAATTTAGAGTGACCAATTAACCTAACAGGCATGTCTTTGGACTGTGGGAGGAAGCCGGAGTACCCGGTGAGAACCCACGCATGCACGGGGAGAACATGCAAACTCCATGCAGAAAGACCCCCGGCCGGGAATCGAACCCAGGACCTCCTTGCTGCAAGGCAACAGTGCTACCAACTGCACCAAATATTAAAATATTAATATTAAATAATATTCTCAGATTCATAATCACAACACTTCCACCACCATGTTTCAATGTAGGAATAGTTAGTTCAGAATGAGGTGTTTATTTTCTGCCACACACAGCGTTTTGGTTGTAGGCCAGAATGTTCTCTGTTTGTCTCATCTGAACAGAGCTCCTTCTTCTACATGTTTGCTGTGTCCCCTACGTGACTTCTTGTAAACATGACTTTTTTGGGCTTTCTTTCAGCAATAGCTCTTTCTTGCCACATGCAAGGCGGATTAATAGAGTACACGACTAATAGTTGACCTTCCAACAGATTCTCCCACTTGAACTGTGGATTTCTGTAGCTCATCCAGAAGTAATATTGGTTTCTTGGCTTCTTATCTAATAAAGCTCTCCTTACCCAGCTGTAGCTAAGGTGGACAGCCATGTCCTGAAAGGTTTAAAGTTCGCAATTTTTATTTTGAATAATGGATTGGACAGTACTCTATGAAATGTTTGGACTTTGTGATATTGTTTCATAACCTAACCCTGCTTTAAGCTTCCCCACAACTTTTGTTGTGTTCCTTGATCTTTATGATTGATAAACAATGTTCTCTAACAAGGCTTTCACAGAACAGCTGGATAAATACTGATAAGGGTGTATTCACACCAGGAAAGTCATTTGGTCCACTTGTTTGGTCTGGACCAAAAACGAACTTTACTTTTTTCATTTGGTGCGGTTTGTTTTGACATTGTACTTTTTGTAAGGGAACTATTGCTTGTAAACAAAGCCACGCGGATGACGATCATTGTTCCCATTGGACAGAAATGACGGGGGCGGGACAGAGCACAGACCCGGAAATTGAAGAAAATAGCTGTAGACGTGCTTCCTGCAGCACCTCTGTTCTGCATATTTGCGCCGTTATTAAAGCTGCAATATTATTGTGAGAAGAGCAGCTCATTCAACACAGACTTTGAAATGTTCCATTTATAATGTTGGAACCCCGTCGGAGAATGCGTGCTGAACGCCGACGTTCTCTATGTGCCTTGTCCCACAACAAGCCAGTAGCGTTGCTAAGCAACACACAGCTTATCAGGTATGATTACCTTACAACACACACCTTTGCTAGCGGCTACGGTGGCTTTTTATTTCCAAAGAGACGTACGCTTTTTGTAGTTGGTTCGGATCGGGGCCGGTTTGTATTCAGACCATAAGCGAACCGCACCAGAGTCCGTTTGGAAGCGGACCGAGACCACCTCAAAAAGTGGGTCTCGGTCTGGTTGTTTGGTCTGGACCAGGGTTCGCTTGAGTGTATTCACACCTGCACAAAAGGTCTGAACGAAGGTCTGGTCCATTTAAAGCGGACCAAAAGTGGCAAGTGTGAATACACCCTAAATAAAACACAGGTGGACCCTCTTTACTAATCAGGGGAATTCCAAAGATAATTGGATTCACAAAATTTTATTCAGGGGTAATAGAGTAAAAGTGGGTGTAAACAAATAATAGTTGTTCAAATTTTTCTTTCTTTTTAAAAGGGTGTATAATTTTTCTTACACTTGACAATTTAGCAATACTTTTCTGTTGGTCTAACACAATAAATCAAAACAATATACACTACCACAACGTTTGTGGTTTAAATGTGACAAAATGGGAAAAGGTTCAAGGTGTCAGAATATATCCAAAATAATATATCTGTTGAACTGTAAAATGAGAACCCTGAACTTTTTTATTCAGAGGGCAGGAAAAAGAAGATGAGCAACAGCTAAGAGGTTGTTGGTTCAACCCTCTCTGCAGAAGAGAGAGATTAGGTTTGTTCAGGCTTTATCAAGAGCTAAATCTATTTACACTTAAGAAGTAAAGGCACTCATACACATTTCTTGCATTTTTCTCTTACCATCTGATTGGACTGGCCGATGTGTTGTTCACCAGCCGAGTTGAACGTGTTTTAACTTCTGTACAGTGCACATGGATAGTGTATAGACCTCTTCTACGGGGCTCTCCTTTTTTGAAAAATAGTAAGACTGACAGAAATTCTTGTTTTAAAATACCAAATTCTTAAAACTACACAATTCTTGTTTACCTGAGGTTTCTCTGATACTGTACTGTGCTCTTCAGATCAGCTTCTAATTGATCAGACCAGAGATTCACCTCTTTTTAATTCTTATATCTGTTTTTATGGTGTGGCCATGAATTGTTTATCTAAAGCATTGAACATTTTCCTTCTGTGTGTTTGTACAGCTAAAAAGGAAGTACAGAGATTATAATAAGATCAAGGCCTTGTTCTGGCCGGTTTAATTTCCTGTACAGAGCTGGGTCTTAGAATTACTGTATTACAGTTTAAAGGATATAAAATAAGATTTTTATCTAATGCCTCAAGTCACGTTTTAAAATGTTGTGGCACTAGTGGCCTTTATTTCACAGTACACAAAGAGGAAATGGGCAGAGAGAAAAGATTTATTTAGGGGAAAGTCATGCAGCAAAGGTCCCTGGGTCGGGATTCGCACCCCAGATGGCTGTGTAAATGAGTCATTGCTCTGTAAATGATGGGCTCTACCTCTACACCAAGTGTTGTGTAGTGCCACCCTCAAGTCACATTTTAGGTTGATATGAGACTGAAAAACCACAATTTTCTTGTTTTAGAAAAAACAATGGCATGTATTAATTAAATAAAAATTTTATTACTGAATTAAACTGAAATGGCTTTATCTACTTGATTGTTCTCCAGCCCCAGGAACACAATGTGTATTGTCTGATATTAAAACACGAAGAAAGAAGAAACCCTGTAAAATCAAAGGTATGGAAGGAGTGCCCTGACCTTTAGATTGATGATACTTAGCCACCAATACACATGCACAAAAAATAACAGAATTATTATTTTCTCAAGATAATCACCTGTTCTTCTGCATCCTAAGGATGAGAACATTTCATTTGAGGAATTGGGTGAGCTGGCAAGGAAGCCATTATTAATCATGCTGCTTATTCTGCTTTCACTCTCTTTTTCAGTTGTATTCACACCTTGAAAGGTGACACAAATATTTTACATGTTGATCAACTAGGCAAACAATTCATGGCTGTCAATTACCTGTATGACCCACAGGATGACCAGGTGGGTCAGTGACACACATGTGACTTCGATAACTCTCAAAGTGTGAATGTCCCAAAGACAGCTGTTAACCTGAAAGTCCCCCTCAGTGTGACTACACAAGCCAGGGTTTTCTGATGTAATAAAATGTCTTTAAAAAGCAGAGGTGTAGATGCTGTGACACATCAAAGCCTAAAATTATTTAGAAAAAAACATTAAATATAATTTTTTTCTAAGCAAAATCTTGGGCATTAACATATTCATAATCTTTTTGTAATGAACTATATAAAGATAGAAAAATCCACAAAGGTACTGTGTCTAGTCAATGTGAGCTCAGGAAAAGTGACAAACTACAGTAAAACCTGCCAGTTCTAAAACTGTCTATCCTAACAGCTCCATGAGAAAAATCACACTCTATGGTAGATTTCATGGAGCTGTAATAGGTTCTCCGTTTTTTGCTAGTTAATCACATACAGTGTATTCACAACACAGGTGGCATTAAGTACATAATGCAAATAAACCTATTAAATCCAGCAGACATGAGCAATTTGCACTTATTTTCGCTAGTTTTCCTCACTTCAGTGACCAACACAACAGGTGTAAAAATGATCAAAGAGTAGAGAAAAATGTATTTCTTCCTGGAGAGCTTCCGGTCATAAATAGATTGAGCCACCCCTCAAAACCTTGAACGTATGAGGGAGAAATTGTGTTCAGAAGTGTGTCTCTGAGTGTTGCGGTAGTTTTTACTGCATAACCTTTAAATAATGGTGTGATTCATCTTTGTAACTGATTCATCTGAAGATAAAAAAAAAATGATTAACTAATTTGTGATTTACTATCAGGATAAAAAAAAACTTGATCTTTCTTGACCTTGATTACATCCTGTTGATCTTAATACATGCAAAATAGGTCCTTGGTTTCCCTCACCTCCCCCCACCAACCCCTCACCCCTCCTCCCTTCAGGACTGCCAGGTTTGCTCCCACCAATCAGCCGAGTGGGGCAGAGATTCCTTTATGTTATTGTGCGATTTGCACTGATCTTTTTTATTGAACTGATTCATTTGACTTCTGTTTATTAATGGTATATGGCCCACACTTGTATAGAGCTTCATCAAGTCCGGGGACTCCGCTTTACACTACAATCAGTCATTCACCCACTCATACGCTGACAGTTGTTAAGCTGGGCTGACTGACAGAAGTGGGGCTGCCATACAATCTGCATCACTGGACCCTCTGACCACCATCAGCAAGTAAGGTGGGTAAAGTGTCTTGCCCAACAACTGATATGGCTGGAGAGGGGGTTCAAACTGGCAACCCATCATCACCCGTAATCTCTGCATGTTAAGAATAATCTATTCTACACAGACATTCGTTTGAAGCCTGAATGTACAGAAAGCAGCATCTTACCTTTCAACACAGTTTAGACGATTTGATTGATTATAGAAAGTGTTCGTGCAAGTCCCCAGCAAATGTTGCTAGAAAAGAGGATCAGTTCTACTTTCTGCCACATCTGTGCTCTGATTTGTTTAAATCTAACTGCATAGTAGGTATCCGTTTTTCCCATTTTTATTTTGCTGTACCAAGATTTCCATCAACTTTCAGCAGATTTTTCTAGGAAGACGAGCTCTTTAGCAAAAATAACATAGAATATTAACTATTCTGTAAACATCTTCCACAAGGTTTAGGAGTGTTTTCATAGGCTTCGTTCACACTGCAGGCCTTAATGCTCAAATCTGATTTCAGATTTTAAAATCAGAATCAAAATCAGATTTATAGGAATCTGATTTTTTTTGTGTGGTTGTTCACATTACTTTGAAAATTTCGCGTCTCCAAACAGACCCGCAAGCACATAAGAACAATATGAGCGTTGTCAGGCGCACCAGTAAATACGGAGAAATAGGTGTTATGGTTTAAGTGCACAAAAGAAGCCATTTATTGCTGGCGGGTGCTGTTTGGGAAACACGTGAAGAAAAGGTGAAACTCTTTATTGTGCTGTTTTAGGGAGATCTGACTGCCAATTCAGAACAACAAACTGTTTGGATGCTGACACACAGCCAGCAATGGTGGGGCAGGGATGTTAACAACTTTACAGAGACTGAGTTTATTCAGAACTTTACCATGTCGAGGGTAACTTTTAATCATATATGTCAGCGCCTCTCCTCTCATCTCCACAGGCAGAAGACTTGATGCAATCCAGTGTATCAGACTGCAGCAGGGGCAGATCATCACATGCTCTGTAACCTCGATAGCATTTTAAAGTCCTCTGTTTGAACAGTTGTATGCAAATTTTACAATACAAACTACGTCCCACATTCAGACTTCAATTAGACTTGAATAAAGTTTTATCTCTGTTTATTAACAAACTCTAACGTTTCGCTGTCTCTTAACTGTGCAGTACTATTCTAGCCCCCCATGTGTTTTGCTAACTGCTACCGTTTCCTGCTGGGAGGAACTTCCATAATTAGCCTCTTTGAAATCTGTTAATGAAAACATTTAAATTATTGGAACGTTGCACAGTTTTTAATGTTATCAAACAAGGCTGTAATTGTAGAAATACTTCGAAGTAAAAAGAGGCTTTTTTTTTTTTTTTTACAAATGGCAGCATTAACTGATTTCTGGAAGAAAAAAAATGAAAGCAAGTTTATTCCTGGGTGAGGAGTGGAGATGATGGTGGTTCCTTATGTTATGTTATGTTATGTTATGTTATGTTATGTGCGATCTCATGTGTTGGCTACCCTGTCTGTGTCCTGCCATGGATAATAAAGACTCATCTTACCTGAAAACCTTGAGCTTCAGGAGTTCTTCCCCGCATTTTGGTCCAAGAAGAAACCAAACTATGACAGAAGGAACCATCCAACGGGACCAAGCGGGAGGAATGGTGAGGGAATTTAAGAGAGGTGAAGTCCTCATAAAACTGTTTACCCACCTTGCTTCCTCTCCCAACTCCCCATGGAGGAGGCTGGAGATAGCTGGCAGCCTCCAAGACTGGCTCGAGACGAGGAAGGAATTTTTTCCTGATCCTCGGATCCACCACACCATCGAGACCGAGCGACAAAGGGCCCGGGGAGAAATCGCCGCTTCAATGAGGAGGCCTCCTGCTCCTGCCTCTGCTTGCCTCTCCACTGAAGCTGGAGGCAGGTTTTCAGCTCATGGTTTAGCTCCTGATCACCCTGATCAGCCGCTGCTTCCAACTCCTAATCCTGTTCCTGGTCCAGTTCCGGAGGGATTCATGGATGAACAGCCTCCAAACCCCGATCCGGTTCCTGGTTCTGTTCTGGAGGGGTTCATGGATGAACCGCCTTCATATCCTGGTCCTGTTTCTGGTCCTGTCCCGGAGGGGTCCCAAGTCGAGCCGCCCTCACACTTTGTTCCTGTCCTTGAGGGGCTCGAGGATGGACTGCCTCCATTCCCTGCTCCTGTTCCCAGTCCTGTCCTGGAGGGCTCCGAGGACGAATTGCCTTCCCGTTCTGGAGGAGTTCGTGGAGGACCTGTCTCCACTTCCTGTTCATGTCCCTGAGGGGTGCGTGGATGTACCCTCTCCGCCTGCTGTGCCTCAGCAGATCTCCACGGCCTCACTGAAGGTCCCAGCGGTCTCCGCACCATTCGCCTGGGTTCCAGAGGTCTCCGCACTGCGTCTCGGAGCTCCACCGTGGGTTCTCCTGGTCCCACCGCAGGCCGTCAGATCATCGGCCCCTATGTCGCTGGCCTGCTGATCGCCTGCTCCTACGTCGCCGGCCGCCTGAACTCTGGATCTGCCAGGGACGGCCTCCGGGCCGGCCGCCTGAACCATTGCCCTCCTTCCAAGGCCCCCTCCGCCCACCCTGGTCGGATGTTTGTTTTGTTTTTGTTTTGTGGGCATCCGCCCTTAAAGGGAGGGGCTATGTCATACCAGCTTGTGTTTTGAGTTCTTGAGTTTGTGTTTTTGTTATATTACTTGGTCTGGTCCTTTGTTTTCTGTCTCCCTGCACCCCAAGCCCACAACGTTTCTGTGTTTTCCCCTGATTGTCTTGTCACCTTTGTCATTGGTTCCCCCTGCTCTTCAGTTTTGTATTTAAGCCCGTTTGTTTCCGTTGTTCCCCGCTGGTTCCTTATGTTATGTTATGTTATGTTATGTTATGTTATGTTATGTTATGTTATGTTATGTTGTTATGTTATGTTATGTTATGTTATGTTATGTTATGTTATGTGCGATCTCATGTGTTGGCCACCCTGTCTGTGTCCTGCCATGGATAATAAAGACTTATCTTACCTGAAAACCTCGCGCTTCTGGAGTTCTTGGTCCAACAAGAAACCAAACTATGACACCCAGTTTCTGTAAAATTATAAGCACTCACACTTCATTGGAGTGCTCTCTGTGAAGAGAAAACGAGTCCTCCTAATTGATTCACCTTAATGATGCTTTTTTAAAGGAAGAAAAAAAAGTTTAGTTTGTAAAAAAAAAAAAATCTTTAATTGTTTGTTAAAACACTCTTGAACAATCACTATCACCAAGGGTTAATGTTTGCACTCATGCTGGTGCTTCACAGCAACATCTCCTAAATGCAAATATGAAATAGTCTCACAACAAAACACCAGCTGGTAAGTGCACTCTGAGCATGGAAGAGAAAAAAAAGAAACATTGGACCAGAGGTCAGTGATTTATTTTAAATATATATATTCATGCCAATTTTCTCTGTATAGGAGGCTGGCACAGAAACGCTGTTACATGGTGTTTAGTGAAATACCTCTGAAAAATACAGAACATGATTCTATTTGCGCCTCTCAACTGAAGTTGACATTTGTTTACAGATGGAAAAATCCAATTTAGCTGAAAGCAGCTGCCTGGTCCCCAGTGCTGTCATTTTGACCCTTTTGTCTGAGAAGAATCTACCATAAAATGATCTTCTACTAAATGTCAAGGTACACACTGAGTACCTGGACTTGAGTCGTTGGTTAGCTCAGGTGGGAGAATCTGCTAGTTTTTTTTGTTTGTTTTTTTTTTAAATCTAGTGTGGTTTTCTTTTCATACAATTGTGTGCTTTTTGTGTTGGTCTGTTACAAAATACTCCCAATAAAATACACTGATGTTTGTGGTTGTAATGTGATAACATACAAGAAATTACTAATACAGTGGCACTATAGGATTAAAATATTCAAGCCTGCATTCAGAACAAATCAAAATCCTTCATTTTTATCTCAGTTGGCACATATAAATGTTAATAAAGCTTCACTATTTTCTGTCAATTTGCTCCCCTAAACAACGCAGACACAAACTTCACAATAACATTTTAAATTATGCTGTAGATAAAAGCGCACACCTTTGAAAGAAACAGCAATAAATCAGTTTAATATCACTGCTGGGAGGAGGGAAGCAAATTGAAAGGGGAGTGTGGAAAGACATTTGCAAACATAAAGACACATTTTCCTGTGACTCTAATTTAGAAAAACAAAAACTAATGTAATTGACATACTAATGACTTTTTTAATACCCTAACTTTGTGCATGGTTAGAGCGCAGTCTGGAGGGTTGGAACATCACTGGATTGATGTTTCTTCATTAATGCAGTAAATGAATACTCATTAGTCCACTTGGAACCAAAATGAGTCTGGGTAACAATTTGTAACAATTGAATGTTCTGATTAAGCTCTCAGAGACAAGACGAGAAAGACGTGGATTCAAGAAAATTTTGTAAATTTATCATTTCACATAAAATTTGGGGGCACTGTATAAACCATAATGCCCAGACTGAAATGCAAAATGATTTAAAGAGAACATACATTTGGTTTTTTTTTAGCTTTTTTTTTTAGGCACTAGTGGCCTTTATGTTTCCTTAATTTTCTTTGAAACTAAGCTGACAGGAAATGGGGTGGAGAGAGGGGGAAGACATGTGACAAACGTCAATGGGTCAGGGCTCAGACCCGTGACAGCAACTTCGAGGATCAAGGCCTTCGTACAGTTGTGCACTTAACTCCTGTGCCACCATCGTGTCCGGCAATTGTTTTGTTTTATAACTGAAGTCTAGCTTTACAGTTCTGTGAACTAGCTTAAATTGAGCAGAAAGCCACATGGCACAATATTTCTAATATACGATTGGTTTCTTTGACAATGTTTTAAAAGTTCCTTTTTGATAAAGCAACAAACTGTATTCAACAGGAGTTGGCCAGTTACTGGTATCAAGGTATATACCATAATAATAAAAAAAAAAGTTTCAAAAATTTTATTTTTCATCATTCCGTTCCTGCAGAATAAACTCTGCTTGATAAAATTCCAGAGAAAGTCTGGGACTGGCTAGTGGTTTCACCACTTCTATGGAGCAGTACAGCAGCACCCCTCCCCCATCTGTTGCTGCATACTGCTAGGTCTCATGGCTGGTTGATGACTGGCTACTGCATTTTCCCTTGTGCACAAGAAAGGCAAATTTGGGATTCTGAAAATATATTTGGTAACAAGAGACACAGAAAGAAAGAATATTCAAGACGAGGGCCTTGAAAAAAACAATCAATTTATACATACATTCGACCTATTTTAACATACTGACATTTCTGAATAAAATCGAATTAACTTATTTGTGTGTATTTGCGGGCATACATTATACTGTCTGTTAGGATAGAAATAATGACACTTTCAGATTAAAGCCAACATTGACAGGCATTTAAAAACACACAAACTCACAACCTCAAATGCAAGTTCCAGACTTTCACCATGAGTATAACAAAGATAAAGTCAACACAAACCAAATCCTTTTCACTTGTGGGATAAACTTAAAGTATTCTAAATTGCATTTAAATCATTTTATAGGTAATATATAGCGTAACGGAAATATAACTTATCTGAGTTCTGAGAATAGCTTCCTTTACCATCACCTACTGGTATATTTGTTCCTTCAAACTGTCACCCTGGTGAGAGTTTCTGCGATAGTTTGATGTGCACAGTTGGCTTTAACTGGTCAGATAAATCCTGTAGTCCGTGATCCTAAGCAGGTCCGGTTGTTAAGTGTCTGAAGTCTTTTAGTTGTGACACAAAAAACAATCTATTAGTGAGAACACCTAGTCTTGTTGTGTATTGTATCCCCAGCTTTTGGCAATATGGGATGGGACCTTCAGGGTGAAAAAGTTCAGTTTTCAGCATATTTTTGTCAAATGAATAAGGTCTATGACTGGACAACTGGGTAGGATCACATATCTGGAGTGCTGCTACATGTCTCATCAGTTTATGGGCATTAATTGGAGTTCTTAACATATATAGGACACAACGTGTTGCAATGTGTTGAGACAGAGCAGGTTATGGGACCTAAACAGTTTTATCAGTTATGTTGATGCTTCTGAATGGATTTTTTTTTTTACTTTAGTTGGCAATACTCAGGAGGCATGTCTGGTAAGCAGCAGAATGCCAGCTTTCTTCCTGAGCTGATTGCTCGATTAATAAACCCACATAAAATCAGCTTCTTATACTTTGTTAGTCAGTAAAGAGCAGCCTGGAGCAATTTACAACTACTAATTATAGAAGGTACTTATTCAATATTTTTGCTTAACTCTATGTATCAAAAATGAAAATAACAACAAATCAATGTTAAATGTAACATTTTAATTACAGTTATGAACAAAACTACCCTGGCAGATTTAGATTTAAATATTTTTAATTCAGCAAGAAGTTTGTTTCTGAAAGATAGGGACGAGAATCAAAACCTGTTTAAACATTATAAAAGGGATGTCAGTATTAGAGAACAAAAAAATATCTGTTTTTATTTACATTTTATGAATAAAAATGACACATTGAAAATTATATGTATATATATCATTCTCAATAGTCAATAAAGAAAATCTTTAATGCTATACAGCTATATAGCCCATCTTAATATCATTGATGACTTGCTTTTTTTAAGTTTCCACTGGTAGTTTGACAATTTATCTTTGGTGATGAGCTCAATGTTTTTGAGGTTAGATGGCCTCCATGAAATCACCTTAATCTTTAGCTCCCTCCACTGATTCTTTATGGAAATCTAGTCAGGAATCTGGGAGGGCCAATAAAATCATAAATATTACTTTCTTTCAGAATAACTATGCTGGTAAAATTTAAATATTACTTTAAACCTAAATCTGCCAGGGATAAAAATAAATAATTTGAGCCTTATTGTGTATTAATGAACATATTATATCATTTTTGCAGCAGTTAGAATGTCTGTTGCTTTTCTCAATAAAATAAATAGTTTAAAATGTTGGTGCAAATACTGTGATACCCTGAAGTTCAGGCATTTTTACCTAATCTTATCACATCTTGGTACTCTCATAATGTCTATTAGGCTTTTTTTTGTAAGTGATTTCTTTTATGCTGAAATCAGGCAGGTAATTTTACAACATAATTGCATCTACTTTGTGAGTAATTTGTGATAATCAAAGTCATTCGGTATACTTTTTCTGCCTTGTCCCTTGCATACACTGTTTACCTGCAAAAAATATTTAGACATAAGTTTAGAATGACTTAAAGCTGTCTGAAGCTGCTGCTGTTAGCTGAAATGCACTGAATAGAAGCAAAGATAGACCACCACAGAACTAAAATGCTTTCACCATGTTGGGGAAGATATACTATCACAATCACAGCGGTATATTTCCAGGGTCTCCATGCTTCAGCTTCTGTGATTCTGTGCTACTCAGGGATGGTGCAGGGGTGTGGTATTTGTTTTCCGGAGCTGCAGTTATCAATCAATTTGGCCCCTGCAGGATATCATCCTTGGATTGCTCACCCCTTTTCTCCTGATTGTTGTTAAACTCTTTTGGGTGGCACACTGAACTCAGTGGAGCTTAACTGTGCAGTGAAGATTTTTTTGTGTTTCTTTGCATAAAAATGAACTCTTATCTCTTGGATTCAGGACTGCTGCCAATGTAGCTAGTCTGCTTGGCTGCCCACACTGTCCACCCCATTAGTCTGCCTGCACTTTTCAGTCCACCAAAAGCATGGACATTTGCTATGCCACCATCAGTTTAACTACTTTTTTTTGTTTGCAGCTGTCCCCGTGAAGGACAAATACTAAAAATCCAGTAAAGAGCCAATTTGTTGTTGAAGTGTTGTGTTAGCATTGGATTTTAAGGTTCATCAGATTAAATGTTCTCATAAGAAGAAAAATTCCAAAACCGAAAAGTAACTACATACACTACATCAATACAGATTAAACTCATACAGATAGACACTTAAACTAATACAGATTTAATATAAAAGTGTTATGCAGTTTAAATTTTAAACACATTGATAAAAAATTTACAAATAGACTGTTTTATTTTATTTTAGATTTTTTTTTTTTTTGTAGTTTGTGCTGCAAAGAACAGTAGTTCATGTAACCATATCAGTAAATAATTTGGTCCCATGTAGATACAGGGGTTGGACAATGAAACTGAAACACCTGGTTTTAGACCACAATAATTTATTAGTATGGTGTAGGGCCTCCATATGTGGACAATACAGCGTCAATTCGTCTTGGGAATGACATATACAAGTCCTGCACAGTGGTCAGAGGGATTTTAAGCCATTCTTCTTGCAGGATAGTGACCAGGTCACTATGTGATACTGGTGGAGGAAAACGTTTCCTGACTCGCTCCTCCAAAACACCCCAAAGTGGCTCAATAATATTTAGATCTGGTGACTGTGCAGGCCATGGGAGATGTTCAACTTCACTTTCATGTTCATCAAACCAATCTTTCACCAGTCTTGCTGTGTGTATTGGTGCATTGTCATCCTGATACACGGCACCGTCTTCAGGATACAATGTTTGAACCATCGGATGCACATGGTCCTCAAGAATGGTTCGGTAGTCCTTGGCAGTGACGCGCCCATCTAGCACAAGTATTGGGCCAAGGGAAGGTCATGATATGGAAGCCCAAACAATCACTGATCCACCCCCATGCTTCACTCTGGGCATGCAACAGTCTGGGTGGTACGATTCCTTGGGGCTTCTCCGCACCGTAACTCTCCCGGATGTGGGGAAAACAGTAAAGGTGGACTCATCAGAGAACAATACATGTTTCACATTGTCCACAGCCCAAGATTTGCACTCCTTGCACCATTGAAACCGACGTTTAGCATTGGCATGAGTGACCAAAGGTTTGGCTATAGCAGCCCGGCCGTGTATATTGACCCTGTGGAGCTTCCAACGGAAAGGTTCTGGTGGAAACAGGAGAGTTGAGGTGCACATTTAATTCTGCCGTGATTTGGGCAGCCGTGGTTTTATGTTTTTTGGATACAATCCAAGTTAGCACCCGAACATCCCTTTCAGACAGCTTCCTCTTGAGTCCACAGTTAATCCTGTTGGATGTGGTTCGTCCTTCTTGGTGGTATGCTGACATTACCCTGGATACCGTGGCTCTTGATACATCACAAAGACTTGATGTCTTGGTCACAGATGCGCCAGCAAGACGTGCACCAACAATTTGTCCTCTTTTGAACTCTGGTATGTCACCCATAATGTTGTGTGCATTTCAATATTTTGAGTAAAACTGTGCTCTTACCCTGCTAATTGAACCTTCACACTCTGCTCTTACTGGTGCAATGTGCAATCAATGAAGACTGGCTACCAGGCTGGTCCAATTTAGCCTTGAAACATCCCACACTAAAATGACAGGTGTTTCAGTTTCATTGTCCAACCCCTGTACCTCGCCCTTAGAACACGCTTCCTGTAGAGAACAGACCTAAGCCAAATCATTCATACATTTGTGTACTTAATTGTAGACATTTACTGACACCTGTGAGTAGGATTAGAAAGTTTCCGTTATAGTGGGTGTTACTGAGGCAGTGACTCAGCAATTTAATTTTTATGAAAAAATAATTATCTTTTGAAGGTAATATATTCCGCCCACACAGTCATACTAGGGCAAGATTAATCTGAAAGATAATGGGCAAACAAAGATGCTTGCAGTCAAAACTCCAACACAGACCACCATAAAGACTTGATTCTTCATTCTTAGTTCTAAGATTCCTCTTATAATGACATTTTGATTGGAGAGCTTAAAATAGACCACCTGTGGCATTGTGGCAGAGTCAATTATATCAAAGGTGACTTTTTGACTCAACATCAGTGAGAATAAATATTAAGAGATCGAGGTTTCTTTTGCTTCATGTCAGCAAAGGAAAATACAACAGAAAAAAGCAAATGGAATTTGTTCTTTGTTTTGTTTTGTTTTGTTTTACATCGCAGGTAATCTTGCAACATAATTGCATTTACTTTGTGAGGGATTTTTGATTATAGGAGTCATTCAGTATTTCCTTTGGAACTGGCTACAAAGACCATGCAGCCTATTTGTTTTTGGTTACACCCTGTCCTAAAAGCAAACAAACCCTGTTGTCAATCACTGACCTGATACATTAGTTTCGGTTTACAATTTGTTCTGGCTGCATGACTATGCAAAAAAAATCAAACATTTTGTACTGCCATTTAAGGTCTTTCCTGCTTATTTTCCTATCTTGTGACACACTGACTCATCACTGCACCAACATGGGCATTCTCATAGAATTTTGCAGAAAATGATTAAATGATTAGTTGCCACTGAGATAATGGCAAAAGATAAACCTATACAAAGTTTGAAAGGAAAGATAATTCAGATGAAAACAATGTAAACCAATTACTGAGCAGTGATTTAGTGAGAACTAACTAATACAGCTAACCTCCTGACCACAAACATTTAGGCAAACTTTCAACTTTTCAGCACACAAAATTATGCATTCTGAATGTATCTTCATCATTTTCACAGTAAACTAGTTAGCATAGTGATGCTGGTATTCAGACCAAAGCGCTACTGAGTCTGTGTACTGCTGGGGTTCAGAGCAACAGTGCCACAAACAGACACTAAGTCTGCCTACCCTAATTTCTCTCCAAACAAGAAGCCCCAAAGTCACTCGTTCTTCACAAAATAGTTTTGTGAAACAGGCGTTCTGTGCACACAGATCATTATTGCCACAGTGCATACATAGAACAAGTAACAAAATGCCTGAAAGAAGCATTAAACAGAGAAATAAAAGCTGATCAATTCTGTTCCACAAAGTCATTAACGACTGACCTGATTTCATCAGGCAGTTTTTTCCATTACTATGAGGCTATGATTGTGAAAGCCCTATCACCTCTTGTTTGCAATGATGTCTCCTTACCAAATAGTATTGTACAATGAACCCATATGGCATTTAGAGACCAAATATAAAGCTAACTTCTTTTGACCTTTTGTCCAAGTTATATAAAATATTACATTGTGCTGCTTTTGCAACTGGGGTCGTTTTAGTAGTAATTTTATAATTGTAATATTATATTGTCATGATATATTGGGTTTTCATTACTGTTGTTTATGCCTTGCCATGTTTTGTTCATTTCAGGGTCTGTTTGATGTAATGCCAATGAAAACTGCCAAGGGGATACATTCATTTTACATTGCTTTATCTTTTGAAATATGCAGGTCGATTTTCCATCAGAAAGAAACTTTTTGGTTGATTGAAAATAATTTTTAATCTAAATCTGCCATGGGTATAAATAATTTTGGCCTCAACTCTATATCTCAGTATTCACTTTCTATGAAAACACTTTATTTTCCTAAACTATATTTATTGAAGACGTACTTTTGTCTAATAATACCACAACTGTGCAGAAGCTATAAATGTCAATCATGTGGTCACGTTATTTAAAACGGGTTTAAAAGACACGGTGTGATCAATGTTATCCAACGCACTTTATGTTCTCCCTTCAAGTAAATGAGCCACAAGGTCTTAATAAATTGGCAAAATAGCACAGAGTTAATTAGAAAAACACGGTGATCAATGAAGGAATATGAAACCTGAGACCGTGCACAGATTACCATTTACCCAAAACGTGAATCATTTTGACTGCTTAACTAGTCAGTCAGTCAGTCAGTCATTTTCTACCACTTCTTCCATACTGGGTCACGGGGGAGCTGGTGCCTATCTCCAGCAGTCTATGGGCGAAAGGCGGGGTACACCCTGGACAGGTCGCCAGTCCATCGCAGACTGCTTAACTATTTTATGTAAAAACAGATTTTCTTCAGCAGTAATTAAATTTCCTTTTTCTTTACGATTTAATTTATTGAGTTAACTGCAAGTCCAGAATACATTAGAAACCTAAACTTGTGAGTCAGCTTATTTGGTGATACATGACAGCATTGCCATTGCCTACAGATGTTCTTTCCTTTGTTAACCATTTTGTGTTCAGATCCTGAGCTAATTTATACACCAAAGTAGTAAGTCTGTTTGGACTATACCTCTTACACAAAATAGATTTAAATCAGAAACCCTCTCCACAACCAGCAGCACACACATTTTCAGGCACACAATTATTCCTTTTTACTTATTGATCTTATTATTGCCCAGCCTCTCAGCAATGAGCACCCTGACAACAATTGTATATAAAAGTAATGGAAACTGGGGTGAAACAAGCAATAATTTTTGGAGACATAAAGCAGCTAAAAGCCGGTAAAGGTTCTGGCCCTGTATGGTGCCTTGCAGGCTTTTATGTATTTGATCAGGTTTTATGTGATAGACCAACACATTGCTTTCAGATTTTTTGTGAAAAATGTATCACACATATATATAATTATATACTTTTTATATATATTAATTAATTATATATATATATATATATACACACATATATCAATTAGTCATTTTCCTTCCCCGATGTCTTGTGACTCATTACTGTCACAAGGTCTCAGGTGTGATTTGGGAGCAGGTGTGTTAAATTTGGTGTTATTGCCCTCACACTCTCTCAAACCAGTCACTGGAAGTTCAATATGGCACCTTATAGCAAAGAGCTCTCCGAGGATCTGAAAAAAAAGAATTGTTGCTCTATATAAAGATGATCTAGACAAGGGGTTGGCATCCCACGGCTCCAGAGTTTAAAAATGCCTTTGTAGTTCAGTGTTTAATTTATCTTAAGGTAGGCCTGCACACACACACACTGCACTTCTGCTTGTGAAATTCTATTGTTGTAACAGGTAAAATAATAGGTTTATTAGCTGTGTCTTTTGCGACTCCAGACTATTTTTCTTTGGTGGAAGAGAAAGAAAAATGGCTCTTTGGGTAATAAAGGTTGCCGACTCCTGGCCTAGGCTTTAAGAAGACTACGAACACCTTGAAACTGAGCTGCAGCACAATGACCAAGACCATCCAGCAGTTTAACAGGACAGGTCCTATTCAGAGCGGGCCCTGCCTTGGTCGAGGAAAGAAGTTGAGCGCATGTGCTTAGCGTCATATCTAAAGGTTGTCTTTTGAAAATAGGTGAATGAGTGCATCCAGCATTGCTGCAGAGGTTGAAGGTTTGGGGGGCCAGCCTCTAAGTGCTCAGACTATACACTGCAGACGGCATCAAATTGGTCTGCATGGCTCTCGTCCCAGAAGGAAACCTGTTCTGAAGATGATGCATGGAAACCAGGGCACAGGGCAGTATTCCAACATAACAACCCCAATCACCTCCGATATGACCACTGCTTGCTAAAGAAACTAAGTGTAAAGGTGCTGGACTGGCCAAACATGCCACCAGACCTAAACCATTCTAAGCATCTGTGTGGCATCATCAAAGGGAAGGTGGAGGAGAGCAAGGTCTCTAACATCAACCAGCTCTGTGATGTCTATATGGAGAAATGGGAGAGAATTCCAGTGGCAACCTGTGAAACTCTAGTGAACTCCACGCCCAGTAGATTTAAGGTAGGGCTGGAAAATAATGGTGGCCACACAAAATAAAGGCACTTTGGACACATTTTAGACATTTTCATTTAGGGGTGTACTCAGTTTTGTTTCTAGCGGTTTAGACATTAATGGCTGTCTCTTGACTTATTTTAAGGGGAAAGCAAATTTAAACAGTTATACAAGGGGTACCCTTCATTCATCTTCTATACCACTTCTTCCATAGTGGGGAGTTGGTGCCCATCTGGACTGGTCTATGGGTGAGAGGCAGGGTCAGGACAGGTCATCAATCCATTGCAGGGCATTCGCACGGGGAGAACATGCAAATACCATGCAGAAAGACCCCCGGCCAGGAGTCGAACCCGGAACCTTTGTGCTGCAAGGCAACAGTGCTACCTCAATTTCACCACCATTTGCTAATTTATATCATAATTTATATGTACTGCAATGTCTTTTTCCACGTCTACAATTATCTGAAAAACTTTAGGTCAATAATCAGTCTTATAAACAGCCATGAAATACTACTTTGTGTCCTCCGTTTTTTTTTTACCAACTTCATGTATATATGCTACATTTCATGATTAATGATGTCCTATGCATTGTACCAAAGTGAAGAAAATAAATATTAAGGTTTCGGGCTAAATCTGATCTAAATCTACTTGAAAATATTTGGCTCTACATAAAGACCACAGCTTAGCTTCAATCACTCCCATGCTGAGATAGCATCAATCCTTTGTTTTGTTCCTGAGGCCTTTATGAGAAGGGTCTGGTTAGAGCACATTGTTTGTCAAATTTGACAAATCTTTGCCAACATTCATGATGAGAAACCTCATGGTCCACAGCCTAGGTGACTTAAAACTTATGATGAACCTGGTGTTTGAAATATTAAGCATCAGCCCTGAGCATTGCCTAGGGGATTAACCAAACCTGATACAATTAGAAGACATCTGTAACTGTGATTCAAGAGGTCTACCTTCTGTAAATCAAATATACGCATATATATTCTCTAGTATGAGGGTTAGCTGATTGCTGCTTAAGCAGTTTTGTTTGTAATATGACTGTTATGTGTCCTCTGGGATTTTACCAATTTACCAGTTGTTCTAATATCTTCTGTATAACTGAAAATACTTATTTTATGCATTGAGATGGCCATAGCTTCAGATGCCCAAAAGACAGTTTGTGTAATCTACTGGGATTTGAAGATGCAACATTATGATTGTGTCAGGAAGGGGTTCTTGGTGCGGACCCAAGTGCAGACAGACAGACAGAGGCAAAAATGTCTATGTATGTGTCTATGTATGCATGTATAGAGGATTTGCAATTTGAAATCATCCTTTCCACTGTCTGGAGAAAGGTTTACAAGTCGAGGATATTCATAGCAACTACCAACATGCCTAGTTATGGCAATCCAAACAAGTTCACCCTGAAAGCAGACAGCAAGATGAAGAATAAGTTTCTAAAACCTCAAAAATGACATCACTGGACCTACAGCAGGTAATCAGATTAAGGCCCTGTCCCAATTCCCACACTACACCCTACGCCCCTCTATGAAGTGTTTACTTTGTACAACTGCATGTAGGGGTTGAAGTGCGCAGGTTATAAGCGTGCAAAATTGGAAATTTGGGACAGTAGGGGTTATTATCATCGACTTGCACCTCTGCACCGTAACTGCAACATCAAAAAGGGCGGGAACCAGCGCTGTTTTCAGTCTTGCTGCTAAAAAAACTATTTAAAACTGCAACAAGCAATTGTTATGAGGAGAAGAAAGTGCAGGAAGCGAAGGAGGCTTATACACCAGACTCTCGCCGCGCCAGTATTTGTTTGAAAGGTAACTTCAGTGTTCTGGCCTACTGACTGCCCAGACTCACTCTGAACCCAGTGGTTTCTTACAATGTTGAGCCTGGAAAACCAGTAATAAAAAATATTTGTCGGCTTGCTGTCTAAAGTTTACGCAGTTCTTATTATTCTGATTTGATGGCTGGTTACGTTGATGGTTGTGATTGGTTTTTGCTCAGAACGTCATCTGCAGCAGTGAATTGTGGGTAATATACTTCGGCGTAGTCCGCTTAGATGTGTGGATTGAGGGCACAAAGGGAGCGGGGCTAAGGACCACTGGAGAATTGGGACACACTACGCACTCGGACCCATCAACGGGAACACGCAATTCAGGGACACAAGGGTGGAAGTGCGAGTATTGGGACAGGGCCTAAGACTGTTGAAGTCTTATTATTTATCAGAGATGTGCAAGAAGGATACTTTAGTTTTCTAATACAAAAAAATGAAGGCCGGACTAAAGTTTCAGCCAAAGGATGTAACATTAGTTATTATGGGGTAGGGTCTTTTACATTTTTTTAATGTTTAATTGTTGTTGTTTAAGTGCTAATAAATCACTTTCTTCTCCAGAGATAATAAAAGGAGATTTGACATCGATATACAAACAGTTCTTCATAAAGAACTGAATATTTATTGTAGTGTTTTAATTTTTTCACATGACTCTATATTAGCATCTTGACATCACATCTGTTTAAATGAAAAGAATTGGCTGATGACTTATGGCCTTCTTGAGTATTACCCCTTTTTGCAGCTCAATAATTAAAATTTTATTGTGACTTCAACTTAAGCCATGTGAGTCGGCCTACAACACAGTCCCTAATACATTCTGTTGGCTAAATATATAATTCTTCAGACATTACAATGTTTCAGCAAGAAATGGATTTACTCATATCTGAATATTCATAAAGCTTAATGCACTGCTTTTCTCTCACCCTATTTAAAGCATGTCCCTTAAGACATAAAACTAGCAAATTTGTTAAGTCCTCCTCCTAAGAGTTTTCCCATATGTGTTCATTCTCTGTATTAGTGGCAAACAGTTCCAGTGTGAAGACATGTCTGTAAGTAGATGTTGGCTCCTCAGGATAAAGGCCAGAGTGCTAGACATGCAGTCAAACTCATAAACCCTGAAGACACTGTTGGTTTTCAGAGCTTGGGCCTGTCCAGTTGCATCGATAATAAGTGACAATCACAAAGGTTGTGTAATGTTAAATTAGGGCTTTCTTCACTGAAATGTTGACAGAACAATACCTGCTGCTATCAAACATTCATGATCACCGTATTATGTTGCAGCCAACGTTCTGACTTTTAAGTGAGAACATTGATCAATGCAGCCTGCACTGTTGAATATTTTAGCAGTCTTCTACAATAAAGCTCTTTTTAATATCCCTGAAAATCGTTGACATGCTGTATGTTTAATTTATTTGAAGCAATCAAAGCCTAGAATGTACTCGGTGTTAAAAAAAATTATTTTATTTCAATAAAGTCTTAATGTTTTTACATAAGAAATATGAACCCAACTGATGTAACAAAAAGCTTACGTAGTAACTACTTTATTTAAATAACCCATCTTAAGCAATGAAATAAATTTCATTAGTTTAGCACTGTAACTTTTATCCCTACCAAACATGCTTTGTATTCATGTCTTTATCTGCAGGTCTGATGTTCATGAACTATAGCACCAAAATAGGCTATGAAACTGTCAGCTTGATTTATAGTTGTTCTGGGATTTCCTTCCTTGACATAATGAATGCTATCAGCTACAGCAGTTGCACTCACAGACACGTAAGCTTAAATCCAAATCCCAAAGGTACAGTAAAGAGAACTGCGTAATTGGTCTGCAAGCTTGAACCACACCGAATGATCAAATTTTCATTTTTTCCAAGAACAATAAACACCAAAATATTATTTCTAAACATCTTGATCTTAGCTCATGTTATGTTTAAAAAATAGAAGAGCAGGTTGCAATATGAAAGCTTGTTGCTTGCAGATAAACACATTTATTCACATTTATTCCCAGTTTGCAGCGCCTTAGCTTTGAGATGTTGCGCTGCACTTTGAAGGTCATGCTTCATTTTCATCCCAAAGCAAAGCCCCTATTTAGCTTGCTTACTTACCTTCCTTTTAGCTCTCAGCTGTCCGTGATAATTATCAGATGAGTCTCCAGGAATCTCACCACCCCACAATGTCACCCCCACGATGGTGTAAGTGATGCCCATCACCACTAAGGGCAGCACGTACACCAGAGCTGTAACTATAATATGATATCTGAGGAGAAAGCAAAGAAATGGCACAGGGTTTAGTAGAACATAAAAAATGTCATGTTAAAACATTGTGGTAATCCATTGCCATTACGGTTTGATGAGTTTCAGTTTAAAGCAATCACTGACTGCACTACTACAGGGCAAATAAAATCCTTTTAAACTTAGCTCCCATTTTAGAACCTGTAATCCAATTTAGCTAGCCAACCAAGAAAAGCTGGCAGGTGGGACACAATTGATCATGTCCCACATTTATCTTTTTTTATGTTGCCCCTTAAAAACTACTGCACTCAAAGCTAACATTGCTGTGTTACAGTCCTGATCAGACATTTACATACATTCTTCTTGGGTTGCAGGCTTAAAAATGTCCACAAACCCTGACTAATATTTGATTAATTGTCCCTTTGTAAGCTGCATCTTGATCAAACACCTTTTTTTAGCAATCAATATGCATCTGGCTTAATTGTAGATGGATATTTGATGAATCTTCTAAATTCTAAATTAAATGAGATGGTTTCCTGGTACAGTTTTTACGTATAGTCCACACATTTTCAATAGTGGTGGGGACTTTGATAACAGCATTCCTGAAGCTTAATGTCAGCATGTTTTATTCATTCCAAAGCCAGTTTCGAGGAGATTTTAAGCCGTCTTAAAGTTCTTCCTCAAATTAACAGCTAGATGGTTGAAACTTGGACACAAAAGGACCTCCCAACAAGGGCATGATCCCCAATGCACATAAAACTAGCATTTTGGTATAGATAAAGCTGGGTAATTTAAAGCACAGCCAAAAGCCATTTACAGCCCTTACTGTAAAATTGTTGGCAATGCCTAAAACCAGGTTGGTGCCAAGATACTAAAGAATTTACATGAGCTATGTGTATTTCATAAAAGATTGAGCAAACATTCTGCCAGGTATGTGACACAACCTTGTTGAAGGTTACAAAAAATACCATTTATCTTTTCATTTTAAAAAGTGGTGCTGTATATATAAATTTAAGCCTGTTTTTTATGATATTGACCTTCTGTGGATTAAAAAAAATCACAATGAAATGTGCACTCGAACTGCATTTCTGCATTTTTAACAGTATAAACAAATGACAAGAAGTTGTTAGCTGTTATGTCATCATTTCCAAAACAATTACATTCTCGCTGACAGTTTAATAAAAAGAGGGAAAGCACTCATAAACCATCCCTTTAACTCGGCCACCACTATAGCTCAAGAGGAAACCTCTGAAAGTTTTATGGAGAGAAGCAAATACTCTTTCTGAAATGATATCTTCTCACATGAAGGGGTCATCTTCCTTGCGAGGCCAGGCGACGTGGCAGATGGTCCTGTGGGGTAAAACTCGGGTGGTGGAGAAATAGCACAGAGGGAAGGTCAGAACCACTGCCAGGCTCCAGATACTGACAATGACTCCCGTGGTGACCTTTGCTGAGAGACGAGGCTTCAGAGGGTGAATGATGGCCATGTATCTGCAGGAAGTAGATTGGCAGTTTGAAAGACGATCTTTGCTTTTGGACAAACAAAATGATTAATTATTGATTCATGGATTTAATCTACACTTTTTCTTACTGAACTTGATGTTTAAAGTCCACAAAAGGAAATTACATTGTAGTGGAAATAAGAAATCTGTGTAAAAAACATTATATAATCATAAAGAAGGAAATTAAAAAAGGAACAGTCAGTAAAGGAAGTCATTTTATAAGGCTGTGACCGAGTGAATTGACCTCTTGTACTAGTTTTACTTCAGCTTCATTGAGCCGTAAGAATGAAGGAACTGTTGGATATGTAAGTTGTGTTGTCATATTTGTAATGTCCATTGTAAATGTTTCATTAAATTCAAATTGCAATTTTATGAGTAATAACTCTAGAACCTACTTTAAAGCAATGCTTAATCTTTTGCATCACAGTTGGCAGAAGCAGTGTTGCACAGCGTTCATTTAAATTAATGGAAGATTCCATTCAAACCACTGCTGAAACACTAAAAAAGAACCAGTTACATAAACCCCGCTCCAGACGCTGCATGATGTTCAAATTGCTGATCGAAAAGCTTTCAGAGCTGTAAATTTACTCTCACTGAGAAAGTAAAAAATGAGCCTTCCTTGTCACCACAGCAGCCCTCTGGGGTATAACAGTAAAGATGCTTCATCCAATCACAAGTAATTGTGTGAAATGTAGTGCATTACACCGGCCCCATGTTGGATGCCTACTCAAGCAGTTGCAGGAGGATAGCTTATGAGCCAAGATTGAAAGACAACGTTTGCTGATTTGATGGACTTGAAGTCACTGAATAAAACAGTGGCTGTCACGCAGAGCCAGAGTCACCTCAGGAAAGAAAAAGCAGATATACCTACAAGCACACACACAGATGCACACATACACAAATACAGGTTATTTTTAAGCTGCAGGAAAATAATTTTCATACATTAAGCAACTTAGTAAGTAGTTTTGAACGCATATGTTTGCCTTTGACGATGTAAAATTTTAATGTAGATGTTTGATCGCCACATGACATGGAACTAGCAGAAATGATGTTGGATAAGACTCAACCTACAAGCAGCCAAACATTTTGCAATCAGTTAAAGGAATCAGGAATCAACCCTGGTTTGGATTTTCACAGTGGCGAATACTGCAGTAATGTTCCCATTTCTGATCCAAATGTTCTGGAACGTAATGATTATGCAAAACTCGTGAAGGTTTATTACTCATTAAACCTTACCTGAAATTGACCTCTACCCATTTACTTTTAGGTAAAGTGGGGGACCAATTTAAACATGCAGCTGTGTTTGGTAGCTGTCCTGAAGGCATATTAATGATTATAATCATGTTTTTTCCCAGGCCTGAAAAGATGAAATAGTGTATTTAGAATCAAACTGCCATTTTTTATAAGATCTGGGTTCCTTAAAGTTGAACTAAACCCCCACCTTTTTATGCAGATAAACTGAATAAACTGGGCCTTAAGGGAGCTATCTTTGTTACTGTTGTATTTTTTAAAGTAAATAAAAACTTGTTTAAATTTGCAATATTTGTCCTTAAACCATCTTACCGCTGCCCTCTTTGGGTTGAATGGAGGCTACTGCAGTTGAATTTTTCTTATTGGTTCAAACAGCACAGATTGGTACATGTCTATGTCATAGGCCTCACGTTCGGGTATAAAACCATCTCACTCAGACACACGCCCCCGTAGCGGATCAGGAGATAGAATTGCGAGCATTGATCATAGCCTTTTATGCTTTATACATTTGATCCTCTGCAATGGACTGGCGACCTGTCCAGGGTGTACCCCGCCTCTCGCCCATAGACTGCTGGAGATAGACACCTGCTTCCCCGCGACCCACTATGGAATAAGCGGTACAGAAAATCACTGACTGACTGACATTAGATCCTATGCCTTACTTGAAAGATAATATAAATCTGCATGTAAATGTAAACTTTATGAAAGTTTGTTGCTGCTTTGAACGTTAGCCCATTTGGCCAATGATGCTGCTAACATCACTTTACCACTTAGAAACTGCACCCATTCTATACTCCAATGCCTCGGAAGCGCCGGCTTCGGGCATCACTGAGTCAGCGCCTCGAGCCACCTGCTTGAACTGATAAGGCTCAGGCCCACTGGGCTCCACAAAGTCTCCCTCAACTTCCAGTGACGAGGGGGGTGAAAATTTCTCCATCTCAAAAACAGAATCCATGGAAAAAGTATCAGCGTCGCTCTGCTCGCTCTCCATGTTTTAATATGTCAAATTAAGCTAGCTGCAACTTTCCCTAGTCCTCCTGACCACACCCTCAATTAACCCCGTCCGCTCATCCTCACACTACATTTATTTCTTCCACTAATGTTAATACATATACATGAACTTACCATCAGGACCAAACTGGGCATGGCAAACACAGCTAAGGTGTAAAACAGCAAAAACAACGACATCACAGAAATAAAACACCATAAAAGCTACTACTGATCACAAAGTGTTTGCTTGTCATATCAGACGTATGTTAAGAAAAATACTTTTGTTGTCAGACTAGGCCAAAGTACAACATTTTGCCTTATAGTGTTTTGTTTATCACAAGAGGGGAAAAAAAAAAATTTTTAAATCTATTAGATTCACGAATTGAGTGTCACTGTTTGGGAGGAAGCTTAGTGTAGCCAAAGACAGTTTGGTAGCATTGCCAAAACTAGTGAGATAGTAAAAAGTACAGAGTTTAAAGTGTTCTGTTTGGAAAATCAGAAAACTCAATACCAGCCATGAAATTCATAATGGTAGTATCATGGTTTGGGGTTATGCTTGATTTATTCAAGGGTAGTTTGGCAGCATTGCTGGAAAAAAAAAAAAAGTTCAAAATTATCTTAGTAAGATAAAAACTGAATATTTTTTAAACAAATCTCAACAGAAAGTGGGTTATGTAGAAGGAACATAAGACTTAACACACAAGTGGTTCTACAAAAGAATAGATAAAGAGAAATTAAGTTAATGTTTTGGAATGGCCAAGTCAAATTCCTGACCTAAATCCAACAGAGAGGTTGTGGAGGGAACTGAAGCAAGCAGAGCATATGAGTTGAAACTGTTCTCCACGGCCGCATATGGATACGCATGACTGATTAGCTTTCATCAGAAACTTTAACTGCTATGGGTGCTTGTTTATACATTACATTCTACATAAGGAAATTAAGCAACATTAAGATGGGTTTTCTTAATATTTTCAGTATGTATTTATTTTTAATTATCTCTTAAATGCTTCTAATTAAGCCTACATTTATGCAGAAATGTGGCCAAGTTTTAGTAACATTTAAGCATCTCTGTATCTCTTTTTATGGATGATTTGGCATTCAGTTAAAGCAAAGTTTATTAAAAAGAGTAATAAGACCATTTTAATGGATGTTGTCCTTCTATATATGCAATGTTTTCAATCTGACTAGGCATTTATGTGTATAACTTGGGATAAATAGTTGGATCGCTTGCTGTCAATTCACCTTGTACACAGAAACCTGTCTTTCTTTTGCTGCAGTACATGAAAATACGATTGCCTGCAGAGGGTTAGCAGGAAGGAAAAATTCACAGATGATGCGAACCGTGGCTTCTGCCATTTCAAGACATCAGAGCAGAGACAGCACCATACTGGGGTTAGGGAAAGCATGACCGGAGGTTACATCTGCATCATGTAGGCTAGGTCATGGCAATGTTCTCTTTCTCAGTAAACAATTTGTGAGATTCAAGGGGCACTTCAGGCCAAAAATACCAATGCATGGAAGTTGCCGTTGAGGAGCCAAAATGAGCTTTGCCCGAGGAAATGCATTGTTTTGTCTGTGTGTCAAGGGGAAGCATTGTACAGAGAAGACACCTTACAAAATATCACAGCATACTCTGACATGCAAACTTAAGCACACTGCTCTTCCTTCCCCACATACTTGTTTTTATTGTTTTCTTCATGTTCAGCCGGTGGCTAGATCCTTCCTACATGTAATCCCTAATTTACATCCTATGCTATATGATGGTTCAATGATTAAAGCCTAGCTGAAAGTGTTGTATATCCAAATAACTGGAAACCACAGGGCAAAAAGAAACAGCCAAAGAAGCAAGAACAGAAAAGGAATGTGTGAAAGAGAAAAAAGGAATGACTGCATGTGATAGAAAACAAGAGGCTTAGAGCATGAAAACCCTCCGGGGGGCGCTGGGGTCTTTTCTGACATACTGGAAAAAACTCCCATTTGCAAAGCTACTGATTCAGTCTAATTACAATGTAACATAAAAAATGAACCATTAGCCACATGCCTAGATCCAATTTCACTTTCTGATTAAAGGTCCCTTGAAAAAAATCAAAATTCTGTCACATTAAAGCCACAAATATCAATTGGGGTTTAATAGAATTTGTCCACACAAAGTAGTGCATAATGGTGAAATGGAAAGAAGAAAAGTGATTGTTCTCAACTTTATTCTTCAGTAAAAATCTGAAAAGTATGGTGTGCCTTTCTATTCAGCCCACCTGACATAATATTTGTTGAACCACCTTTTACTGCAATTGCAGCTGCAAGTCTTTAGGGTATGTCTCTACTATCTTTACACTGGGTTTGAAATTGCTATCAATTCATCATTGCAAAATACCTCAAGCCCAGTCAGTCAGAGCAGATGGTGAGCATCTGTGTTTCAAGAATTGTCACAGATTCTAAATTGGATTTAGGTCTAGGCTTTGACTGGAACATGCTAACAAGTGTATACAGTATACAGTATGCTTCGATCTAAACCATTCCACTGTAGGTTTGGCTGTTGTTTAATGTTGTTGTCCTGCTAGAAGGTGAAATTCTGCCTCAGTCTCAAGTCTATAGCAGCAGGTTTTCTTCAGGGATGCCTCGTATTTAGCTCCATTCATCTGCTAATAAGATCTGACCAGCTTCCATGTCGAAGCTGAAGAAAAGCACAGGCTGATGCTTACACCACCATGTGTTACTGTTGGAATTGCATGCAGTGTAAGTTTTGCTCCAAGCATAATGTTTTCCATGTAGACCAAAAAGCAAAAATCTGGTCTTATTCGACCAAAGGGGGTTCTTTCATATGTCTGCTGTGATGGTTACATGGCACTGGAATTTAAATGGCTTTATTTCAACAATGGCTTGCTTCTTGCTACTATTCCATAAAGTCCTTAAAGATTTCTAGAGAGCACAACTGATGGTTGTCCTGTCAAGAGATTATCCCACCTAACCTGTGGATCTCTGAAGCTCCACTTTGCTGCCTCTCTGATGTATTTCTGTCCTTAACTGGCCTGTCAGTGTAGGTGGACAGTCGTTACCTGGTAGGTTTATATTTGTAATATACTGTTTTCATTTTCAGTTGACATATTCAAAGTTTGCAATATTGTTTTTAAAATTTTACCTTGCCCATAAGTTTATCCCTTACTTGTCTGGTGTTTTCCTTGGTCTTCATGATGTTGTTTGTTCACTGTTCCCTAACAAACCTCTTAAGCCTTCATGGAACGGCTGGATTTATATGAGTTACTATGTGACTTCTGAAGGCAACTGGATGGACATGATATTATTTAGGGCTATCATAGTAAATAATTGTGTAGATGCCTCAGATAGCTGCATGCCTCAGTTTTTTAATTTTGTGAAAAAAATAATAAAAAAAACTAAATCAGTTTCCTTAGATTTTCAAATTGTACAGCCCTTTATGTTTGCCTATTACAGAAATCCCAATAAAAAAAAATTTTAGTTTGTGATGTAATATAACAAAATGTGGGAACATGTTGTCCTTTACTGGAAGCTTAACATCATGGAAACTACTAGAAATGAAGAGACAAAGAAACCAATCAGGGAATTTAATTTAAATTCAGAATAAGATATTAACTAACTTTAAGTACACAAGTAGAACAAGTGCAGTGTATCTTCAGGCATTAAATAACAGAAATAAATGAGCCTTAATCTAGTCTAATTCAATTTAATTTTCCGCCGGTACAGCCTAGCGTAATTCAGTTTAAGGGGCTCATACTGTCACACACACACACACACACACTCACACACACACACACACACATACACACACACGCATATATATATATATATATATATATATATATATATATATATATATATATGCGTGTGCATTGTGGCATTCATGATCTAACTCATTATTCATGCTGTATTCCATAGACCCACCTGTCCACAGCTATTGCAGTCATGGAGTAGATGCTTGCGAACACAGATGTGACTGGGAAGAAGTTCTGGAATTTACAGTAGGCTTCGCCAAAGTACCAGTCTCCGTGAGCAGCGTAGATAAAGTTTATCAAAGTGTTAAAAGCGGCCATTGACGCGTCAGAAAAGGCCAAGTTAAGCAGAAAGTAGTTGGTCACCGTCCTCATGCGTTTATGGGCGAGAATGATCCATATGACGATGAGGTTTCCAAAGACGGCCACCGCCAGCACGGAGCTGTACGCAACCGACCAGAGAGCGATGCGCCATGGCGGCTGCACGTACTGGTTGGTATAATTCGACGTTACGTTGGATCCGTTGTGTGGCGTCCCCATCCTCTTCTGCTTTTGTCCGAATGCAGTAAAGATATATATTTATTTATTTTATTTTATTGTTCTTTAATCTACCTGTTGAAGCGCATATCTGGATTGGCAGAATGGGATTTGCGCACTGGCGCCATTGCGCGCAAATTAAACAGTCCCCATCTTCCTCGATGTTTGTCTGCAGCCGCTCTGGACCGCTCTCCAATCTGTGCGTAAACCATGCTATGAGTCGGTGCCTGTTGAATGTGGGTGTGAACTCACAGCCTCCTCCATCCACAGCAACAGGCGGGGTGACGCACAACTGCACCGAACAGTCAAACACATTGATCGATCGTTGTGTGGCTGCTGTTTCAAACTTCATCTATAACAAACAGTATGAGCTGTCTGTCATGCAGCTTATAATCTGTCACGACACACCGAGGTTCCTTTATCTTCCCAAACCCGCAAGATTATGGTGTGACAGCGGCTTTCCAGATACAGGATATTGCAATTTTGCAGGCATTCTTTCACGTTCGTAAACACACCTTCTGAACAGTTTGCTGTGATATAAATCCTCCAGTTTATTGTCATAATATACATTTACAATGCCTTGCAGAAGTTTTAATTACGTTGAACCTTTTCAGATTTTAGGATGTGTTCAGACAAATGAATATACTTTTCAGAAGTCTGACATTTCTGTATAAAATTTGTATTTTTCCAATTTTCTTAGATACTGAATTTTGGATTTTCATTAACTGTAAGCCATAATCATCAACATTCCAAGGAACAAAGGCTTGAATTATTTCACACTATGTGTAGAGACATTATATAATAAATTATTTTCACATTCAGAAATGAGCGACGAAAAATATTTAACTTTTTCTCTATATTCTGTTTAGCTTTACTTGTATATCACTAAATAGACCTGTGATAAGGCTACAATGGTTTATAGTTTAAAACAGTTCCAAAGTGTGCTGGACCTGCCCCACCCTGATGGTGGAACAGATGTGAATCCTTTTATGTCAGGGAAGCACGCATAAAAAACAGGCTAAAGTCCCCTCCAGACACCCAACTGTTCACATTAGATAAAGCTCCTTCATCTGCCTTCATTGGCACTGGAATAAATTGTTACACGTATTTCTTTTCAAGCTGAACAAATCCAATCAGTCTAGTAAAGCTTTTGACATGTTTTCACTATACAGTGAATGCAGTTTATTTTTTCTCTCTCCATACAACACATCAAGAAATCTGCTTTCATTCACAGCTGACTCTCAGTTAATTACAATTGAATTTATTACAGTAATTACATTTAAAAAGTGAAGCTAAATGCATTAAATAGATTAGTTTGATACAGAGTGATATATTTCAAGGTTTGATATTATGGCTTAGAGGAAATAAAATCCCAAAGTGTAAATTAGAATATTGCATAAGACAAATATAAGAAGGATTTTTGTCGGGGAAATATTAGACTATGGCAACACAATTGGAGGAAGACTGTTGACTTGACAGTTTGTTGTTGTTTTTTTTTTAGCAGACAGTCAGCAACTGTCTCCACAAGGACAGTAAGCCTCAAAAGGTTATTGCTAAATAGCTGGATGTTCACAGAGTGCTGTATCTGAGCATATTTTTTAAAGTAAAGTCCAAGGAAAAAGTGCCATACACAAAGGTGTCCAATAACAGAGATTTTGGTTGCATAGAGGGAGTAATGTGACAGAAAGTCCACTTTAGAGAGGTTCAAAAGGCATGAACTGTGGCTGGAGTCAGAACTTCAAGAGCCAGTATACACATATGTAACCAGGACATGGACTACACATGTCTCATTTGTTTATTTCAGCCACTGTTTAACCAAAGGTTTAAAAAGAATGACAGCTAAACTATAGCAGTGAGCTTTGAATGCTATTAATTTGTATTAGCAATTCAAATTTATATCAAACATGTCCATTTTCTCCCAAGTCTCCCACAATAATTAAACAGTCATAATCAACACATATCACATATCATAGATAAAAGCTAATTAAAATCACTGAAAAAGTTTGTTTTGGACTTAGGAGGCCTGTAAATATTCAAGAACATGGTTTGGACCGGGCTCTTTACCTGGAGAGCCAAATATTCAAAAGAGTCAAATTTGTCCTGAAATACTTTTTTACACTTTAGTGAATCTTTAAACAAAGTGGCCACCCCTCCACCTTTTCTTTGCTGTCTGCTCTCACAAAGAAAATTGTAGTTCAGAGGTGTTGACTCTATCAGAATGGGAGCTTCATTAAATTCATGTAACCTTGTTTCTGTTAAAAACATAACATCAAGATCGTGGTCAGTAATTAAGTCATTCATTACCTATTTTATGTCAGTTTCTTTCTGTTCAGCTACACCCTTTCTTAATATTTCATATTTAATATGTCACGTCTTCAGCTCTCCGCTCTCTCAACTTCTTTTTTTGCTTCAGGACATTTCCAGAGGATGGCATCCTGTGAGTTGCGTTACCACCTTCTGGTTTAGTTGTGCATAACTACCCTTACAGCACTGACATTGTAATTATCCTTTAGAATCTTCTAATTAGCTCAGTTGCCTTCAGGAAAAACATACTTTTTTTTTTTTACCATCATCTGTGTCCATGCAAGCAAGCACATTTTCAAACCTTCTCCCACCTAGTTCTAAACAAAATCACTAAACATACTTCTCCCTTTCATATTTACAGCACATCATGAGCATACTACTGGTTCTCTACAAAAGCCATTAGGATGCTTTCCTATATTAAAAACAATGTAACACAGAGTAGTAAGAAGACAAAATTATCTAAGAAAACAAATGTATTAAGTATAACACTCGATGCCATTTTTAAATTATGAATTTGAGCAAACAAAGAGCACATGTGGGGTTTTTCAAGCCTCTATCTTTGGGCCACTTTTATTTAACATCTATATGATCTTTCTAGCTCAGACTATGGAGCATTTCAACATTTTTTACAATATATAGGTTTATCATATACAACTTCTTAGAGTTAAGCCCAAAACTCTTTGTATCCATAGTAGATTGAGGTTTAAAGTCTTTATTTATTTTTGCCAACATGTTTCCTTTGATTGGAAGTAATATTGATGTCTTCAAGGGGCCCAGGCAGATTACCCATTATAATCTAATGAATTATTTGTGGAAGGAGCTAAATATTAGAGTGATGTCAAGGAGGACCAACCTGAAAGACTTGGAGCTTATCTTAAAAAATAAGCTGTCAAAATACAGATGTAAATATGCAAAAGCTATTACTGCCCATATAAGAAGGGTTTGATTGTTGTAATACCACTAAAGATTTTTCCACTGATTACTAAGAAGGGTACAAGCACAGGGGTTGGACAATGAAACTGAAGCACCTGGTTTTAGACCACAATAATTTATTAGTATGGTGTAGGGCCTCCTTTTGCGGCCAATACAGCATCAATTCATCTTGGGAATGGCATGTACAAGTCCTGCACAGTGGTCAGAGGGATTTTAAGCCATTCTTCTTGCAGGATAGTGGCCAGGTCACTACGTGATACTGGTGGAGGAAAACGTTTCCTGACTCGCTCCTCCAAAACACCCCAAAGTGGCTCAATAATATTTAGATCTGGTGACTGTGCAGGCCATGGGAGATGTTCAACTTCACTTTCATGTTCATCCATCCAATCTTTCACCAGTCTAGCTGTGTGTATTGGTGCATTGTCATCCTGATACACGGCACCGGCTTCAGGATACAATGTTTGAACCATTGGATGCACATGGTCCTCAAGAATGGTTCAGTAGTCCTTGGTAGTGATGCGTCCATCTAGCACAAGTATTGGGCCAAGGGAATGCCATGATATGGCAGCCCAAACCATCACTGATCCACCCCCATGCTTCACTCTGGGCAAGCAACAGTCTGGGTGGTACGCTTCTTTGGGGCTTCTCCACATCGTAACTCTCCCGGATGTGGGGAAAACAGTAAAGGTGGACTCATCAGAGAACAATACATGTTTCACATTGTCCACAGCCCAAGATTTGCGCTCCTTCCACCATTGAAACCGACATTTGGCATTGGCATGAGTGACCAAAGGTTTGGCTATAGCAGCCCGGCCGTGTATATTGACCCTGTGGAGCTCCCAACGGACAGTTCTGGTGGAAACAGGAGAGTTGAGGTGCACATTTAATTCTGCCGTGATTTGGGCAGCCGTGGTTTTATGTTTTTTGGATACAATCCGGGTTAGCACTCGAACATCCCTTTCAGACAGCTTCCTCTTGCGTCCACAGTTAATCTTGTTGGATGTGGTTCGTCCTTCTTGGTGGTATGCTGACATTACCCTGGATACCGTGGCTCTTGATACATCACAAAGACTTGCTGTCTTAGTCACAGATGCGCCAGCAAGACGTGCACCAACAATTTGTCCTCTTTTGAACTCTGGTATGTCACCCATAATGTTGTGTGCATTTCAATATTTTGAGCAAAACTGTGCTCTTACCCTGGTAATTGAACCTTCACACTCTGCTCTTACTGGTGCAATGTGCAATCAATGAAGACTGGCTACCAGGCTGGTCCAATTTAGCCATGAAACCTCCCACACTAAAATGACTGGTGTTTCAGTTTCATTGTCCAACCCTTGTATGTTTCACTTGCTGTTTTTTTAAATAAAATGTAGATAAAATCAATCAATAATTAAATTTTTTTAAATTTGATTCTCATTTTACCTTGATTTATCATTTGAGAGATGCTTGTCTTATTTCCTATCAACCAACCTTTTGGCTGAATAAAAATAATCTTAGATCTAAATCTACTCTAAGAAATGTATTTAACTGCCTTTTGGCTGTTTAACTTGTATAATTTCTACTCAGAAGTACAACAAGAAATCTGCTTTAGTATCTGCTTTTAGAGGGACTGCAACTAACACATAATGCATGGGGTTTTTAAAAGCCAGAACATTTTCTCTATTCTGCAAAACATGGTGCGGAAATTACCTGCCTTCTCCTTACATGTACAAGCCCTAACACAGATAAGTCTGTGTGAACTCCCCTTCGTGGGGGCTCACAGAAAGAAAGGAATGGATAGAAAGCTACAAAAAGCATCCAGGTTATTAAAACTATATACTACATTAAGCAATTTAGGTTCTGTTTTTGTGTTTAAATCACACTTAAATTCTACTTACAGAGAGTGACTAATTATGTTAGAGTAAATGGACCTGATGGAGGGCTATGTTGAAGAAACAAAAATCTCTAATGTAAAAGAAAAATACTGAACCATGTCAGGATATCAGAGTGAAAGATGCTGTGGTATTTAAATAATACTCAATGTTCTAATCTGGCCTGCATAAATCAAATATCAACTGGTTTGGGTACCAACTCACATTCATATCAGACACTTGCACGTCTGAGGTTTTACTTATGGATTATGCTGATAAACGTCACTTCTAATGATAGACCAATGTGTGCAGAATAAATGAACACAATTAGTCATAGGTTTAGATTAAATGAATTCCTCAATATTCATTTGTATTCTGGGATGTGTGCTTGTATACTGTTTGTGGCAGGTCTGTTATTTCGCTGAAGTGTGAAAGATGAATACATAATCAAAAAGTCTCCATTAGGAATACCGAGTCTATATTTTCTCTTGACAGACTCTATTACATTGAAAAGTGAAATCTCAATACACACAGTAGGCCTATTTGGGTCTGCCACACAGAGACATAGATCTCTCTTCTGTGGCCTTTAGGTTCTGTTAACATCTCACAGGTCTTTGTTGTAACTTGAAGGAAATTATTATTTCTTATTTATACACCGGTTGGACTTTTTTATATTTGTATCTTGCAACCACAAACGTATTTTGAAGGATTTTTTGAGATGGAGAATCTGCAAAGTGTGGCATGCATTTGTATTCAACCTATTTTACTCTGAAACCCCAAATAAAATACAGGTCACCAGTTTGTAATTTTGTCTCAGTACAAATACAGATGTTATGTTCTTGGTCTCAGAGGTTTGTCAGAGAACATTAATGACCAAACAGCATTATGAAGACCAAGGAACAAAGAAGACAGAACAGGAATGAAGGTGTGGAGAGGTTTCAAGCAGAGTTAGGTTATAAAACAATGTCCCAAACATTGAACCTTTTACAGAGCACTCTTCAATCCATCACACACAATTGCAAAGCATGTGGAACAAGTGCAAAACTACCAATACATGGCTGTCCATATAAACAGATAGGCTGGACATGGTGAGCATTAATCAGTAACTTCGTTTAGTCAAGAATTTATTTAATTGTTGCCTGACACTTTAGTAACATGCCACTTAACAAACACTATTTAAAGGACTTTTCTCAGTATAATCAAAGCAGGTGCTCTTTAACAAAATCCTAAATAGCCTTTGTTTTATTTATTGAACTTAGCAACGTCTGTGTCATACAGTTAGCCACAGCATAATCATAGATGGCCTATAGTCTGTTCAAGCAGCTATAGCTCTGATAAAAAGATGGACCGCTGGGAATATTTCATGCTGCAATACAGTGCCCTGCAAAGAGGGAATATATAAACAATTAGCATGACATTGCTTGAAAGGCAAAGGGAAAAAAAATCCCCAACCAGGGATGTGATAAATAGCCCACTAAGCAAAAATAAAATTCACTAAAACGGTTGTATTACTTTTTTGTCACAGCCATTGTAAAAATAAGTTCTTTAATATGTCTGCATAAACTTTTGGGATGTGCATTCTGTATTGTTACTGAGACAAACAAGGAATGACAGAAAAACGCAGAACAAGATTATCTGAAAATGTTAAAAAAAATGGCAGGAGAGGAAACAAGGAGTTTGAAACAACCAAACGATAAAATTCAAGACAACTTATTGGTAAAAATTATTGAGGTTGTTTTTTCCTGAATGGGTTATTTCAATTCAACAGGTCACAGTCTAAATTACCGTATTTTCCGCACTATAAGGCGCACCGGATTATAAGGCGCATAGAATAGAAGCTACTGCAGTCAAACGTTTGACTGGGGTTGCGTTATGCATCCACTAGATGGAGCTGTGCTAAAGAGAATGTCAACAAAACAGTCAGATAAGTCAGTCAGTCAAACTTTATTAATACACTACAAACCAGCGTTCTGATAACTCCATTCACTCTCATGGTAAGGTCTCCTCTACATAGAAATCTATTGAATAGAGCCAACCGCACGTTAGGAATGCATTGGAGTCTATGAAGTTGAAGTTGAAATCAAACGTTAGTTAAAACGTGAAAGGGAACTTTTCCCCGATTCAGTAAACACGTAAAAGAAACAGTTTGATGCACTAAATCAAACGTGAGTACATTCACAATATAGTAGCGTTAACTGTTGAATTCTCTCGCTGCTGCTCTATTCCCATGTTCGACTGCGTAGCTGACAGCCTTGAGTTTGAACTCAGCATCGTAAGCATGTCTCTTGAAAGGTGCAATTTTGGGGTCGTTATACACACACAAGTGGTGTTGGACTAGGAGGAAGCACAGTACAGGTGTTTACCGCTATTACTTCGGCGACGCCCCTGACTACGGTAGCCGTAATGCTGCAAGCGGTGCGGCTTTGTAGTTTACCAGTCGTACTGAAACATTTTGACAGAGCGCCGTGTACAACCAGTATGGATCAACCAATTAACCAATTGATCCATATATAAGGCGCTCCGGATTACAAGGCGCACTGTCATTTTTTGAGAAAATTAATGGTTTTTAAGTGCGCCTTATAGTGCGGAAAATACGGTACATCAAAATTTGGACTTTTAAAATTTTGTTCTAAGCAACTTTTTAAATTTGGGGTTCCCTTAAATGCCAGAGGAGTTCTCTTTTAAAGTGTCCCACAAGCCACGTAGAGGACACAGCAAACATATGAGACAAAACTGACAGTTTAGGCCTGTGTGCAGTATGTTGTGTGTTGAGAAACTAAACTACACATTTCCTTGAATAGACCATGCAAATGAGAAAACAAGGTGTTGGCAGCATCATGCCATGGCAATGTTTATCCTTCAGCAGAGACAAAGAAACTTGTCAGATTTGCTGGGGAGATGGATGGATTTGGAATCTCTGACAATCTGGCTGAAAAACCGTTAGAGGTGTGAAAAAACATTGAAACTGGTTAGACATTTCACCTTCCAGCTATAAGCAAATGGTTTAAGTGTATTCATGTGATAAAATGGTCCAGTCAAAATCCAGAGAGAAAGATTTCAGTCTCTAGATGTGGAAAGCTGGTAAAGACATCCAAGAAAATACTTGCAGCTGTAATTACAGCAGAAGCTGGCTATTTAAAGCATTGCCACAAGTAGGCTGAATGTAATGGATGTATCATTATCCTGTGTTTAAAATCCGAAAATATACATTGAATTTTGCAGTTGTAACATGACGGAATGTGCAAAAGTTCAATGGGTATAAATACTTTTTTTCCACAGAAGTGATTCTGACAATTTCAGTAAAAGAAAACTAATGGAGGAAGGAGAAAAACATCAAACTACAAATGTGACAGAATCTTTCTCAGGAAAAACTAGTTTGACAGTACAAGAGGATTTAGACCACCAGTTAGGATTTGGCAACATTTATCATTAATCAATAAAAGTATTTGCTGTGTCTAATTGTCACAGCTCAGTAACTCTGCAGGCTAACAGTGGGAGTTTTAGTATTGTTTGGAGGGTTGGAATTCAATTGACCTTATTTAAACTATTGGTGCACAATAATATAGTACAATATTTCTTAAAATCAGCACAAAACAGCAGATAAAGACTTTCTGAGTTTTCTTATGCTTGAAAACAAAAACAGAACATCAGATGACTTTAAAACTTTTACATTATCTGAATATATTGCCAAAAAAGTACAGATAGCATAACACTTATTAGTGTTAAAGTACAAACAAAACTAAGTTTAAAATAAAATTTTCCCTTTCTTTGTATTAATACAAACAAAGTTAAACCTTTGCTTCTGGTCCTTTTGAAGCTTGCGGCCGAATGAGGCAGCGTGGGCTCCTTGCCAGGCCATTGCTTTGCTTATGTGCACTGTGTGGAACATATATGATTCCCATAAAGAAATTCCAAGCCCCAGCTTGGAAACACTCTGTTGCACATCTCTCTGAACACATTTCTTGTGAGACTATCAAAGCTGTAGATTTGACACTTTGGTGACATCCCTGTTGGGAGCCCTATGGGGTAGTTGTAGTGCTCTGTCAGAATTTGGGTCAGCGCTCAAGGCCATTTGTGTTGATTAACTAAAAATGCAATCAGGACTGCCAATTTATTTGCTAATGGAAGAATACTGGACCTCAATTATTTCCTAATTAGTCAATTAACTGCTATAAAAAATGATTTTTTTTTAATAGATGAATATCATGTATGGGCTTCATTTTGCAGCAATTTAAGCTGGAATTTGTGCCGGGGAGTTGAGAGTAAATATCGACTAACAACAGACTGCCAGACAAAAATCAATAAGATGTTGACAAAGGACACATTCAAACAGCACAATAGCTTGAACACAAATTCTAATAAATTTGCACAGAATATATTTGATTGGCTTTCTGCTGACAATGGTAACAATGGAGCATATTTACTAGACGTATTGCAGTAACACAGTTGGCCTAAACACTATTGTTTTTTAAGGGCTCATACTTTAAATTCTCACCACTTTTTATCAAAGATATACTAGCTATCAAATGAGCCTGAAACTTTTTTCTTTTGCACAGTATGCCTAAAAAGTAAAGTTGAGGACATTTCAATCAACATTCTACTTTTGTGCAACTTTAATTTACACATCAAAACAACTTTAATGGAAACATGGTATGTGCTTTACTAAAAAATCTGCCCTGGTTTAAGCGGGCAAAATGCAGCATGTGTTTTAGAAAAGGGTTACCCCTTTTCATGATAGTTTGTACTTACCACAGTGCCAAGAGTTCCTTTGAAGAAGTGCCATAAGAAAAACTTAATTTAAAGGTCTGTTGCTTGAAAGTCTTTCTATATGTTACTTGTCAAGAGCTGTCTTTAATTCAGGAAATAAGTTTGTCTCAGGTTTTCTGTCTTCTATCAAAGGAAATTGGTATTTGATATTTCCTGCCATTGTTTCAATACAAAACATGCCATATACAAATGCAGTATTAAATGGGTTGTGGTCCTTTTATCAATTTCGATTTCATTCATGAAACTCGATTGTATTTAGGGTTAGAAAAGTGCAAGTCTATTTTCTTGAACGGAAATTTGGAACTGTCACTATTTTTTATGACCACAGGGTCAGTGACACAGAACCTCAGATAAGTCTGTGATATTTTGACCGATCAGTTTGCTTCTCTTTTGAATTTTCATGATATGATGGCATCAAAATCTTCTTGTTCTTCTTCTTCTCATACCCCAGGCACACAAACCCAGTCACTGACAAAAAAATGAACGTCTTACTTAAATAAGTTAATAAATAGACAAATAAATAAATAATGGTTTATTCAAAAGTCATATGCTCCACACAACTTCATCCCGTGGTAAAATAAAGGAAAAAAAAATAGTTAAAACTATTTAAACAAAACAAAACCTATTAAAAATTAATTAATTAATTAATAAAGCTGGTTTATGCAGACATCATATCCCTCACACAAATCAAGCCTATATAAATGATAATAACATTTGTGAATTTTGTAGCTGTCTGGAGAAAACGTCTGGTTTTAATTTTTAGACAATCATAATCACCCTTGTCTGTGGTTCAGCTGATATGAATTCAAAAGTATCCGACAGAGCTTATGACTTTTGTCCAACCAGCATGAGTTACCCTTTGGATGTAAGTGTTGCTGGTTTTTAGTTTTTTTATTTCTTAAACATTTTTGTTCTTATAGAACTTTTTTCTCGTACTGGTTTTTTTTGTAGCATCTCTTTGATTTTTGAGTCGTGTAGTCTTTAATGGTGAGAAAGCAACACAAATAAGAATTGATCGTCTCCTTCTTGTGCTCCAAATAGATATTTAAAGGTGTGAAAAAGGTTGCGCTATTAATATTTGTTTCTTCAGATGCAAGACTTTAGATTAATCCTAAAGTGTTAAAAGGTCTTCGCAGATAAAAATGAAAAACAGAAATGTGTTGAATGAAAATGTAGAACAGAGTGTAGATGATTTATGAGTTTGATTTGTAGATTTGTTTTAATCTTCTATGGAAAGAGTGCAATATGTGTCGCACATTACAGGTCCTTCTCAAAATATTAGCATATTGTGATAAAGTTCATTATTTTCCATAATGTCATGATGAAAATCTAACATTCATATATTTTAGATTCATTGCACACTAACTGAAATATTTCAGGTCTTTTATTGTCTTAATACGGATGATTGTGGCATACAGCTCATGAAAACCCAAAATTCCTATCTCACAAAATTAGCATATTTCATCCGACCAATAAAAGAAAAGTGTTTTTAATACAAAAAACGTCAACCTTCAAATAATCATGTACAGTTATGCACTCAATACTTGGTCGGGAATCCTTTGGCAGAAATGACTGCTTCAATGCGGCGTGGCATGGAGGCAATCAGCCTGTGGCACTGCTGAGGTCTTATGGAGGCCCAGGATGCTTCGATAGCGGCCTTTAGCTCATCCAGAGTGTTGGGTCTTGAGTCTCTCAACGTTCTCTTCACAATATCCCACAGATTCTCTATGGGGTTCAGGTCAGGAGAGTTGGCAGGCCAATTGAGCACAGTGATACCATGGTCAGTAAACCATTTACCAGTGGTTTTGGCACTGTGAGCAGGTGCCAGGTCGTGCTGAAAAATGAAATCTTCATCTCCATAAAGCTTTTCAGCAGATGGAAGCATAACGTGCTCCAAAATCTCCTGATAGCTAGCTGCATTGACCCTGCCCTTGATAAAACACAGTGGACCAACACCAGCAGCTGACACGGCACCCCAGACCATCACTGACTGTGGGTACTTGACACTGGACTTCTGGCATTTTGGCATTTCCTTCTCCCCAGTCTTCCTCCAGACTCTGGCACTTTGATTTCCGAATGACATGCAGAATTTGCTTTCATCTGAAAAAAGTACTTTGGACCACTGAGCAACAGTCCAGTGCTGCTTCTCTGTAGCCCAGGTCAGGCGCTTCTGCCGCTGTTTCTGGTTCAAAAGTGGCTTGACCTGGGGAATGCGGCACCTGTAGCCCATTTCCTGCACACGCCTGTGCACGGTGGCTCTGGATGTTTCTACTCCAGACTCAGTCCACTGCTTCCGCAGGTCCTCCAAGGTCTGGAATCGGCCCTTCTCCACAATCTTCCTCAGGGTCCGGTCACCTCTTCTCGTGCAGCGTTTTCTGCCACACTTTTTCCTTCACACAGACTTCCCACTGAGGTGCCTTGATACAGCACTCTGGGAACAGCCTATTCGTTCAGAAATTTCTTTCTGTGTCTTACCCTCTTGCTTGAGGGTGTCAATAGTGGCCTTCTGGACAGCAGTCAGGTCGGCAGTCTTACCCATGATTGGGGTTTTGAGTGATGAACCAGGCTGGGAGTTTTAAAGGCCTCAGGAATCTTTTGCAGGTGTTTAGAGTTAACTCGTTGATTCAGATGATTAGGTTCATAGCTCGTTTAGAGACCCTTTTAATGATATGCTAATTTTGTGAGATAGGAATTTTGGGTTTTCATGAGCTGTATGCCAAAATCATCCGTATTAAGACAATAAAAGACCTGAAATATTTCAGTTAGTGTGCAATGAATCTAAAATATATGAATGTTAAATTTTCATCATGACATTATGGAAAATAATGAACTTTATCACAATATGCTAATATTTTGAGAAGGACCTGTATGTAAGATAAAGTAATCTAGTGTGAATAAAAAAATAAAAAAAGAAGTGACATTTACAGCGATGTACATTCACGGGCAGGTTCACTTGGATTGGTTGGACCCCTTTTTTGCACTTTTTTTTTTAAATACAGGAGATGGTAATGTATTAAAATTCGCTGAAAACCAGCTGTTTCTGAAATACTCAGACCACTCTGGCACCAACAACCATGCTTCATTCAAAGTCACCTAAATCCGGTTTCTCCCCATTCTGATGCTCAGCTTAACTTTAGCAAGCCGTCTTCCCAGCATCTAGATACTTAAATGAATTCTTGCAATATGATTGGCTGATTCACTATTTGCGTTAAGTAATATAACATGTTCATGCCCTGATGGAATGTCTAGTAAGACTATCTGTAGTTGACCTTGAGCAATTATTCTTGATTTTGATGTGCATGATGTAGAAAATATTTATGTATGTATAAGTGCACATAATCTGAAAAGATTAAATGATGAAATAATCCCCACAGGATTAATGTGGCACTATTTTTTCTCATTTCACTCCAAAACATTAGCACTTTTATGTTGAAAAAATAATCCACAGTATGACCAATGCTAGTTGTTTTAACTAAAATCCTTATTTTATTAGCGTTAGTGTGGTGAGGCATTCTTCACACTCTGTTTGTGGTCTGTCAGTTCCAACATGGCTGTGCATGCCATATTTACAGCAGTTGTCACATGAGTGACACATAATAATCAGAAAATGTTATGCAGTCTTTTTCAACAGATTCCTAGCTACACATGCATCAGAGAGCAGGAATTTTTTTTTTTGCATGAGACGTGTTCCCACAGGTTCTCTGATTTCACAGGAGATGAGTTGAAATGGATACATGACAAACATTTATGAAGCATGAACAGTTCGCCATTTTCTCAAAAACGTTTGAGAAATCGTTAATGCGGCTGTGTTACTGTTGGGTATATTCTGCTAAAAAGCCTACTGCAAATATAAAAACTGAGTTATCTTTTAACATCCATATCTGCTGCTCTAAAAATGTAATGGAAATATTAGAGTACCGGTAATTTGAAAGAAAACTGTTATTTGGGAAAGATAATGACTTAAAACAATGATTTTGGGTTAAGATTGAATGACAAAGTTACAAGGTCTTGCTTACTTAGAATATTTCACATACATTTGATGATTGATCTGGTTGTTTTTGTATTTTTGCATACTTCTCACCTCCAAAATTGTCTCCGCCTATTTTGCAGTAGCACGGTCACTGGGATTGGATAGAGAAACTGTCGAGGGAATTAAAGGTTTGAGCAGTGGCAAGAAGGTCATCCAACCTCAAAAACCTGTAGCTCATAACCAAAGCTACACTACCGGTTAAAAGGTTTAGACACATTTTCTCATTTAATGGTTTTCTTTCTGTTTATGACCATTTTCATTGTATGAAGATTCACTGAAGGCATCAAAACTGTGAATGAACACCTATAGAATTGTAGCAAATGAAAAATTGGAAAATAACTTTAAATATGTTTTATATAGTTTAAATAGTTATTTTAAAACTCTTTGGAAAACCTTTTCAACTTATGTTTTCTATTGATAGTCCTTTAAAATTGTTTATATTTTTAGAGATACCTGTATCATTTCCTATTGTTGAGTAAAAATAATTTTATATATATGTGAATTTGCCAGGAAATTGGTTGTTTTTGGTTTGTCATTTGTGTTTGTTTTCTGATAATTTTTTTGTTTAATTATGTTTGTTAGGTCTCGCCATATTCAGTTCATTCTCTGTTCATTATTGTCAGTTTTCCCATATTACTTCTTTCCTTTGTGTTTAGTTTCTTTGCTATTTCTTGTGTTCTCTTTGTATTTTAGTTTATTCTCTTAGATTAATGTTAGTCTTTTTCCCTTGATCTAGAGATCTTTTTATGTCTAGATCAGCTCCCTGCATATTATCTGTTTATTATTTACCTTCACTCAGTCTTCCTGGTTTTGCCGTCTTCCACAGCTGTTCTCATTCTCCGATTCAAGCTCACCTAAATCCAGTGCCATTCTTCACCCTTGCCATAGTAAACAAGCATTTTAGGTTTTATTTGTTAATTACTGGTTCCTTCTGTTATGCTGCCTATGCCCCATACCTCTGATCTCTTTGTTCTCTTGTCAAGAGATCTCTTTGTTATTTAACTATTAAAACTGCTTATTTCCTACACAGTCAGCTTCTGGATTTGAGCTTTTTACAAACTTCAGCATGACATTTTGGGCTTAACTGTAAAATAACAATTCACTGACCAAAAAGCAAAAAGTAAGGCCTCATCTACACAACATGTACAAAATGTAAGCTGGCATTTTTCATTTGGGTTTAAAAAAGGATGTTCAGAGAGAACACATGATTTTACAAAACTGAAGTGATCCTAAAGTTAACGTTTTTGTTTTATACATCGCTTCTCATTTTTTCTCATTAAAATTTTCGGCACATAAAATATAATGTTGACATTAAAGAGCAATATCTTTAAAGCGAAGGAAAAAATGTGCACCATTGTAGCTTTGTGCTTTTCTGTTCATAAATCTTTATTATCTTAAATCCTTTTAATTTGATTACCCTGTTCTACATATAGTATAACATGTCTTCACGTCTGCAGTAAGCCTCCTTTAATCAAGCTTTGAAGCCGGGCTGTGAGGCTGCTTGTTAGGTATTATTTAGTTAACTCAGAGGTAAGAACGATACAGTCATAGTTACTTGCAGCAAGGGTAGCCCACTTTGCAGTGAAACTACAAAGTTTTTGACACCCTATCTCTTTATTTATATGCACAGTTCAACAGACAGTTCAGACAGGGTGTGTGTGTGTGAGACGGAAAGGAGGCTGGTTCACACAGAGATAACAATGATCTCACACACACAGGGAGGAAGGCATAGTGCAGGTGCCTTGCAACACAAGGTTTTTACATGAGTGATAACAAGTTTTTGCACCCATCCAACACTGCTGTAACTAGTTGAAGTAATCGATAAAGGTAAATTTGAATTATCATTCAATATCAATTTTCCTTCAGTTAATATGTAATTTTATTAATTTTTTTCTGTCTTAATTTTCTAACCTTCTATTTTTTCCAAGATGGTCTGAGTGGATGTAGAAGCTCCTGGTTTCTGAAGGTGCCCTGTGTGTACCTGTGGGCTGCATATGCCAGCGGATTTAAGCTCCAGCCATTGGTTACCTCATGCCTCCGTTTTCATAGTTTCAGGGAAATCATGGCAGTGATGGAACATCACAGCTACCAAATATCTGTGTTCCTCTTAACAGTGTCAGCTCCTGCTATATACCCCCACACAACACATTTTAACATAGATTGCTCTCATTTGTGGTTTCATAATGGTGGGTAAAGCTACCAATTGCCATCAAAATATGTTTTTTACAGACACAAAATACCTAAACTTCAGTTTATTAAGATTTCTGTGGTTTTTCTGACTCAATTCTTCAACACTTCTTTCTGATGTAAATGGGTCTCTCAGTTCTGAACTTAAGTGGTTTGGATAAAAGAACCTGTCAAATTACTAAATGCAAATGCCGACCTTCTGTAAAATCTGTTTCTCTCCCATCAACTACAGGTAGGTGTTTCTTACCGTAAGCGTTTGATGCATGATTCATATTCTACTGGCCTTACAATTTACAGCACTTACAAGGACAGCAGTTAATACTGCTGTGTTTCAAATTGCAGGAGGTTGTTCCAGACTCTGTGTACATAGAATCTTAAGGATAAAACAATAAATAACAACAAACTGAAGAGTTGAACAAAATATGATGAAGTACAATAACAGTAGTTTTAGGGGGCATGCTGGAGTTAATATTTTAGCATTCATCTTTCCTGATCATCCCCACTGAGACGGTTAGGAGGCCAGCCCAGGATGAAAGATTTCTTTGAAACATAGATCCGTTCAAAACTAGTTTTACAGACACCAAAGGTTTATTTTGTCTTTTCCTCTTCTGTCTTTGTTTCCTCTTTTGCTTCATGTTTCACTTCATCGGTTTTTGTTTCTTCTTCACCCACTCCACCTTTCTCCTCATATATCTTTGTCTCCTCACCCTTCTCTTCTTCCATTTTTTCTGAATCTCCTTCAACCTTTGCACCTGCTTTTTTCTCTGCTTCATCCTCTTTAGCCTCTTTTTTCTCTTCCTCCTCTTCTACCTCCTCTCCACTCAGTCGCTCCAGATCTGCAATACGCTGTCTCAAGGCTTTGCCAGCATTCTTGTAATTTCCCAGAATTTTCTTAAGCTTCACATTCATCAGCTCCATTGTGCTGTAAAGTTTGTTGACCTTCTCCTCTAGCTCCTTAACCTCAGGCTTAATGTTGGCAGGGTCCAAGTCTATGAGACCATCTTTCATCAGAATCTGCCGACCCTTTTCCTCTAGCATGGCTTTGGCATCTGGATACTCGGTCAGTGACTCCATCAGGTCATCTTTGGAAAGGCAGAAGAGGTCAGAGTAGCCAATGCTTCTAATGTTAGCAGTCCGCCTATTGCCCGCTTTACTGCCTTTAATATTAAGGATACTAATTTCACCAAAATAGCTACCACTTCCCAACACTACAAACTGTGTGACACCATCATCAGCTACAACTGCTAGTTTTCCGTCTTTTATAATGTACATCTCACGCCCAATGTCACCCTTTTTGCAAATGTAGTCTCCGGGGCTGAAAACCTGTGGACGAAGGTTGAGCACAAGCTGGATCAGCAGGCCTGCCTCGCAGTCTGCAAAAATCTGAACTTTCTTTAAGGTGTCCATGTGTACTTGAATGGCTATTTCTGCTCTTAGCTTGTCTGGAAGATACCTTAGCACCTCCCTCTCATCCTGAGCTTTGCCATTATTCCACAGGTAGTCAAACCACTTGATAACCCGTAGTTCAAGTTCTTTGCTGACTTTTCGAACCTATGAGTGAAAAAAAGCAAGCACATTAATAATCCACCGTCAGATTATGCTGTAATTGTAGCTTTTTATCCAGGCTTTAAGATGACATTCACCTGCATGTACTGCTTGATGTTGTCGATGCGGGCCTGAAACTGGGCTTGGGCAGCATTCATATTGGAAATCATGGTGGCAATGTTTCCCACAATGGTAGCAAATATCAAGACTCCAACTAAGAAGTCAACCACATGGAAGAGAAACTCTGAGTCAAGAGCTGGTGGTGGGGTTTCACCAATGGTGGTCAGAGTCAGTGTGGACCAATAGAGGCTAAAAGCATACTTTCTCATAGGCTCCCCAAACGCAGGCTCCTCTGGATCATCAAGAGCTGGGTAGACCCAGTCATCAGCACCAAAACCAATCAACTTGGAGAATGAAAAGTAGAGGCAGGCATTCCAGTGGATGATAATGAGGATGTACATGATTAGGTTCCCAATGCGGAAGATGTTTGGATAGTTGGTTTTTGTCTCCGTCCTTGTGAAGAACTCCATCATTCGGCCAATTCTCAGCAGTTTGTTAATGCGAATCTCTGGGTAGTCGATGCCAAGGACAAAATAGAAGACATCTGTTGGCATCATGGAGAGAACATCAAGACGAAACTGGAAGCTTTGAATGTAGTTATCTCGAAGCAACTTCTCATCTTTCACCATAAGGCCTTGTTCAAGGTACCCTGCAAGGACGAAAATGCAATACATAAACACAATAAGTACCCATGTGATGTCTATACTAGCTTAATTCTGTTCAGCTTCACCAGAGGCATAAGCTTATTTTACTAGACAACAGGTAAGACTCAGGATACACTCTCGACAGACTGAATGTTAATGACGGGGCAAAAACAAGTGTCTAACAGACTTCAAGTCAGGACTTGGGCGCATTCTCCACATTTGTGTATGTGTGTGTTCTGAAAGGACCAAGGTAGCAAGGGAGTTGAAGATAACCTACAGCTGCTGTATCTTTGAGCTACCAAGCAAGGTACTCAAAGCCCTGTAATGGTTGTCTTAAGTAGGGATCAGCCGCTTCACTTCTTGAGGGTGTGAATTGTTGAAGGCAAATCGATTTTAGGCTAAAACACACTGTGTCATACCCATTAGCCATTAACACACATCGGATGGGTCACAGTGAAATGTTCCAAAGCAAAACAAGTCACTCAACTTCAAGGGTAGTTCCTTCAGTAGTATTGATGTTGAAAATAGAGCAAAACTGATGAGACACTTACGTTTTTTACCCTTTAGAATGGGAGCTTTCAAATACAAACTTACATAAAGCTCTACACTGATTCTCCTGAGCGCCAGTCCACCCCTACTTTGATTCTCTGAAGACAGATTCACTTTTGTAAACTAACATGGATACAGGACACGTTCAGCTTGATTGATGATTTATGATTCACACAAGGCAGTCTAGACAGCCGCTTGTCTTTGAAATGTTTTGACAACTATTTTGTGAAAGAGGCTAGAAAAAAGCAAGTACTGCACATTCACATCTAAGGACAATTCAGAGTTTCCAGTTGGCCTAACATGCAAATTCTTGAGCTGTGGGAAGAGGCTGAAGCACCCAGAGGAAACCCATTGGTTTACCATAGTGCCCTCAGTCTGCTTTAAAGCCCCAGCCTTGTCTCAAACCTCAACAGCCTCTATCACATTCTTTTACTTGTCAAGATTCAGTTTCTGGCATCAAGGCAGTCCTGGTCCCACCATACCTTCCCATGCCTGCCATGAGGAATTAGGGGATCAAAGATGGCTCGTCTCTATTACTGTTACTGACGAGGGAGCTGAATAGCATCCACCTCCTTAAGTTTCTGTTGCATTCTCTGATGAGAAGGTGCAATGTGGTCAACTTATTTCAGATTCCTGTTGTTGTCCCTGGTATGTGGGTTGAGGACAACTCACCACCTTGGTACCTTTTGCCAACATTGGGCTTGAGAATTACCTTGTTAGGCCCTTGTCTCTGAAAAAGGGGTCACTTTAAATGTGGCAATGTAATTTTTAAATCTTTTTAACAGACTTTTTAACAGACTTTTGTCCTATTTCAAAAGTGTTTTGTGGATGAGAAACCCGGAGTTCATTTTTACCTGTTCTGGTTCTGAAGAACATATCGGCCAAGTAAATTAGATCAGAACTGTAGTCCAAGATAACCCAATAGAGTATGTAGTCATGCTGCAGCTCCTCAAAGCACGCCCTGTAGGCAAATAACAATGTTTTTTTTTACTTAAATTGTTTATCACCTTAATTTGTAACAGAACACAAGTTATGACATTCATCAATTCTCTGAATTGTAGTTGAATCTGCAGACCTGAGACACAGGTTTATAATGACTAGGCCTCATTCTCTGCAGCAGTTTGGTTGCTGTTGTATAGACATTTGACAAGCAAGGAAAATGCAACGAGGAACTGCTAATTAGCAAATTTACCTGGCTATAATCATGGTCCAATTATACATGACTGGTACTGTGATGATGAAAAGCCAGTTGTAATACAAATTTCCTGCAGGATTAATGACGAATATTTCCATGGGCCTGTAATCAGACAGACAAAAAGAAGAGATAATATATCTGAATGGACATAGCAATTAATGTAGGAGATTTTCTAGAATATGAACATACTTGTCTTTTTCCTTTTCTTTGTCCTTTTCCTTATCTTTCTCCTTTTCCTTTTCTTTCTCTTTTGGTGGTTCCTTTTCTTTTGCTTCTTTTTCTTCGTTCTTCTTTTTCATTTTTCTGTAAGATTCATTATTACAACAATTAATATTTTGCATGAGGTATTCTTAAACATTTGTAACATTTATCAAGAAGGTTTAATACAAAAATAATCACTCTTTTTTCTCCTTCTTGTCTTTCTTCTCCTTTTTCTTTTTTTTCTTTTTTTCTCTGGAAAAAAGACATTTAACAGGCAGACTGAGTCCACACAGCTAATCAAAGGGAAGTGAGGGATTCGCATATCTTTTCAGAACTTCAAACTGTACCTACTCTTCATTGTTGTTGCTGTTATTAATATTGGCCAAACGATTTGGCTGAGGTGCACTTCTGAAACAAGCACAGCATGTTACACATAAAGTTAATTAATGGGCAAATATATATATATATATATATATATATATATATATATATATATATATATATATATATATATATTTAATTGTATTTAAATTAGGACAGTGCACATTAATTAACATATTAGCTTGAAACATAAATTTTCTTTTGTTTAATTTTGGTATTATGAGCTATGCACAGGCATTAATTTGAACTGTGGTATAATAAAGTATTTGAAGTTTGACTTACAGGTCATCCTCACTGTGCTCTTCATTGTCTGTGGTAAGTTTGTGCGCTGTGTGACCTGGCATTGTATTAAGTGGAGGAATGGTGAACATCCTGGCAAAGGTTTGATCTCTCCTTCAAAGTCCAAACAAAAAAAAGAGCTTAATTAATTATGACTCAATCCAATCGTCTTATTACGAGACTGACTAATGGGCTTTTAAAGGTTTTAGTAATAAAAGCTTGAAAAAGTCCCTAAAAGGTGGATAGCTATCCTCCATGGCATTAAGCTGAAGCAGTGTGCAAATGTTACATTATCCAGAAAATGTAGGATCTGAGAATATGTAATCAGGATAGAGGGGTCCAAAATGATGTATTATCACATGTATTGATTATACTCAATGCCTTACTTTGAAGCCAGTAGCAGAGGAAAGTTTGGATTATATTTATTACCAGCAAATTCTTAGGGTAAGTGTCATGATCCTCATGTCTTTGGGGCTTGTATCTCTGTTCAGCTCTATCTGAATGTCTCCACTGTGAAACAGTAAAGGATATATCTATTCTATTCTATTCTATTCTATTCTATTCTATTCAAGTCCCTCTCCTATGATACACATTGTTCTCCATTGGATCCTTCCTTTACTCTCCCTGTATTTCATGCCAGTTTTTTTGCCTGTGATTCACATCCTGTTCCCCTCGTGCAGTAAGATACGTTTTTGTCTTTTTCTTATCAACTTCTGTTTTCACCATGCTGTTTCCATGGTCCTGTCTGCATTTTGGCCCAGCTCCTATTTTAAAACCCAGGACTGTAAGCTTCTTAAAAAAAAAAAAATAAGGGTGAAGAAAGGCTGGTCTCTGTAGATGGATCACAATCCCTATATCAATTTGAAGAAACAATGCACTAGTCTTATTATTGCCTTATGCCACTTAACACCATTTCAAATTTGTAAAAAATACTTTGGCTTGCAGAAAAAGTTTTATTTCACATTACAATCATTTCTGTTTAAAATATATATATATATTTTGATCTTATGTAATATTCACATTTTCTTAGACACTGAATAGCTTTATCAATAAGCCAAAATCATCAAAATTACAAGAATCAAAGGCATGAAATATTTTACACTATTTGTAATGATTTTATATAACATGAATGATTTTTACTTTATGAAATGAGTAACAAAAAATGATACACTTTTTGAAAGTAGTCAAAAGCTTTTAGAATGTTTTTTGAGCTGTACTTGTAAAATACAAATAAAATACATTAAGGTTTGTAGGTAACATGTAGGTATAGGATTGTCCCACCTTCATAATTTTTCACATAACTCTTTCATCATCATTTATGTTTTGAAAAACATGTTACCAAAAGAAACATTGTGTTTTCCTACAAGCATCAAGTGGCAGTTTTTTCTATTATTTTTAAATAAACAACAGACAAAGATTGATTAGATGCCTGTCCATATCTGGCTTCTCTGTTGCAGTTTTAAAGGCAAAATTATTAAACATTGCAAAACAGCAAAATGGGTTCCCTTCACAAATGTATGCAGCACAGCACTTCAAATGACAAGATTAGATCTATTCTCATTAATAATACCAAAAACAGAAAAGGGCCTTTGCATGTTTATGACTTTGTCTGTATTTTTTTACTGTTTAACAAGGTTTATGGATATATATTGTGATTCTAACTGTGTATGGTCATCTTCAGTGATTCAGGAAAATGTCTGACTCTCATAGTTTTGCATTTTGCTACAAAAAAAAAGCATCATAAAGAAGCAGAAAAGGCAAATGATTATAATTGTATCGCTGCAGTATAGATTCACAACTGGTACTAAAACATAGCATTTTCATATAATTCATAATCATTTTGCATGTAGTAAATATAGGATCTAGTGTAACAAATCTTACCTTTTCCAGTCCTTAATTTATTAAGTCCATTTCTCTTAATCCTGTTTTAGCTTCCTTTTAACTCTGAAGCTAGCCAATTAAATAAAAATGATAAATCATGTAAACGATACTATTATCAGTATCAAAACATAACTAAAAAACTGACACCTCTGAGCAATGAGTCTAAATGACATTGAATCTGTGTGACCCTCACAAGGATTTTAGGATTAGAGTTAGATGAGAAAAGGCAAGGCTAAGACACCGTCTTACTTTGTCCACTTGTCAGTCATGTTTATAGCAAATATATATTGCATATTAATGATTGGCAACACCACATGTCTGTGTCAATTAAGTTTTCATTTTTATAATCTACAAATATCCATATTTTCCCTGACCATTTGCGGAACAGCATAGGATTTGGTCTTCTAGTGAGCTTACAGACACACATACACCTCTCCTGCTTGGTCAGCATTTTCAGCCATATCCAATCCTATTAGATCAGCACCAGTGGGAGAGATTTCAGATCAGATAGATCTGCCCCCTTTAAATGTGTAATATTCATGAGAGTGAAACTTAATGTGAACCTTTGTCAGTGCTGAAGGCTTGGAGCATGCACTGGGAAACCTGTGGTATGGTGGCTCTCCCTGTTGGCAGGTCTGAATTTTGCATCTTCTTCACAGCAAATATTGTATTAAAATCAGATCATATCTGAGGTGGTTTTTGTACTTTATTACAGGCTTGACCATTATGCACAGTAAGATATTTTAGTCTTCCAAATTGTCATCAAACAGTTTCTATACATCTCAGATTTTAAGGCAGTTTGTTCAAGAGCTGAAAGGCAGGAATACATAGTTATCAGGGTCACTGGTGACTTGTTAGGTCTACATGGTACTTACCCGACAAATTATTCAGAAATTGATTTACAACCAAGACTATTCAATGTCATTTTAGAAACAGTGAGCCAGTGCAGCAATGTAATTATGGTTGTAATAAGATACATTTTGAGTCTTGTTTATGACTCTGGCAGCAAAATTTTGTATAAGCTGCAGCTGCCTCTATGATCTGTTGTAAAGAACAGAAAAGCAAATCTCAGACCTCCATAAAATATATATACAGTCATATTAAATAAATTAGAATATGCATCTGATTACGCTTGTTTGTCAGATTTAAAGGACATTTAAATAACTTTTAAGCAGGTATGAACATACTTTTCATTAAACTCACATTTCTGTATTAAAAATGTTTTTCTTTGGTCTGATATTTTCAGGGTTTGTGTAGCCGAGGACCCCGGAATGCAGATGAGAGAGCAGCACAAATCATGACAGATATAGTTTTGTAATCTTCTAAGAAAATGTAATGTTTTCTTTTGCTGTAAGCAAAAAACCATCATAATTAACAGAAGTAAATGCTTGTCGATGTTTATTTAACCTATGTAATGTGTTTCACTTAGTAAATTGAGATAATGAAATAAATTGACTTTTTAAAAATATTCTAATTTATTGAATGTGGCTGTATAGAATGTTTTTATCTGCTGCTTTGACAGGAAATATTTTATTAAATTATCAAAATTAACAGAAATAAATGCCTGAAAGATCTGAATGTGCAATATGAGTTTCTCCTTTGAAATGGAATTAATGCAATCAATATACATTTCAATGGTATTCTAATTTATTGAGACGGACCTGTTCAGAACCATGGTCACACAGAAAACATTGATTTGTGTTTTATAAGCATTATATTGTAAGGGATAGGGGAGCATACAGATACTAAATAAAAGTGACCTGAGAACGAAGCCTTGAGGAACCCCACATGGGATCTTTGTTCACTCAGATTTATTATTGCCAGACACAAAATGTACTCGGTCTGCCCAGATAACATGATATTATGTCTCAAACAAAGAAGTGACAGAGCAGTTTACGTTCAGAATGATTGGTTGTTTTAATTTTGCACAGTCAAAGTATATCATTAAAACAGTAAAACGTGGATGTCAGAAACAAAAACATAACATATTATTTGACCTTTTGTCAGAGGTGCTCACACAGTAGAAACAGCGTAGAAAATGCTAGCAAATGCTAGCCAATGCTAGCCAATTAAACTTTTGAGTAAAGAATGCAAAAAGGGAAAAAAACAAAAATAAAATCTATCTCAGCATTGTTAGTTTAACTCTGGACAAACAAAATGCAGTTTTAACTTATTATGTATTACTTATCTTTGCTTATTTCTTTTGTTATGGGTTATTCCTGTTTATCCAAGAAGGCCACAACAAAGTAAGCTATGGGTGTTCAAACTCTAATTTTCTGTAAATACAGAAGACACCATCACAGAAATGGAGAGGTGGATAATTACAGAATGCCAAAAACCTCAGCAGCCGCTGTGGCTGTAGCAACATCAACTGCAGGAATATCAGTAGCAGCAGGGCCAGCCACATCAACAGCCACCTCAGAGGCGGTGTCCACAGGAACAACATCAACAGGGGGCACGGCAACCACAACATCATCAACTGGTGCAACATCTGGAGGAATAACAACCACTTCAGGCTCAACAGCTGCTGCTGGGGCTGCTGTGGGGTCTGGAGGTGCTACATCCACCACAGTCGGTTCAACCTCAGCTGCCTCTGCCTCTTCATCCTCCTCCTCTTCATCAGAGTTTAAAGGAGCAGCAGGAGCACCAGGGACTGCAACTCTAGCAGCGGGATTCCCATCCTAACATAAGTGGGAAAAATAAATGTGTGAAGGCCACACCATAGCTTCTAAAAATGGGGCATATTTAACAGGGAAAAAAAGCTAATTCTGGTACTAGCTGGAATCCACAAAAATGTTAAGGCAAGCATGAATGCTGAAATTAATCTAAATTAAGATAATAGCCATTCAGTAGCCATTTATTATTTTAATTAAGTCAGAAAGTCATCCAGTAAAGTGTCTTCTCACAGATTATGGTCATTAGACTTGATTGAACATGAAGTCATTCCTTTCTTTAGCTATTTAAGTTTTAGGGTGTTTATATTGTTCATATTGTCTCACTGTCCCACGTTGTAGCTAATTGGAAGAAAGACAGTTTTTGGATTTCAAGACACACTTATTCGTTTCTAATGAAAGAAACTGTCAACTGAAAAACATATTAAAACATATCAAAATAAATTCAGCAAAGTGTTAAATGTTGATTGTTGAAGCTTGCTTATCAACAGAAAATATTTTAGTATGAAACTCACCTCTGTCTCCTCATCCGAGACATCTTCTGCAGGGACGGGAGTCAGCTGGGCTTGCAAAGCAACCACCTAAAAAAGATTGGTTTGTTTTTTTCCCTCCTCAAATGGCACTGAAAGTCATGACAAATTAACAGAGCAATGCTGCCTCATACTTACTGCAGGTGCACCAGCGGAATTAGCCTTTTCAAATATATATATATATATATATACTTCAGTAACAAATTTATTTACTTTCAGTTTAGTATTTATTGATTGTCATACAAATCTGAAAATTTGTACCAAGTTTCAATATGACTAAACTTACAGGAGGATCAGCAGCTGGAAGTAAAGGGTTTCCAAATCCCTAAAAGAATTACAAGATCCATACATGAGACTGATGTTTCATGCCACATTATTTAGACAAATGAGCTGACCACTGGTATTCATTCGCATGGAATGTCAATGAACCCCCACAACCCCTACCTGCTGCTGGTACAGCCTGTACATCTCCATCAACCTGAGGGCCTCATTAGCGTGTGCTGCAACCTGCTAAAAACGCAAAATACCACACCACCTCAGACATGAGCTAGAACAAAGCCAATTATTCCTCTCTCTCAGACACCCATTATGCTGTTCAGCTGATGACATAAAATAAACGGGAAATGACAAGTCATGGCAGCCGGATCTGAAACTGGACCAAAAAGGAAATTTCCTCTTACCTCACTACTCTCACTGCCTGGTGCCTACAGTTTAAGGCAGGGAAGTGAACAAACATTAATTAGTCTGGAAGAACTGCAGTCTTTAAGAGTTTAAATAAGCATCTGTAACACAGCGTGAGAAAAACAACATTAGACAAGACTCACAGGGGCAGCAAAGGTGGAGACCAGAAGGCACATCGAGATTAAAATCTGCTTCATCATGATGTCTTCTAAAGAAAATCGTAGGACAAAGAAATATAACCATCCTCTCCTTTTAATTACTTTAAATGAAGATAACAAAAATCATGATTTTTTTTAAAGAAATACCACTTGATAGAAGATTATTCTCAGTATAATTTATAGCTGTACAACTACTCCTGCAACAGTGGGTTCCCTAATAATAAATAAATAATCAATCTCACCTTTTTTCCCTGGAACGGCCAAAACCTTAACACATGCCTCCTCAGTGATGGAAATAAGTCTACTTCATGCCTCCCATGGATGCCTTTATACCATCTAATAGCCAATCACATCCACTAAAAAATGCACAGCTATGTGTTTGAAGACTGTTTCTTACATGTCAAAACAAAAAAAAAATGGTATGTGGGGCTGAGGCCCTTGTTATGGTTAATTACACGCTGTGCAGGCCTGCTTAGCAAACATACTCTTCTTTTAAACCACCTATGGAAAAAGAAGAGAGGAATGCCATTTAGACAACAGGGCCTATAGAGTGACTTAAAAATATTAACCTGTCATGATTTGTGGGTGTTTTTGGGTTCTTATTATTCTTGATAGGTTTTGAATCATGTTTCTATTTATTATTTTCCTGGTCATGCTTTAGTTTTTGTCTTCTAGTTCATGTTTTGTAAAGAGAGGTTTTTGGATCATGTTGCTGGTGATGCTTTCATTTCACAGTTTACTAGTTGTGTTTCTATTAGTTTGTATCCGAGAATCTCTGATTTGCTCCACCCACGTTCTGTTCTCTCCTGTCTGTTTTCAATCAGCTTCATTCGGTTCACCTGCACTAAGCATTCAGTCTCCTCGTTTCGCCTTGTTCTTGCTTCATATATACACATCTGTTCTGTTCATTCCTCGTGGAAACATTTCGGATCATGCCACCCTGTTTTCAGACGGTGGTTAAGGATCATGCCATGCCTGTCTTGCCTGCCTGTTCATTGTTTTGTTCCTGCCTCCTCTTATGAGTGAGTTTTTGTTTTTCTAAAGATTAAAATCTTCTACTTACCGTCATGCTGCCTGTCCATGCATTCCGGGGTCCTCCGCTACACAAGCCGTGACATAACTGAGCTCAACTTTACTTATAATGTACATTTCAAGCACTGTACAAGTATTTTATACCACTATTCCACACAGACCACAAATAGAATCGGCAAGAATTGCAAAATTTTAGATTCTTAGTTGAATTATAATAAGTTTAGGAATTTATATTTTATTCTTATTCAGTTCTTGCCATTCCTGAGCCTACTGGAATTCATGGCCAAAAGTTTTCGAGACTACTCAAACTCCACCTCCTTCATTTTCGTGCTAAACATGCTGAATACTACCACATTCTTGTGTGTCTTTTCTAGCAGTTGGGTTATTTGTGTATCTGCCCAAACATCAATGAGGCGCAATGTCTCCTCGTTGCTCCACATCTGTCCATGGCTCATTGTTAGTAGCACCCATGCAGTAATAGCTTTAGTGACCCTTAAGGGCTAATTTATCCCATGATGCCCTGCTTGTTAAGTTCAAAAATGTGTATATTTCCTGTAGTTGGGTCGGACAGAGGCTGGTTTGCATTCCAAGACCACCACAAAAAGTGGGTCTTTGTCTGGTTATTTGGTCCGGACCAGCGGGGGAAACTGGTTCTTATTAAAGCAAACCAAACATGGCTGCTCCTTTGATCCTTGGACCAAAGAAAAAGCCACACCAAGAGAGTCCTTGGGTCCACTTGTTTATTCCGGACCAAATGTGGACTTCATTTTTGTTATTTGGTGTGGTTAGCTTTCTCATTGTACTATTTACAAGTGAACTATAACTTTTAAAGAAAGCCATGCACGTGACAATCATTGCTCCCATTGGACAGACATGACTAGGGTGGGACAACACAGACCCGGAATTCATTGTGAGTGTCAGGAGCAGCCCAACACAGGTTTCGCAACGTTCTATTTCTAATTTTGGTACGGCATGGCATCGCCATCTGCATTCCATGTATTCTTGCTTAGTCTGTCAGTGGAGTCTTTCCTAAGCAGTTGGTCATAAAGCTTCTTCTCTGTAACAAGCTAAGTCTTTTATCTTACGTACATCATCAAAGTAATCTTTTTCTGTAATCAAAAGCTGGGAAAAACAGCATTATAATTCACCTTACTTTTCCTTTAGCAAGAGACTCCTCTTTGAGCTTTTATGCAGCCATAATGTCTTCTTAGTAAGACTTGTTATACAAGTGTGGGGGACAATAAGATAGTTAACAAAAAATAAAGTAGTGCTGTATAATAGGTTTTATTTAGACGATAAGAAGAATTTTGTAATAGTTTCTTTGTTAATACTGTCTCCAGTATTTTGGAGGTTTTAGGGGATTTATTAGGACACCAGTTCAAAATGGCAATGCAATAGTATAGCCTAGATGTGAGAGTTAGCAGTGAGGTTACAATAAAGTTTAGCTAAATTTATGACACAAATAGTTGCACATGAATAATATAATAAAATGTGGTTGGGCTGTGGAAACTGGTGTGCCATCAGGTTAACTGGAAGCAAGCCAAATCATCAAACTGTTTACAAGTCCTCAAAACTCTTGAGCCTACACCCACGTTTTAATTAAAACCAGTCTCGCCCTCTTTAGTGAAAGCAAGAAAATACTCTGAAAATTTCAAAAAAGTTGGCAAAATGCAAAAAAAGGAAAACAAACCTATTTGTTGTTTAATTTGTTCCATAGTCTGCTTCTTTGATGTAACATTCAATGATCATTTATGTGTATTTCCATGTTTTTAAACACGTGTGTGATGTGTATGTGGCAGAAAGAGACTGCCATTAGGAAGTTTGTTTTTCCCCTGTATGTTTAAAAAGCTGTGAACAAAATTTCAGCATTGCAGGTCTCCTCCATCACTTTTTTTTTTATTTCAGTTTAGGTACTGTAAGATTTACTGTGCAATCTGTCAAACGTCAGTCAAGAAATTCTTGACTAATATCCGCTGAGAGAATGAGTTCCTCTTATAGATAATAATCACTGCGTTAGTTCTTCAAAGCCCTACTGTTCCTGTGAAGCCAGACTGAGATTAGTTTTGTGAGGATAATGAGGTGAACAACTTGTTATTGTCTGTACCAACAGGAATTCTTGTTTATTACCATCCTAAATAAACTGTACTTTGCTCAGCAGAGGGGCAATAGTATAAAATTATTATTATGTGTGTTTTTTCATACATGCTTTCAGAATGACATTAAATATGTTAAAAGTTGTGGAATTTGGCACAATGGTCTGGAGGCCTGATCTCAAGACGTAAAAAACCGATCCTCACAAATGTTTATTTTTTTTTATAAATTCCATGCTGTAGCTGAATCTTGTGACATTTTAAAACTGTCTTTAAACAACCACAGGTCACTATTTAAATTGAAATCACAATAAAATGGGCTGCTGCGTCTTCGGACAAGCGAGCACGAGAATGGAAATGCCTTTTTCTCCTCCCTTTTGTAGGATGTGTGTCCCTAGAGGTGGGACATCAAATTGTCAGAATAATATTTAATTGTACATCCTTAGAAGCACTGAAGAGAAAACAAATAGGGCAGAGGCTTTTAAAATCATGTCTTATTTTCATTATTATGATTATTTTTATTTTTTGTTTGATATACCGGTATAATGTTTGAACAATATTTCTTAGTACCATGGTTTTTTGTGGGCGGAGGAGTGGGGCGTAAATTTTCCATTTTGTGGAGTCTTCATTTTTATTGCTTGATTTAAAAATATTCAAAGAATCCAATGTTTTAAAAACAAAGCCCTATTAAGGAAGAGGAGCTAGTCAGGGAGAGTAAAGTGTTTCAAATCAGCTTTTAACATCTCTTCCCACACTGCGGACAGACGTTTATGGTGTTCCAGGAAAGAAAACATGTAAAGAAGAGACAGAATAGCATGAGTGGATGGCGCCTGTCTCTTTTGTTGGTGTCTTTGAAGAGGTAAGCTTTAAAACCATGTTGCAACAGGCTTTCGTCCCCAGGGGAGCAGTTGTCTGATGGATTTTTCCCTTAGTGGTGTGTAGTTTTTCACAACAGTAAAATTTCACTGTGGGGAAATTTGCCAAACAACTGAAGCAGTTTATATTCAGTTTGATATCTTGCAGCAGACAAGATGTCAGACATGCTTTTCCTGTATAGTGGATAAAGTGTTTAGAAAAGTTTGAGGTTTATTAGAGCAAGTTGATATTTAGACTTGATAAATCTCTCTTGTTCCACGCCATCTGTCTCACATAAATCATATGTTGAATAGTTTTTTGTTTTTTCATCTAAATAGCTTCTCACTAGAAAAGGATCATTATGTGTTTCAGCTACAGATCTTTTAGTTAAATCTATAAATAGAAAGAAAATGAAACTGGTGTTTTTACCTTGTTAAAGTTGAAAATGTGTCATTCTTCAGTGGATATTATGCAAAAGTATTCAGACCTCTTGAAGTTTTCCAAATGTTGTTTTGTCACAGCAGCAAACTTTTTTTGGGATTTTATGCGATAGACCAACATGGTATCAGATAAATGTAAAGGAAAAGGAAAGTGATACATGATTTTACATATTTATTTACAAATATTAATCTGTAAATTGTGGCATATATTTGTATTCATGTCCAAACCTGTCCACCTGTGTGCGATTTAATCTCCGTGTAAACACAGCTGTTATCTGATGGCGTCGAAGTTTTGTTAGAGAACATCAGAGGACATCAGGGAACAGCTGGAAAGGGATCACCCCAGACAGTTTATGGATAGAATTGTGGAGTAAGGTTAGGTTATTAAACAGTATCCCAAGCTTTGAACAAATTGAACCTATGCAAGGCTGCACATCACACTGAACACACCTGTGGAGATGTTTTCTTCAGAAGGGGAAGGAGATGGGAAGGAGCATAATACAAGGCAAGGCATGTAAAAAACTGTCAGGGTGCAAAAGCTGCAAAAAACCTTGTAGACACATACACCAAAAGAACTGCAGCTGTAGTTGTCTCTCTAGTTGCTTAATACAGATGCATACACTTTGTAAATTGTTACGTTTTAAGAAATCCCAATATAATGCCCATACATTTTGGCTGTAATGTGACAAAATGTGGAAAACTGCATGGGGTGTGCTGAATCTTTCAAAACACTGTATTCAACACAGTACAATATTAAAGCACCACTTTATTTATGATGATCAAAACACAGATGTAAATAGAAAAACTCTACAAATAAAGAGAAGTAATTGCAGGGATTTGCTTAAATTTTCTTTATTTTCAAAAAGAAAACAACAATGGGAAAAGAAAAGGAAATAATGTAGTTACTCTGAAAATGCACCATGCTGAATGTGAGATCATATGGCAGTCAATAATTCTAAGACAGCTATTGTTATACGACATTTTAAAGGAATGAAAAAGATTTTTAGGTATCTATACATGTTATCCTGTCATAATGTAGTTTGTTAATGTTCTAAAATGTTACTTTACGATGAGTTTTCAATTTTATAACCGAAGAGTGTTTAATGTTGAGGAGGATGCAATTGTTTCTCTCATTCACACTTTAGCAGGTGCCTGCAAACACAGAAAAACAACATACTTTTTTATATGCGTGTATGTGCAAATATTTTTTGTGAACATCTATCAGTGGAGCAATTTTAATTATTAAAATTATTCTGAACTTGGTTACCTGACTCGTTTGCACAGGTTTGTCCTGCGGCAGTGGCTGCTGGGGATCTTGGGAGGGATGCGCATTGACATCAAAGGTTGGCATCTAAGAGAACAAAATAGATACAAGTAAAGGAATATGCAGAGAGACTTTATAGAATTTATATTTTTGATCGTCTGTTCTCACATTTAAAGGTTGCTGGGGAAGGGTTTGAGGAGGAAATCCAAATGTGGTAAACTGGGAAAAAAATAGGACAGTAAAAAAAAAAAATGTTTAGAATGTGTTTCGAGAGTAATATGGAAAATCATGCTAAAAAATGGCCCGCATCTTTCCCATTGAAACCATTTGAAACCAGGTTCTGCATTATGAAACAAAAGTAAACTTGCTTTTAGAGGCCTGTACTATACACACTGTTAGGTTTGCAAGAATGCATTAAATTGTCCAAAATATATACCTTGTTCTGAGAGAGGTCATAAGGATAGAACTGCAAACATAAAACCACACAACCACAAAAATGTTAGGAAGTCTAGTTCCAGTTGTTGAATTGTATGGCAAACATATTATGGGAAGCAACAAATCAACACATACAACTTCAACACTCTGTCTGCCAGGGGGCTGAGGAATGGAGTACTTGATGAAACCATACTGAGGGAAAGTCTGTTGAAACAAACATCAGAGAAAGGTAAAAACAGTTCTAATGGAATATCACATGTACATACATGTGCAAAAACTCTTACCTGTCCCTGGTTTGTTCCAGCTGCACCAGCACCAAGTCCGTATAGAGGAACCTTAGCAAAACACACAAAGTGTACATGCATACTGTAAGTAAAAATGCATTAATGTGAATCACAGTTAAATGGAAACATAATGTTAAAGAAATTGGAACATACAAATTCCAAACTATAAGCTCCTGGGACTCCAGGTTGTGGAAAACCACCTGTCAAAGGTGCTTTTATCTGCATGGATGTAAAAACAAAAAACATATTATCAGTAAAGGTTCAGCAATTTTCATTAAGGTTTCTTCTAGCAGGTAAGAAAAAACAATAGAGGAAGAGATTAAAAACAGTACATAGTATGCATGATTACCTGTGTTGGTGGTGCCCGGGGTCTAGACCCTGTGAAATGCGGCAAGTACTGAAACTAAAGGCAGAAACAGAAATAGTTCGAGAAATGAAAGCAGAACATTGTGTGTGAAGTTTAAAGTTTTTGCTGGTTGAAGTAAAATCTAAGACTTACGGGCAGAGCACAAGCAGTGCCAGCCAAACACAAGCATAGGATGGCCGCTTTCATTTTCACCCTGAGAACAAAGCATCCGCTGTTATAAAATCTGTAAAAGAAACTGGATGGTTACTGTTAACCAGGTATGCATGTACTCACCCGCTGCAATAAAAACAAACACCAGAGAGAGAAGATGAAATGAGGATGAGGTGATGCCAACTGATTGTATCATAGCTCAGACAGAGCTGCTTTGACTTTTATAGGGTGCCCCCTCACCAAACTACTAATTACAGTCGAAGGGAGTGAAGTCACCCAATGAGGGAGTGCAGTGCAGGTGTCTGGTCCACAGCTTAGCTAAATGACCAGTGGCCAAATCCACTATCTGAGTAATAGTAGAGTCAGTTTGATTACACAGTCTGGGGCTGAACACCTTCGCTCACCTCAGCATGCATTCAGCCATCATCACAGGCCTGGGGGTTGTTTGATTTGATAGTTTTATAGACATCAGTGTATTTAATGTGCTTCTAAATCACTTCAAGTAACATGTTGCAAAGATGTTGCTCAGGTGATGGACATACTAATCAGCATAAAGCTTCTACAGTTTACATGTCAAAGTTTTATTGATATTAAATTGTTCAGCTGCAGCTGAAATGCAGTATGTACACAAAACTTTGCAAAGTGCTGCATGGGTAAATATTATATCTGTGTATTATTTTTATTGTACTGTGTATCTGGTTCACCAGAATGAGAATTTTGTTTTAGAAAAATGTAATTCATTATATTTTGCTCCTTTTAAAGACTTGCCCCACAGATACCTAATGGGGTTTAGGCCTGGAAACATACTTGGCCAGTCCAGCACCTTTACCCTCAGTTTCCAGATGGCCAGAAAATTATGAAATGCATTACTTTGACATCAGAATGTCACAATTTATTTCTAAGATATTAGGTGTTACCCTTACAGAGACAGCAGGCTTTTGCATGTGCTTCAAATGGTAACCATATGGAGCATGTGGTTTTTACACATTAGGGCCACACATGTCTACTGATTGATTCAGGAACTGGGGTTTGGTTGGCAGCTGGAGAGCTGCTTCGATCTATTTAGTGACAAAACCACAGATGTGCTAACTTTTCACAGTTGTTTGGAGGTAAATCAAAGAGTTGTAATTTTATGTCTATAACACTGATGATAACACTGAAGATATCCCCTCATCTCATTGGCCTAAAACACACTTTTATGACATTTGTCAATCAGTAGTGCCATTCATAAAATGAATCTGTGGAAAAAGAAATTGTGATTAGTGAGGAAATGTAAATAGATTTCTGTCACTGTTTTCTAAATTCCTAATAGAAAAAACCCTATCATATAGTAAATATTGGTCACATACGATTTTATGACAACAAGAATGTAGTCTTGATTAATTAAATCTGAACACAAAGACTTGCTGACAAGTTCTCCTATTTAAACAAAAAGTTCAGTAAGATTCAGACTGTATAAAACAATATGTAGGTTCCCTTTTTAAAGAAATATCAAGGTTGTTAAATGCAAAAAATATTTTTACGTGAAAGATTTAATAATCCTTTAATAATATTTTCACTGTATAAGATATGTAAATTTATGCTGGACTGAGACAAAATGAAAAACTCTGAATTATGGAAACAAACATTCTGAGTTTTTTTAATAGCCTTACTTTCCCTGTAGTCATTATAGTTATTTATGCTAGAAAAAAACAACACAATTGAATAATGCATTCATTTCATTTATTACCTGAGCTCACTCATGACAAAATCACATGCAGGGATATTAAAAAAGAATCATATCTCACAGCATGCCACTAATTTCATTACACATTTTGCATCACATTTTACATTTTTGTTGTGGAAAAAATGTAGCACCATCAGGACTGGACGGAACAAATTTGTTAACAGCTTTAAAAAGCAGCATTGTTGGCTGGTTGCTGGTCTCTTCACCTTAAATGAAAACAAACCACAGATCTTTTATTAACCGTTCATTGTATAAACTGTCTTTACTTTTTTTTAAAGTGAAGTTTGTGTGCCTGTCTGGACTGTACAGCACATTTTCTTGCACATATGAGCACAACTGCTGCTGACTCAGACCTTTTCAGTCGTCGTCCTCGTCATCGTCACTGGGTTTGGCAAACTGAAATTACAGAGGCTTGTTGTAAGCCAATCAGGAGTGAGGACCATTCCCTGATGAGCCAATGTTTCTAAATAGCTAAGCAGAAACAGATGAGCTCTTTTTTCAAGCAAGAATAATTTTTTTGAACGAACCTACTCCCCTCTTCAACTCTTTAAATTAAATATGCCGCCTGCAGCTGTTATCTAAATTTATAAAAACAGTTCCTAAGTATTGTCAATATCTTTGTCCATATAGAATACTTCAATAGTTCTAACAAGTGCAGTGGAGATAACAACAGAGTCAACAGGTACAGCTGGAGCTGCAGGGGCAACAGGAGCAGCTGGGGCAATAGGTGCAGCTACAACTGGATCTGGCAGGTTGAACCCAAAGGGGTAGTACTGAAAGAGATTAGGAAGAAAATTAGATGGTTATGACAATAAAGGTTCAAAAACAGTGTTCAGTCGAAAGTTGTTAAATCCTCTTACGATCTCTTCATCTTAGCCATTTGCCCAGGGCATTTCCTGCTTGATGAAACCATGGACCTTCCAGTGAAAATTAATTTTGAGATTAATATGCGCAGTTAAACCACAGTAATACAAAAATTACCACACTTTTATTATTTAGATTGTAGTTCAAGATTCATTTTCCTCCACAATTCTTACTACAAACTACATGTCAGGCTGTCTGGTTTTGTAAATATCCAGCTTTAAAATGTCACTCACAGGTCGTCCAAAAAAACTGCCTCTGGCCGTCAACTGGGAGCAGCTGAAATTGAAAACAGGCACAATTATCACATAAAACACAAAAAGTTGGATAGAAATGTGTGTTGAAAGGATGAAAATAATAGGTTGATTTTACAACTTCCAGGGATCCCACTGGGACTGCAGCAGGAATGGCTTGGGCTGCCTGTGAAGAATAGGTCCATAGTATTAACCTTTACGCTATTGGAACAGTTGGAAGGAAAGGAAAAACACATTTTACAATTGCTGAAAAAACTGTTTTTGTTTATTTTTACATTACCTGAGGAGGAGCATGGTGGATGTCAAACCCCATGTACATATGTGACTGTTTCATGAGTAAATTCAAACACACGGGTTTATTACAATGCAGTGTAAAACTAAACTGTATAATTCTGCTACCAAAATTATTTTGTCAAAATTATTTAGCTAAAATGCTGAAAACGTTATTTCAACATCAGCAAGACCATAAGAATAGTCTAAATCACCACTTGACAAGATATCACTCTTCTTGGACTTTTCATGGCGTGCAAAAGGTCTGTGTCAGAATACAAATACAATACAAATTTGGGGAGAAGAATTGGGTTTTTCTTACAGGAGCACTGAAAGCCATCCCAATGATGTAGGCTATAAGCAGAAGGAGCTTCATTTTCAATTAAGCTGTGAAAACAATTATTTCTCAGTTATTCTATGCTAGAGTATTCAATGCAGTGCATCTAAAATAATTAGTATCTAAAAAATATTTTTTAAAAACTAGAATTTTAACTTTCCTGTTCGTCCACTCGTGAGTACAGAGGTATTCTTGAAGAAAGCTGTGATGAGCAGAGGGAGAGCTGCTCCTATTTATTTGCTGAAAAAACAAAGACCTTGCAAACTTTTGACAGATATTGGTGATAAGCCAAAGATATTTAGTTTTATGATCACATCACTGGAAGCTCTGTCTTTGGGAGAAACCCCCATAACACGACTTTGGCTTTAAATACACTTTTATGACATATAATCCTTCAGCAGAGTAATTTATGATGTGCAGAGGTGCAGGAACCCAATAAACCCAGGGCTTGTATGAGAACATGATTCTAATATAGAAAGATTTTAACTGTTTAAAACTGTGTTTTGTGTATTTTTTTTAACCTGTTACCTTCTTGCTGCAGTCGGTTTCCATCAGACTGCTTCATTCACAGGTTCTCAAGTCTAAACATCCACTACAATCCATACCATTAGAAAAAGCCTGTACAGGATGCACATGTCAACTCTTATTGACATGTGTCTATCTATGCAAGGATGTCCCATCGATCCATCCACTGTATGTGCTTTGCATTATTCAAAGCTGAGGACTATATCCTCAGTAAGTGGGCAACAGGTAAGGGACATTTCAGACAGGCTACCAGTACATTGCCAGGTCACCATAGAGATTTCCAAAACAAACAACCATGCACATTAAAACTCGCTCACGAGTTTAAAGTTTTAAATTAACCTCATGTGTATGGTTTCAAACTGTGGGGGGAAACTTCGGCATCTGGGAAAAACTAATAGACTTGTAGGAAGAACATCTAATTTCACACAGATAGGCCCTAACCAAGACTGGAACTAAAGGAAGTCTTGTGTTTAATGTATACTGACAGTGACAAACCTATTATGCATTAGCCACTAGGAGTGTAAAGATACATTCAGCTCACAAGATGAGATGATGATACTGGCCTCAGGAGAATGAGACAACATTTCCAATTAGCCAAGATGTACCTTCCTCTGCTTACATCAAGCCACACTGTAACGGGCTCAAGCCCATTATGCCTTCTTTCAAGTGTTTCACGCTTTCAGTTTAGTAAGCATAAAATAATGCCTACATAATACTGGGGACTGGTAACTTTGGAAATGTTCTTGGGATTATTTCTCGGCGTAGGGGATGAAACACCACATTTGGAATGGCATCATGTTTAATAACATAAACTGCCTTGCAAATGTGTCATTGTGTTTTTTTACATATTTGTTTACATATAGTTATGTGATCCACCGACACAAATTGTGAAGTAAAAGGAAAATGTTTCATGGTTTTCACACTATTACAATACAAGTGTTAAAATGTTTGACACACATTTGTATATACCTCCATCTTCTTTGATAAAAATAAAATAAATGGAAATGGAACCAACTGTCTTCAGAAGTCACCATCTTAGTTTAAATTCAGGTGTTGCATGAAGGCTTAGAGGTTTGTCAGAGAACATTAGTGAACAAACAGCATCATGAAGAATAACAAATACACCAGACACTCAGGGATAAAGCCGCTGAGAAGTTTAAAGCAGGGTTATGTTATAAAACAATAAACAAACTTTCAGACATCTCACAGAGCACTTTTTAATCATTAACAGAAAACTTACCAAAAGATGGCCATCCACGTAAACTGACTTTTCTACAAAGTATTGACACAAGGTGACTGCATACCAAAGCATATTACACTTTGTAGATTTGTATTTAAAACAAAAATGGTAAATCTATGTATCTTTTTTCTTCTTCACAAACATGTGCCACTATGTGCTGGTCTATATCATAAACCTTCAATGTTTGAGTTTTGTTCTGGGTTTTTCCTCTCATCGTGATTGTTTTCCAGGTGGTGCTCCAAGTCATTCCTCAAGTTTAGTTCCTTAATAATTCTTGTATTTGTTCATGGTGCATTTTATTTTATTTTTTGTTCTCTAAGAGCCTCCTTTGGTTAGATTGTACTCTTGTATCTCTGTTCATGTTCTATGCTTGTGTTACCACTCCCTCCCACAATCAGCTTTAATCAGTTTCCTTCAGTCCACCTGCACAATGCCGATCAGTCTCCCTGTTTCACCCGTACCTCTATTTATACTCTTCTGTTCTGTTTTCTCCTGCTGGTTTATACTGTTTTCATGCCAAGTCTGTCTGCCATGCCAAAGTCCACCCATGACCTGATGCCGAGCCTGCCCATGTTCGTGTCTGCTTCTGCTACCCCCTGCCTGCTGTTAGTTTTCCTTTTTTGTTATATAGTAAACATTTTTGCAACTACCACACTGCCTCTGTCTGCATTTGGGTCATATTATGAAAGCCACCACTTTGACAGAAGTTTGTGGTTGTAAAAAGGCTGTTTTCTAAACTAGCTATCCAGTGAAGCTCCAAGGGCTTTACTTCCACCAGCAAAAGACAGGAACAGATTTCTACAGGAACAGCTCTAAAACCCACCTATCAGCCTTCTGCCTTGCTACTAACTGAGGGAAGGAGGTGTAAAGAGGTCCTTCTTTCTTTCCAAAAAGCCACTGGAGATTGAAATTTGGAGCTACAAGAGCAAATAAAAGACTTCACATAAAAGCAGATGTTTTTTATTTATTTGTTTTATTTGATTTGTGATTTTTACAAAGTGTGGATGCATTATTGGTGTGCACCCAAGTGAAGATGTATGGTAAGGTAATACTAAATGAAACCAGATTAATAAAATAATGACACATAGTACTGAAAAAAAGAGTCCATGTCTTCGATTATTTTCGTTATTTGACATTGTATATCAAAAACTATACTGAAAGCATGAAGAAAACAATGATGGTTAGTAATATTCTAAAGACACCCTACTGACACATTGCTAGCCTATAATTCTGCAGCAACATTAGGTTAATATTGTAATTTATTGTAAGTAAGATTTAGAATATACTGCAGTTTTAAGCAAGGTTTCTCTGTCTGGGCAGGAGTTTGGGTTGAGCCGGTGTTTGGACTGTAGGAGCTTCTGGCACTGCTCTCTTCAGACCTGCGGGCAAGCTGTCAGCATTCAGCTGTGATCCAGCGCATGGCAGGCCCTGTGATGGTTGGACTCCAGTCGCCGAGGTTCCCGCAGTTTGCCTAGCAGCCCACTGGTCTGGGTTTGTGAGTCCAGCAGCCTGGCTCTGCGCCTGAACAGCTCCTGCACCTGCAGGAAGGTTAGCAAGCATGGTGGGCATATACATACCCAGCTGACTCATTTTTGCTGCTGTCTGAAACAGAGAAGAATGTTAAGATAATATAAGACATGTGGAAGAAGAAACTGTTTTGCCACCATTAGGACTGAGATCACTGAGTTCCCAGAGAGTAAGATAAAAAATCTTGGCTAGTTTACCTCAAGTTCCTCTGAGCTAAGACCTCCAAGTGAGGGATTCTAGAAAGTAATGACAGCTCTTGTCAAATGAAGAAATATCTGGCAAAAATTGTGAAATCATAAAGGCTGTGTCATTATCCAAGCATAAAAATACTATTTCATATCTACCATGGGTTGCTGGAGCATGTATACGATCGGGGGATTCTGTGAAAAAGAGTTTGGCAGTCTGATCAGATAATGCAACTTTTAACTTCCAATAAATTTAAGGTTGATACTGTTTGTTACTGAGCATGTGAAATATAGGAACCTGCTGCTGTATTTGCCGAGCTCCTGCTCCTGAAGGTGCAGCTGCCCCAGCAGCATTTTCTACTGGTGGCACAGGACTGTTGGTTAACTGATTTGTTGGAGTTTGAGGGATGGGAGACTCAGAAACCTTTGGGAATCCATAAGGGGAGAACTTTGAGGGAGAGAAAGCGCATGCAATATTTAATTTATGTTCATAACATTGTGTTAACTCAAGACACACACAAACAAAACAAAAAGCCTATTGCGCTACATTACTCCGATTAAGAGGTTAAATAGCAAACACTTGAGGAATTAAAGTGTGAGTTGCCATCATAAATCAACCAAAAGTTATGTGTAAAGACAGATGTCTCTATTTGCACAACACTGTCTCCAGTGAAAGAGTTTGAAGTTGTCTTTGGGTTTCTTTAAGAGCACATGAAAGAGGAAAAAACTTTCATTATACTATTGAAAATTGTTCAAGACCCCCCAGGGGAAATCTTTTGAGTTACAGTGAGTTGTGTCTGGAATTTTTTCCAGACTGTGCTCTATAGTAAGCACACACAATGCTTTATAGTATGTGTGTGATCTTGCTGAAGGCACAACATGTGTGTTTGCTAATAATATCTTACCAGCTGATTGCTATAGGGTGAGGGGAATACAGGCAAGAATCCATAAGATGGAAAAATCTATTCAGATGAACAAAAAGAACACCAAATGGGTACCGTTTCAAGATTACAAGGCAGAAATGTAAAAATCGTCTTTAACCTAACTTCATCACATTCTTATTTCCTACCAGAGGCTGCTGTGCAAGGGTCAGCTGGTTAGGGGGAAGAAATCCACCGACACCCTGTGGAATGGGGAACATCATTGTACTGCCCCCTTGTGGAACCAACGCGTGCTGCTGTAACGACTGCTGGGGGTTGGTCTGTTGATCTGGTTGCAGGGGATTTCCAGGCTGCGGTTGCTCCAAACTGAGGGGAAGAGGGGCCGTCTGAGCCTCAGATTTGATTGTGGCCTCGACAGGCTGACCTCTGTGACTGACTCCTTTTTGTGGCTGATGCAGGGGATGTACATTTGGACTAACCTATTAAAAAAAGATAATTAGATGTAGAATTGTAAACTAAGATTTTCATAAAAATCTTTTGAAACATTTTTTAAAAATTCCAAATGTGAAAATAACATGAATCCACTTACCGGCACTGCAGTTACAATTATAGTGACACATGAAAGCAGAAATATGATGATCATTTTTAAGAACAAAGGGAAATCTCTATTGCTTTAAACTCTTCCCAGTCAGTCAATGAAACCGAGTAATGTCACCGTGGAGCCGCATAAATTGACTGAAAGTAAGAGGACAGGAGAGGGGACTTATGCATCGGTCGCAAGGTGAAACAACCAATCACAAAACAGAAAGAAAAGCACCAAATCATCCTAATTATCTCCTGTGAATGAAGCAGTGAGCTAAAACCACACAAATTCTCCTGAATGAACTAAATTGCAAGTTTTCCTTCAATTATGATGGTGTAACGTCTATAGAAATGAATAAACAACCACTGAAGAGTTCAGACAGTGTCACTTCCTGTTACTCGGGACACCTGTGGGTGTGGCTGATGTCACCGTTTGACTGCTGTTATTATCCTTAACTCATATGTGTGGCATGTGCAAAAAAGAATGAGAAAAGCAAACATTTTTAAAGTTACTTCATCCAAATCTAATTAGAAATTGAATGTAAAGTGTATGGCCTGTGCCTGTAAAGAGCACTGGAATGAAAAAAGTCAGAGATTGCATGTACCTACAAAAGCAATTGAAGGTAAACATCCAACTGCGTAGTTTTGAATTCATGTCCTTTAGGTATACTGAAAGAAATGCAGTTATTATTGTACATTATTTAATTAAAAGTGGATCAAATTTATTGTGGAAAGCAAAGTATACATTTCTTTCTCAGTGGAGATAATTAATTAGAAGACTAAGGCGCAATAAAGTTACAAATAGAGATTTTGTAAAGTACATTTTGAGATTTATCAAACAATTTTTATTTGTGAAAACACCAAAAGGGAGAAAATGTTGTGCCTCATTGCCATTAGAACCACCGTACACACCATCACACTATTACCTATTTGCCTTGCATTTTAATGGTGTAGGAAGATATGCAGCGTTAACTAAATAAAACTTTAGTATTACTGCTACCCCTTCCACACAAACATACACAGTTTGATGCCTAAGTCAGGGTGCCACACGTTTGTTTAAATTTCACACACTTCTTATAATTGCAGCTCTATTTGTTATGTATCTTTTGTGATAAGTTCCAAGTTTTTGAGGTTGAAAGGTCTCCTTGCCATCAGCCTAATCTTTAGCTTCCTCTACAGATGTTCTATCTAATAAAGGTCAGAACTCTGGCTGCTCAACCAAAAAACATTACTTCTAATCAGAAGAAACTTGATAAAATTAAAAGACAACTTTAAACTTAAATATCTGGTGCACATGGATCATTTTTGAAATAACTGTATATGCTGCAAATATGTTCCACTGCTACGAAATGTATTTAACTGCTACGCATATATCAGCGCAATGACTTATTAACATTACCTAATATCATGTTATATCATGCAGAAACTTTGTCTGCCCTAAAGGTAGCTTGAACTACTTTCTCGTTTATTCAGCTCATAATTATTTGAGCACTTAAGCTGATCCTTAGATAAGGAAAAAGTAAATAAACAAGGACAGTTATGCTGTGGAAAAGTAACATACCCTGTCTTGATCAAGTACAACACTGAACTATACACCTTCATTACAATACACATGCATTATACAAAACAGGATGCAAGTTGTCCTAATGCAAAAAAAAAAACATAATCCATAGGAATTGTATGTGATCAGAAGTAGTCAAAATTCTGATCACATAATTCACAAAATTCCTTAAAACAAACGTGAAATAGCGTTTTAGTTTAGCATCAATTCAGAATCCCGAATCAGGTTCTCACTTTATTGTGACTATAAGTCTATGAGACATAAAGAACTGCTCAGGGTGCAAATAACAGGTAACTTTCTTTTTTGTTTGAGCACTTGTGCTGCCCTCTCAAAAGGTGGCACCCTGGGCAAAGAGCCATGTCGCCCATAGATAAAAACACTAATGTGGAGGGTTTATTAGAAGCAGCAGATTTTCTTAAAACATGTGAGATGCTTATTTTCCTCAACGTTTCTGTTTTGTTTATTTAATAGCATAAATTAAATAACATTTAATATAAGTACATTTGACTGTCATGAATATATGCCAGATTCAGCCACAAGTGCTACTTTTCACTTGTCCCATGACAGGTTGATGGTAAAAAACACAAATGACAAGCACATGGAAAGACATTAACAACATTAATCAAAAATAATTACAAGGTTAGTTAATATGAAAACAGGTTAGCGAGGTTAAGAACATTCTATAAGTTCTAAAACAAAACCATCGCATCCACAAAACCAGCACAGACACAATAAGTAAAACTTAGATATAACTTCATGTAACTTATAAAACATTTAAGTTTGGATCAATCCAAAACCTAGATGATGCAGTTTTTATATGGCAACATATGTGGTGAAAGCGGTTTTAGAATTTGACCAGCAGAAAAACCTCTATACATCTATATGTCTAAAGGGTCTAGACAAAGTTGAACCGAAAGTCCTATACTATTTGCAGGTTCTACAAAAAATAATGTGTAATTTAAGAAACGTTTATGAAAAAAAAAAAAAAGGGTTTTTTAATTCCCCCTAAAACATTGTTAAAATCTTGCTCTGCGATGGACTGGTGACCTGTCCAGGGTGTACCCCGCCTCCTGCCCATAGTGTTGGAATTATGAATCTGAGATTATTTAATATTAATATTTTTATATTTTATCAAATAATATTACGGTCTATTAAGGGTTGTCCTGTGAATACCGGCCCAGTAAAGCGATGGTATTAGGACAAAATAGAAAGGTGTGAGACGAGCTCTGACATTATTGAACAGCATAAACTCTGCACACACATGGAATGAATTCACACAATTTCTTAAAATACAAGAATTTATTAACAAAAATAAGTCAACTCAAAGTCAAACATATTTCAATCAACAAACTCTTTACTCTGCTAAAACAATCCAACTAAACTACCAAGCAGAATTAAAGAATAATGAAGACTAATGGACTATGTACAATATAAACAAGTTGATTAAAGATGATTGAAAACTATGACCAAAAGAGTGATGCAGCATTACCATGCAATGTTTATGTTTGAGAACCAAGGATTATCTTGAAGAATCTGGAAATGAGGTTAAGTTAGTCTTGGAAGCAACTTAGACAATAATTAGCAAACGTTTAGACAACCATTCACAATGCAAGATCAGGTAAAATATTATTTTAATAAAATAATGTTTTAAATAATGATCTGCTGAATAAAACCAACCTTCTGGATGACCATTCCTCAGCAGTGTCTAATTAGCTGCCTTTATTTATTGACATAATATTTGAAGAAATATTATTAAGAGAGTATTTTGGAAAAGAGCCAAATCTTTCTGGAGAAATGGGGCTTAATGGTATTTACTTAGTTATCAAATCTAGTAAATGATGTTCAGGGACTATTATTCACTAGCTTGAAAACTAACAACCTTTCTGTTAAATACTCTTTAGTAGCAAGTACGTGTTCTTACCGGTTAGCATTGAGCTAACAAAAGAAGCTAATAGCTTAGCACCAGAATCAACAAATACCGTTAAAATACCAGGGTTAATAAAAGGGTTAAAATGCATAAACGCGGACGGCGCGTTATGATCAATCTTCTGTGTTTAAAATCACCCTTTAATAAAGTTTGTCTTAACTTTAAAAACATACAAAGAACACAAACAGGGCACGTGTGCTGCAGATAGCCTGCTAGCACTAAAATAGCAGAGTTTCACACAAACAAACCAAACTTCATAAAATGACAAAAGTTCAGATCATTTCATCCTAAATCTGTCTCTGCCCAAAACACTTAACCTCATGAAGCGTGGCGAAGAAACGTTGTCCAAGGGCGAAGTTTGAAGAAAGTATCCACAGTCAACAAGCGGTTAGCTAGGTAGCTTCGCGGGGGGTTGAAGGTGCGTTCGTTCTGAACAAAAGGGTTAGCTCCAGAGCTGTAGCTGGGCGGCCCGTCCTGTCCGCTCCTACAGGGCTTGGAGAGACAGTCAAGCAATGCTTGTACCTTAATTACCCCCGTTCATGAATGAAAATACCAGGTACACAGACAGTATTTCATTCGTACTTATCTTTGGATATGATTGATGATCGATGATCGTATGGCACTCTTGGATCCAGTTTGAAGAGTTTATGTCTGTTTGCCAGCAAAGAGACATCAGCGCGCTTGTCTCCCCTGTCCGGTCTGTTTCGAAGGCCGTATGGAAGAGGGCGGATGTAGCAACAGCTGTGCTTTTATTTGGGTAGTGGCGTCACAAGAAGTCCGCAGTTATCCCGTTTCTTGGCTGTGCCGGAAGAAGGTTAATGCACTTTATTTTGAAAAGTTCCAGAAGAGTTCGTACCGGAGTTTAATGTTGAAATCCATGGCTGTGGGTCCCAACAATAGACTGCTGGAGATAGGCACCAGCTTCCCCGTGACCCACTACAAAAGAAGCGGTCGAAAATAACTGACTGACTGGCATAGTTAAAATCTCATTTCACTCCTACCTAACATCTCTGATGTACTGCAAAGTCTAAATTTATTTGGTGATTTGTGTTTTCATAGCTAACAATTTATGAGCATAATATACAGGATGACTTTTGTCGGACACTTCTGTTGACCTTCTAGTGTAGCTTTGTTTTAGCGTCTCTACTAAGATTAGAAAGGGGTGACCCTGCGATTAGTTGAGTGTGATAGTATGATCAGGAACTGCTTGTGTTTCTGGAAAGCACTTGCTATTGTTGCAACTCCCACAGACGCTAGACCTCTGTGGAATGTGCTAAGTAACGGGACCAAAAATTTAATGCGTAGTGTCAAATGTATGATCACAAATAATTTCGCATTTAGTGATAATATCAAAAGTAGTAGAGCTTCTCGAATTTACTGTCTTTAGTGGGGTTATAAAGAAATCTAAGCAAACTTTACAGGGTATGACATCCTGATATGATTTATTTTTAAATGTTCCCAGTAAAAAATTATATAATAAAAATTACAACTAAATCATAGCACAAAACCTGTATCATTGAAAACATTTTTATTTAACTATATGTGATTAAACCATCAAACTTCACTTACAGCACAGAAAAGAGCAGCCAGTGCACAGTCATATTTAAAAATATGAGTTTAGAAAAAAAGATACATTCAAAATAAGGATGTTTGATAATGTGATGTTTAGACATCAAATTAAATTGAAAGCAAAACTGATTAGGGAAAAACATAACATTTCAGTCAAAGACATAAGAATCAGCAGAGCAGAACGGTCAAAGTATTGGTCAAGAGGGTGATTCAGGAGTGCAGTACGACAGACTGGGCAGAAACTGGTATTTAGCAGCTTACACTCCTCCCTTTTCTTAAGCTGTCATCATCCAGGGGTTGTTTATGTGTGAGAGCACTGAGTGTGTTGTCAGAGTCTTCTCATTGGTGGAAGCAGTCTTCAACATAAGTAATCTATTATGCTTTGCATGACTTAGCTCCAGTCTCAGCTTTACAGGTTTTGGCAGTTAGAATGGATGCACAGCAAACAACATAAGGTGGACTATTTCAAACTAATACATTCAAATTTTTTATATAAGCCATTCAAATTTGATTTTGCCATTGGCCTCACCAAAATAAAATACTATCGTCATACTGGAAAACAATTTTACAGTGTCCCTTACTAAATGTTCTTCATGTTGGATTCATTTAAGCGCCTGTAGTTTAAATGTCTCCTCGGCCGGTTGTGGTTGCTGTTGTTCTAGCAGTTGTAGTCGTTGCAGTTGTAGTTGTGGCAGTTGTGGCAGTTGTTTTTGAGCATAAAGCCGGAAACAGAGTGCAGATAAGTATATGCAAGTCTTTCCTGTTATTCTGAAGGAAGAAAACAGAAACTCAGAAAATATAGAGACATGCAAAAAAAGGATTAAATATATATTTTTTTGCATTATTGTTAGTTACCTCATCACTGCCCGACTCACTGCTAGAACTGTGCCTGCCATGGCACCTCTGCAAAATCCATAAGAGACCAGTAAAAAAATGTTCAATAACCTGCTCAATTTTAAGTAAACAAAGCAATGTTCAACAGTTTTATACTTACAGTTGTATGGGCACTAATGGCAAAAAGAATCATCAGCAAACAGACCATATTGGACTTCATGTTGTCCTTGCCTCTGTATCACAGCTGGGCACGAGAACGCTTGTAAGCAAGAAAATAATGAATAAAAGATCAATGTCATCTACTCAGTCTGCTGATGGTTGCCTTAAGAAGCTCAATTAGCTTTTAAACAGCTCTGGGGTGTCCACATTATTCGCCCACTTCACAGGTGTTACTTCATCTCCGAAGTGGTGCAGTCAGCCTTAGACAAAACCAACAAAGGCGTGAACACTGTTTCGGCATTAGGATTAGATTGAGCTTTTATAAGATTAAATGTTCACATCCTGTTATTTATGTGATGTCTGAACATTTGCACAGGACACAAGTACATAAGTAGCCAAATATGCATTTCTAAAGTAACCCAGGTTCAGTTCAGAAAATGTACTGTTCATATAACATGAATTTAATTCTTAGAGAAGAATTTATAGTTCTCTTGAAGTCAGAAAACCACAAATTTTTTTATTATAGACGCAACACTTGTGAAAGGGCTGGATTTGTTACCTAGAGTTCCCTGAAAACAATACCTGCTCCATCCTTTCAAAACATTATAATTATCTTGTTTAAACATGGTGGACCTAGTGTATTTCTTCACTTGCAGGTTATAAATAAGACACCTTGTTGCAAATGTCCTTTGGAATTTTTTTACTCTGACAGGCTCTCATTACTCTGATGTAATAATGATCTATCATGGCTTTATCCCCCACAATAAAGTCAGAGTTTTCAAATGACCTGTACAGCTTTATAATTTGAAGTAAGATAATGCATGGCTACTAAATAATCTTTATTCTATTTTTAAAAACAAAATTAGCTTTTTTTCTTTTTTTTTTTTTTTCTCTTTGCATCCAATTTGGTTCCGGACTTATCCAAAGTGAAAAACCTCCAAGATATGCAATAAGCTCAAGCCAAACTAAGAGCATCCCACATTAAGTGCCATATACTGGCAGACAAAAACTCTTTTAGAGCTAGAAGCTGGCTATCCTTCTAGCAGAGAGAGGAATTTAGGAAGAACACAAGGAGCAGAAACACAACTTGGTTCATACCTGAAAGAAAATTTCATTATAGTAGATCATTATCAGACGATGCTGTAACAACCTTTAAAGAATCTGTTCCACTTTTAATCTCCTCATTATCACTGAAAAGCACAATGGAGGGCAATAATTCTGTTTCTGCCCCTTCACAAATTGACTATTTTGTTCATAGTGTTTCTTCATCATTGCGTGGTGCATTAGACAATGCAGCCCCCTTGAAAAATAAGGTAATCGTTCATAGGAGGCTAGCTCCTTGGTTTAATTCAGAGCTGCATACTTTAAAGCACAATGTTAGAAAATTGGAGAGAAAGTGACGCTCTACACACCTAGAGGATTCCTACTTAATCTGGAAAAATAGCCTACTGTTGTATAAAAAGACACTTCGCCAAGCCAGAACAGCTTATTTCTCATCATTAATAGAAGAGAAGAAGAATAATCCTACGTTTCTCTTTAGAACAGTTGCTAAACTTACACAGAGTCATAGCTCTGTTGAGCCATCCATTCCCTTAGCTCTCAGCAGTCATGATTTTATGGGATTCTTCTTAAATAAAATTGATTCTATTAAAAAGAAAATCTTTGACATACTCCTGAAGATGATTACTTCATCCTCAGCAAGTGAGACAACATTGGAAGTAACTGTAGAACCTGATCTGTGTTTGGACTGCTTTGATCCTGTGGAGCTTCCTGAGTTATTAGAAATATTAGCTTCATCTAAACCTTCAACTTGTATGTTTAGACCCAATCCCAACCAAATTATTTAAGGAAGTGTTCCCTCTGATTACCAGCCCCATTTTAGATATGATTAATCTATCTTTAGTAAATGGATATGTACTACAAGCTTTTAAGTTAGCTGTAATTAAACCTTTACTTAAGAAACCTTCACTTGATCGAGATGACTTGAAAAATTACAGACCTATATCCAATCTTCCATTCTTATTTAAAATTCTTGAGAAAATAGTTGCTAATCAAATATGTGAGCATTTACACAGCATTGACCTGTTTGAAGAGTTTCAGTCAGGCTTCAGAGCTCATCATAGCACTGAAACAGCTCTGCTGAAAGTCACTAATGATATTCTTATGGCCTCAGATAATGGACTTGTGTCTGTACTGGTTCTGTTAGATCTCAGTGCTGCATTTGATACAGTCGACCATAATATTCTCTTTAAAAGGCTGGAATATGCTGTAGGTATCAGGGGAACAGCGCTAGGCTGGTTTAAATTTTATCTGTCTGACAGATTCCAGTTTGTTCATGTAAATGATAAATCATCTTTAAACTCCAGGGTTAATTGTGGAGTACCACAGGGTTCAGTACTTGGCCAATTCTCTTTACTATATATATGCTTCCAATAGGTCAAATTATTAGGCAGCATGGGATACATTTTCACTGTTACGCTGATGATACTCAGCTTTACTTATCCATGAATCCTGATGAGCCCAACCAGTTAGATAGACTACAAGCATGTCTTGAAGACATAAAAACTTGGATGACTTTAAATTTTTTGCTTCTAAAGTCAGACAAGACAGAAGTTGTCGTCTTTGGACCGGAGTCTTTAAAAAAGAAACTGCTTAGTCAATCACTTAACCTGGATGGCATTAAATTGACCTCCAGTAATAAAGTAAAAAACCTTGGTGTTATTTTTGATCAGGACATGTCATTTAAATCCTATATTAAACAGGTTTCTAGGGTTTCCTTCTTTCACCTCCGGAACATTGCCAAAATTAGAAATATCCTATCCAGGAGTGACGCTGAAAAACCTGTCCATGCATCTGTTACTTCAAGGCTGGACTATTGTAATTCTTTACTATCAGGATGTCCACAAAATGCAGTTAAAAGCCTTCAGCTGATTCAAAATGCTGCAGCAAGAGTTCTGATGAAAATTAAAAAGAGAGATCATATTTCCCCTATTTTAGCTTCCCTTCATTGGCTCCCTGTTAAATCCAGAATATAATTTAAAATTCTCCTCCTCACATATAAAGCCCTTAATGATTTCGCTCCATCATACATCAGAGATCTGATTGTTCCATATGTTCCTAACAGGGCACTTCGTTCTCAGACTGCAGGTTTACTGGTGGTTCCTAGAGTCTCTAGAAGTAGAATGGGTGGCAGATCCTTTAGTTATCAGGCTCCTCTCCTGTGGAACCAGCTCCCGGTTTTGGTCCATGAGGCAGACACCCTGTCTACTTTTAAGGCTAGGCTTAAAACGTTCCTTTTTGATAAAGCTTGCAGTTAGAGTGGCTTAGGTTATCAAGGAGGGAGCCTTCCTCCCTCCCTGTTGGACGGAGTAATGGGGAGTCAGGTTTAGCCTAAACCAGCTCAGTTATGGTTGAGGTGCAAACACACCCTCCATTTCTGCTACCTGTATGACCCCTTCTCTTTTCCAATGGTTATAATTAGTCTGACAGAGAGAGGTATCTCAATCATTGTGGTTTTTAGTATAACAATGACCATCAGTGGGACCCTTTGTGAGGTGCCTTGAGACGACATTGTTGTAAATAAGTGCCGTTTAACTAAATAATCTGAACTGAAACTATCTGTGTAGTTATGCTGCTATAGGCTTAGGCTGCTGGAGGACATAATGACCGCTTTCACCCTCTTTGCTACATTCTCACACTACTCTCCAATTTTGCAGTATTTGCTGTTATTTCAGTTTTTAACTTTGTTCTCTCTTTTCTCTTCCTAGAAGCTACACCTGGCCTTGCTCTGTGTCTACCTGTGACACCTTTCTGGACAGGGGAATTGTCCGAGCTTCTGCAGGCAACAACTTAATGCTCACCCTCTACCGATGATCCACATGGCCCTGTCTTTTAGTGTTTAACCCTTTCTCTCTCTTAAACATGGAAATTGACTGAGCTTTTACTGTAACTAATTATATGTGCTCTCTTTCAGACTCTAACATTGAAAACTGGCTCAGAGTTTATCTGTTCTTTCTTTCTAGGTGAAATGACTAAATGAGCTACATCCACTAACATTTACTTTTCCTTCCCATAGAAAGTACTCCTGGATCAGTGCTGCTGTGTTCTTTTTGTGTCTCTGCTCTGTTCTCTCAAACCCCCAGTCGGTCTTGGCAGATGGCCGCTCACACTGAGCCTGGTTCTGCTGGAGGTTTCTTCCTGTTAAAAGGGAGTTTTTCCTCTCCGCTGTCGCTACATGCATGCTCAGTATGAGGGATTGCTGCAATGTCAACACCAGTGACTGTCTACTGTCTCTACATGCTCATCAGGGAGGAGGGAATGCTGCAAGTCACTGACTGGATGCAATCTGCTGGGCTTCCTTAGATAGAAAAACTTTTGATCCAATTTGAATAAATAACTAACTCTGACTGCACTGTTCAACGATTAGGATTAATTGGAATGTATGTACCTGACTGTTGTGAAGTGCCTTGAGACAACATGTGTTGTGAATTGGCGCTATATAAATAAAACTGAATTGAAAATAAATAACTTTCTGAACCACGTAGTGGGCACTCCATTTTCTTGTTCCAGTGTGCTCTTCCTGTATAAGAAACTGACTTGTCAAGGTGACACGTTAATTTGCTTGTCTTTGTTTTCTTCTCCCAAAAGTTTTTCCCTCAAATTAACAATTAGGTATTAGAACTCAGAATTCCAGCTTTAGCTTTGATTACAGCACGCATTTGCTGTGGTATTGTTTCGGTAAGCTTCTGCAATGTCACAAGATTTATTTCCACCCAGTGTTGCATTAATTTTTCACCAAGATCTTGCATTAATGATGGTAGAGTCTGACCACTGCGCAACGCCTTCTCCAGCACATCCTAAATATTCTCAATGGTGTTAAGGTCTGGACTCTGTGGTGGCCAATCCATGTGTGACAATGATGTCTCATGCTCCCTGAACCACTCTTTCACAATTTGTGCCCGATGAATCCTGGCATTGTTATCTTGGAATATTCCCCTGCCATCAGGAGAGAAAAAATCAATTGATGGAATAATCTGGTCATTCAGTATATTCAGGTAGTCAGCTGACCTCATTCTTCAAACACATACTGTTGCTGAACCCTGACTTGACCAACTGCAGCAACCCCAGATCATAGCACTGCTCCCACAGGCTTGTACACTAGGCACTAGGCATGATGGGTCATATGGTCTGAGTCCAGATTTACCCTGTTCCAGAGTGATGTTCCCATCACTCTGGACAGGGTAAACTCAGACCATATGACCTTCTTCCATTGCTCCAGAGTCCAATCTTTATGCTCCCTAGCAAATTGAAGCCTTTTTTCTGGTTAGCCTCACTGATTTGTGGTTTTCGTAAGGCTACACAGCTGTTTAGTCCCAATCCCTTGAGTTCCCTTTGCGTTGTGCGTGTGGAAATGCTCTTACTTTCACTATTAAACATATCTCGGAGTTCTACTGTTGTTTTTCTTCGATTTGATTGCACCAAACGCCGATCACGATCATTCAGGATTTTTTTCCAGCCACATTTCTTCTTCGAACACGATGGGTCCCCACTATCCTAGTTTTTAATAATGCGTTGGACAGTTCTTAACACAATTTTGGTAGTTTCTGCAATCTCCTTAGATGTTTTCTCCGCTTGATGCTTGCCAATGATTTGACCCTTCTGAAACAGACTGACAACTTTTCCACGATCACAGGATGTGTCTAATGACATGGTTGTTTAAAAAATGAGAAGCAACTCATTGTACCAGTTGGGGTTAAATAACTTGTTGCCAGCTGAAACATTATCGTCCATGCAGTAAACAAAGCATTTTCTGGCATTTAGGAAGTGTCAATGAAAACAAATGATTGGTAATGCATAATCTTATTTAGAATGAACTGATACAGGACATGTTCAAAATCTACATTTGCATTAAACTGTTTTCCATTTTTTGTCTGTGAGAGAGCTGCCTATACCCACAGTTAGTTAAGTATGAGAGAGGACAGAGAGATTAAACAGACAGAGAGAAATAATGTTTGCAATACAAACAAATTCAATTTAGGATTTGTATGTTTTTGTTTTTCAAATTCTATGCATTTAAGTTTATCGTGTGATAATTAAGACTCAGAGCTATTTCTAAATGGTTTTGTTTATTTAACAGTGTCCTATGCAGCATTCTTCCTATACTCCATGGTGTTGCAAAGGTTTTATCACCATGTTTTGGTATTTGTCCTTAAGTGTTATAATAAAAATATGCACAACAGGAGTGAAAAAGTCAATTTACTCATTTTACATTCACAGAACTAACAAATACAATGAGACCACGTGCTTTCGGCTTGTACTTTATTGAGAAAATAGATTTAATTTTACATGTTTACTGGGGATAGAGCATACTTTCAAACATGTTGTTGGTCCTCTTTTAAAAGCTCTTTACACCTTCCAGTCATTTCAGCCTCTATGTAGTTCCAGCTGCCGCTGTGGTTGCAGTAGCCGCTGTGGCAGTGGTAGCTGCAGTAGTAGTGGCAGCTCTGGTAGTGGTAGCTGCAGCAGTGTTAAGCAGAATCTGGAGAAGCCTCTCAAGTTCCTTTTTATTTATACAAGGACGGTTATCATGTGAAGGACCATGACCCTGGAAAACAAATTAAAGTCTGTTTTTTTCAGATTCAGAAAACAGGTAGTTAAGATTTTATAACAGTTTTTATCCATTCCACCAAAACTAAAACAAGATACTTACCCTTTTAGGGTGGTGGCCCCCAGGTGAGCGCTCCACTCGGTTGGATACCAAGTCATCCTGTTAAAAATAAATAAATACATATTTAAGTCTACTATGTGGCTGTTAGATTGATTGAAAGAATATTGATTCAGATTTTTAAATATTACACTTACTGAATAAGCTAGAGTGAGACACAGGAGGCATCCCAGCACAAATACTATCTTCAGCATTGTTTCACAGATCACCTGCCAAAATAAAAACATTTTAATTTTACCCAATTTTATTATGAGTAAAATTAACTTAATATAATGCAGAAAACAGAATAAGAAAAGAGAAAGAAAGGTTGCAATTACAGGCTTTTTTTAACAATTTGTCCAAGAGCAGGTCAAAGCGATTCTTAAGGTGTGTTGGTCTGTTCAGCTTTTTATACACTGGCAGATGGGTGGATTTATGCTCCTAACCATATGAGACAGTTGTGAAACTGCAATTATTAAGAAACTGTCTGCCCAGCATTAGTCCAAGTATGTAGGTGGAAAGGTGAGGAAATAGATGCAATAAAAGCAATAATGAAACAGGAACGCATTGAAACATCAACAGAGGTTTGGCCACTGCTGACCAAATAAATAAATCTGTGACTAGTTTAGTGAGTAAAACCTTAAGTAATATTTTAAAAGAGCTAAAATAAATGTAAAACATTACCAGTGATTTTTTGTTTAGAAAAATGAATACAGTATCTTAAATATGTTTTGCTGAGATAAAGCCCTAGACTCTAAAGAGGTGGTGTTATTATTAACCTCAGTGGTAAAGATTTTTCTTTGGAGCATTTAAAACATTTAAGTTTTTCCAAACAAGTACCTGGACTGGTGACCTGGCCAAGGTGTGCCCCGCCTCTCGCCCATTGACTACTGAAGATAGGCACCAGCACGCCCCATGCGACCCTACAGGGAGAAGCGTGTATAGACAGTGGATGAATGGATAAAAAAGTACAAAGGTAGAAATTGGAATATTTCCAAGGAACTGCTCTAACATTTTGCCCATTTCAAAGTCAAGCCAATGAGCAGCTAAACAATGTAACAGTAGGAGGACTGTACAGTTCTTGAAGTATTCATTGTTGGTTTAGTCTGATGTTATGCCCAGCACAGAAGTATACAAGCAAGGCACAGAAACAGCCCACAGATCAAAGAGACACAGAGCGAGACGCAGGGCACCAAGAACCCCCATAGGCCACCATACAGGGGACCACCAGTCTGGGACATGGCCGAAGCACCCACAGAGACAACACCTCATCAAGGCGGGCAGCCCCCTGCTTTACAAGCCCACCCCCAACGGCACTGTCGGAGACCCCCAGGCCATCCCCACACACACAGTGCCAAACATTTTTACTGAGGGAGTTCTCCTCGTATGTACTGGTTGGCACTTACAAACCACCTCAAGGCTCTACTTCAGATGCTGAAAAACAACTGGCTGAGCTGATAACAGACGTGGGGAAAAAAACACCCAGACGCTCTCATAATTGTTCTTGGGGATTTTAACAGTGCCAGCCTTTCCAATGAACTTCCCAAAAACAGACAGCACATTCAGTGTCCCACTCTGGACCACTGCTACACAACTTTCAAGGGTGCAAATCATGCTGTCACCAGGGCTGATTCCAGACTTTCTGACCACTCTCTGGTCCATCTCATCCCAACCTACAAGCAGAAATTAAAAGCTTCCAAACTTGTGGATTGGACTGTTAAAAAGAGGACTTATAAGTCAAAGCAGATGTTACAGGCCTGCTTTGACTGCACAGATTTGACTGCTTTTCAAACTTCAGCCACTGATTTAAGTCAAGTCAAGTCAAGTTTATTTATATAGCGCTTTTCAGCAACAAGGCACTCAAGGTCCTGTACATAAGAAAAAACATTACAATGATACAGAAAGTCAAACAATAGAGGTAATTAAATAAAAGAGAGAGAGAATAGAATGATAGATAAGAAAATGAAAGGAAAATTGGACTGAAAACTTAACTAATAATGTCTAGATAACACATTCCAAGGCCACTCTAAACAAATATGTTTTTAATCTTGATTTAAAGCAATTTAGGGTTTCGGCGCTTTTACAGTTTTCTGGGAGTTTATTCCAGATTAGTGGAGCATAAGAACTAAAAGCTGCTTCTCCATATTTGGTGCTGGTTCTGGGTATGCAGAGTAGATTTGAGTCAGAAGACCTGAGAGGTCTGGGTGGTTGATACACTGACAACAAGTCTGTAATGTATTTTGGTGCTAAGCCATTCAGTGACTTATAGACTAACAGAAGTGTTTTAAAGTCTATTCTCTGAGCTACAGGGAGCCAGTGAAGGGACTTTAGAACCAGGGTGATGTGCTCCACTTTCTTAGTTCTAGAGAAGGCGCGGGCAGCAGCATTCTGGATCAACTGCAGCTGTCTGATTGACTTTTTAGGCAGACCTGTGAAGACACCATTGCAGTAATCAATTCTACTAAAGATGAACGCATGAATTTGTTTTTCAAGGTCCTGCAACACAGCTTTTTCATTAATCTTGCTGATGAAGGGGAGGTTTGATATAGGCCGGTAGTTCTGTAGTAGCAGCTTGTCCAAGTTGCTCTTTTTCAATAGAGGTTTGATAATTGCTGTTTTCAGGGCCTGGGGTAAAACACCTGACAAAAGGGACGTGTTTATTATTTGTGTTAAATCAGATGTTATTATGGGCGAAGCTTTCTTAAGAAAAGCTGTAGGTAAAACATCGAGACAGCAGGAAGAAGATCTTAGTTGGTGCACGATTTCTTCGAAGTTTTTGTCGTTTATTTGGTGAAATTGGGAATTTTGTCAAAATAAGTTCTAGTTTGAGACAACTTTGGTACTGGAGCTGATGTGGATGTGCTGACTGCCCCTCTGATCTTTTGGGTTTTTTCAGTGAAGAAGATAGCAAATTCATTGCAGGCCCTGGTAGAGTGGAGTTCAGATGCTACAGTTACAGGAGGGTTTGTTAACCTTTCGACCGTGGCAAATAAAGCACAAGCATTGTTTATGTTTTTGCTGATGATCTCAGAAAAGAAAGATTCAATTGCATTTTCCAGTTGTAGGTTATATCTGTATAGTCTCTCTTTATAGATAATATAGGGAACCTGGAGTTCAGTCTTTCGCCACCTGCGTTCAGCTTTTAGACACTCCTGTTTTTCACTTCTGACTGGTGGAGCACTTCTCCACGGAGATATTTTCTTCCCAGAAACGACTTTCACTTTAACTGGAGCAATTGAATCCATGATGTCCGAGATTTTAGAATGAACGTTTTCTACCAGCTCATCTACAGTGTTAAAGGGCAAGGTGGAGGTAGAAGAGTAAATCTGGTTAAAGGTTTCAGCAGCACCGTCCTTAAAGATGCGTTTTCCTATAATGTTTCTTTGGCAAACTGAGCCATTGGAGATGATGCTTTCAAAAATAACAGAAAAGTGGTCTGATAGAGCAACATCAGTTACAGACACCTTGAAAATGTTTAGACCCTTAGTGATGATCAAGTCCAAAATATGTCCCTGTTTGTGCGTTTGCTGTTTAACATGTTGAGTCAAACCAAACTTTCTAAGAGTGTCACATAGATCTATTGCACTTCTGTCTTCAGGATTGTCCATGTGAATGTTGAAGTCTCCCACAATAATTAAACAGTCATTTCAATCTGAAAAGACTCAGAAAGAGAGTGTTGGCAATTAGAAACGTTTTAATGATGGGAAATTACATAATTATATCTTTGGCGCTCGGACCTGGGATGAAGACATGAATGTTGAGAATGATATGAGCTAGGATGAACATTGTAAAGCTTATATTTAGAGATGTCTTCCGCCTGATCCGACACTGGTGGTGGATTGGTGGCCAGGGAGCGAGGAAGCCAGGAGTAAATGGGAAGGAAGATGGTGGAGGTGGGGTGGAGGAGGGATGAGCTCAGCTGACAAGCGAGGAGGAACACAACAGAAGTCCTTTAAAAACAAGGTGTCGGAAGGCGATTGGATGAAGAATCAGGCGGACAGGATGCTGATTGGAAGGCCGGGAGACCCACAGGGAAGTCATTGGATGGTGAGACGGCGAGGGTGAGTCTTTCATTCGGAATTTTCGTTAAACTCCATAATCAACACATATCACAGATAAAAGGTCATCAAAATCACTGAAAAAGTTTGTTTTGGACTTTGGAGGCTTGTAAATATTCAAGAACATGGTTTGTACCGGGCTCTTTACCTGGAGAGCCAAATATTCAAAAGAGTCAAATTTGCCCAGAAATAAGTTTTTTACACTAATAAATCTTTAAACAAAGTGGCCACCCCTCAACCCAAAGAAAATTGTTGTTCGGAGGCATCGACTCTATCAGAATGGGAGCTTCATTAAATTCATGTAACCATGTTTCTGTTAAAAACATAACATCAAGATCGTGGTCAATAATGAAGTCACTGATTAAAAATGATTTTCCTGACAGAGATCTAATGTTCAATAAAGCCAGTTTATATGACTTAGTTGCTGATATTAACCCTGTGTCTGTGTCTGGTTGTACCTGACAGTTTATTTAAACCAACTTACTGAGGTAGTGACATCTTACATCGGTTTCTGCGAGGACATGTGTGTACCGACCAAAACCTTCTGCACATACAACAACAATAAACCCTAGTTCACTTCTGATCTGAGGCAGCTGAACAGGGATAAGGAAGAGTCTCACAGCAGTGGGGACTGGTACCTGGATAACAGGCCAGGAACAAACTGACCGAGGAGATCAAAGCAGCGAAGAGAAGCTACACTGAGAAGCTAAAGAAAAGTTTTTCACATGGAGATGCTTCTGCTGTTTGGAATGGTTTGAAAAACCTGACTGCCCACAGGACCTACTCCTCCAACCCTGAGCAGAATCATCACCTGGAAAACCAGTTGAATGGCTTATACTGCATGTATGAAAACCAGCTGTTCACACCTCAACCCAACTCCTCCACATCCCATTCCGACACAAATTCTTGAATTTAAATGACTACAAGCCTGTCACCCTGACATCTGTGGTCATGAAATCCTTTGATCGACTGGCGTTGAAGCACCTCAGGGACATCACAGGCCCCCTGCTGGACCCCCTGCAGTTTGCCTATGCAAACAGGTCAGCAAACAATGCAGTCAACTTGAGACTATACTTTATCTTGCTTCACCTCGACCACCCAGGGATGTACCCCGGGACTTCCGCTTGGCCTTCAACGCTATCATCCGAGACATCCTCCACCAGAAGCTCATCCAGCTCAAAGTCCTGGCAGCAGCAGCAGGTTAGGCTGGGAAGCATCTTATCCTGCACAAGAACCATCAGCACGCTGCCCCCCAGGGGTGTGTTCTCTCCCCACTCCTCTTCTCCCTTTACACAAATGGTTGCACCTCAGCGGACCCGTTTGTAAAACTCCTAAAGTTTGCAGATGACACCACTGTTATTGGACTGATCCAGGACAGTGATGAGTCGGCATAAAGACAGGAGGTGGATCGCCTGGTACACTATTGTGGTCAGAACCACCTGGAACTTGACCTACTCAAGACTGTGGAGATGATGGTGGACTTGTGGAGAACACCACCCCCACATACCATCCTCACCATCCTCAACAACAATGTGTCTGCTGTGAACAACTTCTGGTTCCTAGGAACCACAATTTCTCAAAACCTAAGATGGTCCTCATACATAGACAATGTTCGGAAGAAGCCCCAGCAGATACTGTACTTCCTGAGGCAACTCAAGAAGTACAACTATCCACTGGACCTGCTGGTCATCTTCTACACTGCCATAGTTCAGTCTGTCCTGTCTTCGTCCATCTTAGTGTGGTTTGGCTCATCCACAAAACAGGACAGGTCCAGACTGCAACTAACAATCAGGTCTGCAGAGAGAATCATCAGGGCTGACCTTACCTCTATCCAGGACTTATACAGGTCTAGGGTCAGGAAAAGGGCAGCTAACATCTCTGCACACCCCACACACCCTGCACACAAACTGTTTAGACTTTTACCTTCCGGTTGGCACTACAACGCGCTGTCTGCTAAAACCAGCGACCACAGAGACCCCAGGAAGTTTCTATGGTGAAGACTTAGTAAGAGTCAGTCAGTAAGAGTTCCAGAACAGCACAAGCATACTTCGACTGATCTCACGTTATATTCCATTGTAAAGTCAATTGTGTATTTATGTACATTGTATTATTGAGAGCAAAGTGTATCGGAGTGAAATTCCTTGTTTGTCTGTACAGACTTGGCCATTAAGCTGCTTCTGATTCTGACATTTTGTATTAGTAACAACATTTACCATTTACATATTAATTCCTACTGCCATTAGGCATTCGGCACTCTTTGTATAATTGCTAACCAGCTTTTTTTAGGTGTTCCACTGATTTTTTGATTATTTATCTTTCAGTGGCGGATGCTGGTCTTTCAGGGAGGGGAAGCTCAATTTCAAGATCGCTGATTTGCTCATTTCGCTGTCAATCAAAAAGGGATTCAGCCTCAGACACATCATCCAATCATCATGGCTGAGGGTCCAGGCCAGCCGAGGCCAGCCCACTGCCCCATAGACCCCCAGAGACGCTGAGCGTCCGATGGGCGGGACAAAGCCCAGCATTTTTGCTTCGCTATTGAACTCACTGTTTAAAGCACTCTGAAGCTGCGGGAATGAGGGAGAGGAAAGCCACGTCGTTACCAGTGATAAGAAGCTGATTCTGAACAAAGGTTGAGTGCGTTGTAGCGCATATTTAGTCAATGACATGTACACACAACAGTATATATTTGATCACTTATTTTTTGATATTTATGGGAAGCTGAGCTTCCCTTGCAGTTTTAGAGCAATCACCACTGTTATCTTTGATGATGAGCTCCAAGCGTTTGAGGTTGGAAGGGTTCCTTGCTATTACCATAATCTCCCGCACCCTCCACAGATTCTCTATAAGATTAAAGTTGGGTATCTGACTGGTTTACTCCAAAATGTTAGTATTACTCCCAGGCAGAAAAAAAACGTTGAAAATTTTAAAAGATGATTTTAAACCTAAATATGTTGATGCCCAGTTAGATCCCACTTGTTTAATGCCAGCCTGTCCACATGAGTACTTATAGAATGTGTAATCATGAGTCTACTAAAGCATTGTCAGACTCCTTTAAGACAAGTGATTGGGCTGTGTTTTGCGAACTACATGGAGGAGGCTTTTGATCCAATGCTTTTTTATTAGTCTGTTGTGGACAGTGCTTTGTTGTGGTTTGCTGGGTTATCGACAGTAAGCTGGCTACATACTGGCTCAAGGCTGGACTCTTTGGAGGAGGTGGTAAACAGCAAGATACTACACAAACTGAAACGCTGCACGTTGCGTAAAGATAGAGAATATTACCCATACCTGGAGGCTTCAGTCCTTGACGTAGCTGTGCTGGGTTGGATTCCCACACCCGGTAACCTTTTATGCCTATCTTCCCCCTCTCTTTACCCTATTTCCTGTCTGCCTACTTACAAAAATCAAGGCCACTAGTGCTGCAAATAGAAACCTTAAAAAGAAAAGATACTGAGGAAACAGTTTTCGACCATGAATAACATTGACTACACTCTTTAACACATGCTGGGCAAACATCGGAGCAACTTGTCAGACCAACTACTACAACACTACTACCGTAGCAACTGGTACAGGAAATGTTTCTATGCTCAGGGAGGTACACTATTCAACAGTTATATCAGACTGCAAAATGGCTGCCTCTTTCACGTTTGTTCTTTTCTTTTGTCCGGTCTATTAGAACTAAATAACTTTTATTTATATACATTGTACTTTGTTATAGTTTTTTGTAGCTCTACTGGCCTTTATTGTAAAGAATACACATGCAGCACAGGATTGAAGGTCTGGAATCAAGTCTAGACGGCTGCATCAAAGACTAATAACATCTATACTGCAACACTCCTGTACTCTGATTTGGTATAATTTACATTTTAGATTTTCATGTAAAGTCAATATAGTTTTTTTTTTTTACAGTAGGTGTATTTTTATGTCTGGTGCTGCAACTAATACATTTCTTAGTTGAGATTATTTTTAAAAAAATCTAATTTGTTATGTTCCATTAGTTGTAAGGAGCCCAACAGTAGTCATTTCAGCTACTGTTGTATTTATTTAGCAGATTGTCTTTACTCTGTCAGGATGCCTGAATTCATTGAGTTTCTGTTGTGTGGCTAATTTGTGACTTTTGTTAACAAGTGACCGAACAGCTGGCAGTAAATGTATGTTGATGTTGCCAACAAAGAAATTTGAAGAAACACATTTTGTCATGTGATAGTCTGAGCTTGTTTTGCAATTTCTGGTACTGCAAAATATACGGATGGGTTCTTTATCACTAAATAGGTTATTATTTTTAATTTGTGCCTTTAGACATGAATACAATGAGTGGGCTCCATTTTAAACAATATCCCCTAAAACTGACTCTGAAGTAAAGCTTTCTAAAGTCAGAGCAGATAAAAGTGTTCTGGAGCTGAATTTAACTAAAGAACAGCTCTCACATGTTTTCCTCAAAATCCTGTCGTCTCATGAAAGGAAATAAAATACTACATGACCCTTTCACCCTTATGCTCATATAGACATGTAATCATTGCTGTTATGGTCAAATGAGTTTTAAGGACATAGAGTAAGTACATTTAGTATGTATTTGTAAGCTTGCATGATCTTTTTATGCTACCAACCTATGGATGGCCTTAACTTTAATGGTAGATAAATATGAACTTTTAAAATGTCTACTGAACAGTAGCGGTTAAAAACACCATAATGCTCTTTAAAACCATACAGAATTAAATATAGAAGATAAAGAGAAAGCTTTTTATTGCATGTTTAAAAGTTCAAATTTAAAATAAAACAATAAGAAATAAGTTCATTTTAATTATGAGCTTTATTTAGAGGTCTCTACAGATATTAGTGAGAACTGATCTAAATCAAATGGTGAATGTGGAAGCAGTCTTGTTTCAGTCTTCTTGTTAAATGGACATGATTTCAGTCTGAAATTACAGAAAACAGTATGACTCAATACATTTTGACACCAAAAAGATCGAATACAGTAGTAATGATACAAATCTCACAAACTTGTCACTCACTTGATCATTGCTGCCTTAGTAGTTGTAGAAGAAGGGCAATAAGTTGGGTCAGTGCTGGTGCAGTTGTTGCACCTGCTACTGTGGTCGTAGTCCTGGTGGTTGTCTTCAAGAAAAACCAGGAATTTTATCATCACACACAGCAGAGGATTTTCCCGCTACCGATACAGTAACTGATGCTCAGATAAGGTTTAAAGGTTAGGCATAGAGGACACTCACCTCGTCAGAGTTAGAACCAGAACCAGAACTAGAGCGGGCAAAACGCTGGTGCTCCATCTGTACAAGGTTTGACGTTACTTGCATAAGATCTTATCACAGTAAATAGCAATAGTACCTTTCTATATTCTCTTTCTTATAGTGTTAACAGTGATAATATTTTACTTACAGGTTTAGCCATGATAAGGCTCAGGAGGCATCCAAGAACAAGTGCTACCTTCAGCATGGTTACAGTGATCTCACCTGTTGGAGCAGAATATTACAAATTACTTTCTAAACAACACATTAACCTAAGTGATCAAAGCTTTTCAGTGGAGAAAATACTAAAACTAAAAGCTTAAATAAATTATTCAAGTCCTCAGACCTTCAGGAGGCTTTCTCAGAGACAAGTGAAGAGGCTGTGTTGCACTTTGGTTGTTGAAGTTCTCTTTTATACACTTGTAGATGCAGAAATGTTGGGAAGCTGTTGAGAAACATTTTCATGTTTCACGGTGTGGCGCATAATTAAAGACAGACTTTATGATATTACATAGATAAGATGTGAAATACCCTTAATACCTCCCAAACTATCCACAGTAAATTTCTAAACTCCATTGTGCAAACATGCTGCCAGATCACCTCATTACATCACATTGCAGTTTTTCTTTGGTGGACCACAAGTAAGACAACAGCTCATTTCACCAACTTTTTTTTTTTTTATAGCATTTTTGCTCTCTTCAGGGGTGTTGAAATATTTGCAATGTGTTTTTGGGGGCAAATTTTAGATAATGCATGAAGTATACATATCAGCATTTTCTTTCATTTTCCCTGTCGAAAGACCATTTCATTACGAGATAGTTTATGGTTGGCGGATCAAAAGTGAGACAGTAGCTCAATTTAGACCTTTCGAAGTTTTGTTATTAAATAGTGGGCTCCCTGTGAAGAGAGTATTTATTTTGTGTATTTTCTGCTAAGATCATAATTCAGCAACACAGTAATCTGGTGTTCCTTTATAGCATCGCTGAAAGTGGTGGCAGTGAAACGTTGCAAGCTACCCTGTAGGCAGGGTTTTAACAGACTGAGAGGTTAGTTGTACCTTACTAAAGTAATGTATGTGAAAACAACAGATAAACACACTATATTAAACCACCCATCCATACGTGTTCAGTTTTCAGGAAATTATATTTATATTTGGGATTTAACAATCTTTTCCTTGTTATTGAATATTTAGTTTTTCATCTTTATTTTAATTATTGCTTTATTTACTATTTTATTTCCTACTACATTGTTTTTTTGCTGCTGGAAATTTCATTCACAAAAAAACAGTTTTCACAAATGGGGTATTATGCACAATTATTGTCAATAGACAATAAGCCATAATTAATATAACATAGATATGTTGATATCATGTGAATAAAACATAGAGCTCATTTTTACTTTATAAATACTATTATTACTCTTTTCTTCATGAATTTCAGTGGAAGCTGTCTGGACATTTGCAGGAGGTTTTCCTTTGAAATTATGCCAAAGTACACAACACTCCACTTTGAACAAGTACTTGAAAGGTGTTTGTTACAGTTAAGATTGATTTAGAAGTTGCCCCATGCTCTCCTAATATTTCTGAGATGTTCTCGGTTCCCTGCCACACCTCAAAGTCAGGTAAAGCTTTGAAATCTTTTATTTGTCAGACTTAGCTGAAAGTCATTTGATTACATTGGGAGGTTATTTCTTATTGGTAATTAGTAAAGAAGTCCACTCTTGGTCTGAATTCTGCAACTCACGTTGCAGCTCATTTTACATACTTTTCTAAAGTGTGAGTACACACTAAAATGGCTTTATCATCCACCCAACATCTATACCCTGCTAATACTTGCAGTTTTATGTGAGGACTGGTGCTTATCTAACAATTATTGAACTAGAGGAGGGGTACACGGGACAAACAATCATGCATACATATGCATGCCTAAGGGCAAATTAGAGAGACTTATTAACATAACACGCATGTTTTTGGACTGTAGGAAAACCAGGAGAGAACCCATGCATGCACGTGGGAAACATGTAAATTCCCTGAAGATCCCAGAACCTTCTCCTGCAAGGCAACAGTGCTAACAACTGTGAAACCACCCTGGCCTAATAATAGTAATAATAAAAATAATAATTCTTGTTCTTGTTGTTCTTTTTTATTTTCTTTTTTTCTTGTTATTATTTTCATCCAGTCTCAAAATATATAAGTTCTTTAAATGAGAATTTGAATATTTTGTTCTCACTAAATCTTTAAAATTTGGTATACATGTACTGAGCTGATATTTCAACATTATTCATATGACGAATAATAAACCTACAGACAGACTAATTTTTATTAAAGAAAATTGCACCATCCTCTGTTTCCAAGTGGTTGTAGAATCACCTTATCAACAGTTTTTGATGCAAGGTTAGCAGCCTATAAACAGCACATCAAACCTAAATAAAACAGTTTGAAACGCACAAGGATCTTTTTTTAAATGTTTTAGATTTTTGTTCATGATGAAGCTGTTTAGACCCAAAGTTAATTCAGAATGAAGGAGGACAGAGATTAAAGACACAATGTGAAACAATGTTTGCAACACAAGTAAATGTAATTTAGCCTTTTGTATGTTTATGTACAAATTCCATACATTTAAATTTATTGTCTGACTTATTTCTAAATGGTTTTATTTACTTAACAGTTTCCAGTGCAGCATTCCTCATACAATCCTCAGAGTTGTAAAAGGTTTATGAGATAATTTTGGTATTTGTCTATATATGTTAATATAAAAATATGCACAGCGGGAGTATAAATGTTAATTTATTCACTTTACGTTCACAGGACTAGCAAACACAAGGAGAACATGTGCTTTCCACTTGTACTTTATTAAGGAAATAGTACAGGGAACAAATAGATTTAATTTTACATGTTTACTGGGGATAGAGCATACTTTTAAACAATTAATGGTCCTCTTATAGGAGGTCCAGCTTCCAGCTTTCATCTTTCATTTCAGCCTCTATGTAGCTGCCACTGTGGTAGTGGTAGCTGCAGTAGTAGTGGCAGCTCTGGTAGTGGTAGCTGCAGCAGTGTTAAGCAGAATCTGGAAAATCCTCTGAAGTTCCTTTTCGTCTATACAAGGACGGTTATTGTTGCCATCTGAAGGACCGTGACCCTGGAAAACAAATCAGACTGTTCAGAAAACAGGTAATGATTTTGTAACAGATCTGCTCCAATAAAACTAAAACAAGATACTTACCCTATTAGGGTGGTGGCGCCCAGGTGAAGTCATTTGATTACATTGGGAGGTTATTTCTTATTGGTAATTAGTAAAGAAGTCCACTCTTGGTCTGAATTCTGCAACTCACATTGCAGCTCATTTTACATACCTTTCTAAAGTGTGAGTACACACTAAAATGGCTTTATCATCCACCCAACATCTATACCCTGCTAATACTTGCAGTTTTATGTGAGGACTGGTGCTTATCTAACAATTATTGAACTAGAGGAGGGGTACACGGGACAAACAATCATGCATACATATGTATGCCTAAGGGCAAATTAGAGAGACTTATTAACATAACACGCATGTTTTTGGACTGTAGGAAAACCAGGAGAGAACCCATGCATGCACGTGGGAAACATGTAAATTCCCTGAAGATCCCAGAACCTTCTGCTTCAAGACAGCAGTGCTAACAACTGTGAAACCACCCTGGCCTAATAATAGTAATAATAAAAATAATAATTCTTGTTCTTGTTGTTCTTTTTTATTTTTATTTTTTCTTGTTATTATTTTCATCCAGTCTCAAAATGTATAAGTTCTTTAAATGAGAATTTGAATATTTTGTTCTCACTAAATCTTTAAATCTGAAGAACAAAATATCGAGGCACGTGACGTCGCCCGGTACGGCGGAGCCGGGGTCCCACCCTGGAGCCAGGCCCGTTGTCGGGACTCGTCGGAGAGCGCCTGGTGGCCGGGTTGCTCCTCGCGGGACCCGGCCGGGCCAAGCCCGAACGAGAGACGCGAGGCCATCCCCCAGTGGGCCCACCACCTGCGGGGGGAACCGTGAGGGACCGGTGCAAAGAGGATTGGGTGGCGGACGAAAGTGGAGACCTCAGCGGCCCGATCCCCGGATGCTTAGGCTGGCTCTAGGGACGTGGAATGTCACCTCGCTGGGGGGGAAGGAGCCTGAGCTTGTGCAGGAGGTCGAGAGATATCGACTAGAAATAGTCGGGCTTGCCTCCACGCACAGCATGGGCTCTGGAACCCATCTCCTTGAGAGGGACTCTTCTACTCTGGAGTGGCCCACGGGGAGAGGCGGCGGGCTGGTGTGGGTTTGCTTGTTGCCTCCCCAGCTCAGCCGTCTCGTGTTGGGGTTTACCCCAGTGGATGAGAGGGTCGTATCCCTGCGCCTTCGGGTTGGGGAGAGGTCTCTGACTATCATTTCAGCCTACGGGCCGAGTGGCAGTGCAGAGTACCCGGCCTTCTTGGCGTCCCTGTCGGGGGTGCTGGATAGTGCCCCTCCCGGGGACTCCATTATTCTGCTGGGGGACTTCAACGCCTACGTGGGGAACGACAGTGACACCTGGAGAGGCGTGATCGGGAGGAATGGCCTCCCCGATCTGAATCCGAGTGGTGTTTTGTTATTGGACTTCTGTGCTAGTCACGGATTGTCCATAACGAACACCATGTTCAAATATAAGTGTGTCCATCAGTGGACTTGGCACCAGGACACCCTAGGCAGGAGGTCGATGATCGACTTTGTTGTCGTATCATCAGACCTTCGGCCGCATGTTTTGGACACTCGGGTGAAGAGAGGGGCTGAGCTGTCCACTGATCATCAACTGGTGATGAGTTGGATCCGCTGGAGGAGGAGAAAGCCGGACAGACTTGGCAGGCCCAAGCGCATAGTGAGGGTCTGCTGGGAACGCCTGGCAGAGCCAGGGATGTATTCAACTCCCACCTCCGGGAGAGCTTCGACCAGATCCCGGGGGATGTTGGAGACATAGAGTCCAAGTGGACCATGTTCTCCGCATCTATTGTCGATGCTGCTGCCCGTAGCTGTGGCCGTAAGGTCTGCGGTGCCTGTCGCGGCGGCAATCCCAGAACCCGGTGGTGGACACCGGCAGTAAGGGATGCTGTTAAGCTGAAGAAGGAGTCCTATCGGCTGTGGTTGGCTTGTGGGACTCCTGAGGCGGCTGACGGGTACCGTGAGGCCGAGCGTGCTGCGGCCTGGGCTGTGGCAGAGGCAAAAACGCGGGCCTGGGAGGAGTTCGGTGAGGCCATGGAGAAGGACTACCGGTTGGCCTCGAAGCGATTCTGGCAAACCGTCCGTCGCCTCAGGAGGGGGAAGCAGTGCTTCGCCAACACTGTTTATAGTGGGGGCTGGAGACTGCTGACCTCGACTGAGGACATTATCGGGCGGTGGAAGGAGTACTTCGAGGATCTCCTCAATCCTGCCATCACGCATTCCGTGGTGGAAACAGAGGCTGGGGACCCGGGGTTGGACTCTTTCATCACCCAGGCTGAAGTCACCGAGGTGGTTAAATAGCTCAGCGGTGGCAAGGCTTCGGGGGTGGATGAGATCCGCCCTGAGTACCTCAAGTCTCTGGATGTTGTAGGGCTGTCATGGTTGACACGTCTCTTCAACATTGCGTGGCGGTCGGGGACAGTGCCTCTGGACTGGCAGACTGGGGTGGTGGTCCCCCTTCATAAGAAGGTCACTGGGGTTCCAACTTCAGGGGGATCACACTCCTCAGCCTCCCTGGTAAGGCCTACGCCAGGGTATTGGAGAGGAGAGTCCAACTGATAGTCGAACCTCGGCTTCAGGAGGAGCAGTGTGGTTTTCGTCCCGGCCGTGGAACACTGGACCAGCTCTATACCCTCTAACGAGTGCTCGAGGGTTCATGGGAGTTTGCCCAACCGGTTCACATGTGTTTTGTGGACCTGGAGAAGGCATTCGACTGTGTCCCTCGTGATGCCCTGTGGAGGGTGCTCCAGGAGTATGGAATCGGGGGCCCTTTACTAGGGGCCATCCGGTCCCTGTACGAGCGGAGCAGGAGTTTGGTCCGCATTGCCGGCACTAAGTCGGACCTGTTCCCAGTGCATGTTGGACTCCGACAGGACTGCCCTTTGTCACCGGTCCTGTTCATAATTTTTATGGACAGGATTTCTAGACGCAGCCAAGGGCCGGAGGGGGTCGGGTTTGGGGACCAGTGGATTTCGTCTCTTCTTTTTGCAGATGACGTGGTCCTGCTGGCCCCCTCTAGCCAAGACCTACAGCATTCGCTGTGGCGGTTCGCAGCCTAGTGTGAAGCGGCTGGGATGAGGATCAGCTCCTCCAAGTCCGAGGCCATGGTACTCGACCGGAAAAGGGTGGCTTGTCCTCTTCAGGTTGGAGGGGAGTTCCTGCCTCAAGTGGAGGAGTTTAAGTATCTCGGGGTCTTGTTCACGAGTGAGGGAAGAATGGAGCGGGAGATCGACAGACGGATCGGTGCGGCTGCCACAGTAATGGGGGCGCTGTGCCAGTCCGTTGTGGTGAAGAGAGAGCTGAGCCGAAAAGCAAAGCTCTCAATTTACTGGTCGGTCTACGTTCCTACCCTCACCTATGGCCATGAACTTTGGGTCATGGCCGAAAGAACGAGATCACGGATACAAGCGGCTGAAATGAGCTTCCTCCGTAGGGTGGCCAGGTACTCCCTTAGAGATCGGGTGAGGAGCTCGGCCATCCGGGAGGGGCTCGGAGTAGAGCCGCTGCTCCTCCACATCGAGAGGAGCCAGTTGAGGTGGCTCGGGCATCTATACCGGATGCCTCCTGGACGCCTTCCTCGGGAGGTGTTCCAGGCACGTCCCACCGGGAGGAGGCCCAGGGGACGGCCCAGGACACGCTGGAGGGACTATGTCTCTCGGCTGGCCTGGGAACGCCTTGGGCTCCCCCTGGAGGAACTGGAGGAGGTGTCTGGAGAGAGGGACGTCTGGGCGTCTCTGTTGAGTCTGCTGCCCCCGCGACCCGTTCCCGGATAAGCGGAAGACGACGAGTACGAGTAAATCTTTAAAATTTGGTATACATGTACTGAGTTGATATTTCAACATTATTCATATCACGAATAATAAACCTACAGACAGACTAATTTTTATTTAAAAAAATTGCACCATCCTCTGTTTCCAAGTGGTTGTAGAATCACCTTATCAACAGTTTTTGATGCAAGGTTAGCAGCCTATAAACAGCACATCAAACCTAAATAAAACTGTTTAAAATGCACAAGGATCTTTTTTAAAATGTTTTAGATTTTTGTTCATGACGAAGCTGTTTAGACCCAAAGTTAATTCAGAATGAAGGAGGACAGAGATTAAAGACACAATGTGAAACAATGTTTGCAACACAAGTAAATGTAATTTAGCCTTTTGTATGTTTATGTACAAATTCCATACATTTAAATTTATTGTCTGACTTATTTCTAAATGGTTTTATTTATTTAACAGTTTCCAGTGCAGCATTCCTCATACAATCCTCAGAGTTGTAAAAGGTTTATGAGATAATTTTGGTATTTCTCTATATATGTTATTATAAAAATATGCACAGCGGGAGTAAAAATGTTAATTTGCTCACTTTATGTTCACAGGACTAGCAAACACAAGGAGAACATGTGCTTTCCACTTGTTCTTTATTAAGGAAATAGTACAGGGAACAAATAGATTTCATTTTACATGTTTACTGGGGATAGAGCATACTTTTAAACAATTAATGGTCCTCTTATAAAAGCTCCAGCTTCTAGCTTTCATCTTTCATTTCAGCCTCTATGTAGCTGCCACTGTGGTAGTGGTAGCTGCAGTAGTAGTGGCAGCTGTGGTAGTAGTAGCTGCAGCAGTGTTAAGCAGAATCTGGAGAATCCTCTGAAGTTCCTTTTCGTCTATACAAGGACGGTTATTGTTGCCATCTGAAGGACCGTGACCCTGGAAAACAAATCAGACTGTTCAGAAAACAGGTAATGATTTTGTAACAGATCTGCTCCAGTAAAACTAAAACAAGACACTTACCCTATTAGGGTGGTGGCGCCCAGGTGAGCGCTCCACTCGATTGGATGTTGAATCAACCTGTTAAAAACAAAAAATAAATATTTAAGTGTCTTATGTGGCTGTTAGACTTATTGAAAAAATATTGATTTAGTCTTTATAAATATTGCACTTACTGAATAAGCCAGAGTGAGACACAGGAGGCATCCCAGCACAAATACTACCTTCAGCATTATTTCACCAATCACCTGCCAAAATAAAAAACAAAAATTTTAAGATTACAATGAGTAAATTGAACTCATGATCATGCAGAAAACAATAGGAAAAAAAGTTGTCGTTACAGGTTTGTTTTCACAATCTGTCCCAGAGCAGGTCAAGGCGATTTTAATGGTGTGTTTGTCAGTTCAGCTTTTTATACACTGGCATATGGGTGGATTTAAGCTCCCAAGCATATTAGACAGTTGTGAAACTGCAATTATTAAGAAACTGTGTGCCCAATATTTCAAGTATGTAGGTGGAGATGTGAGGAAATAGATAATGCCATAATGAAATATGAACGCATTAGAACATTAACAGAGGTTTGGCCACTGGTGACCAAAGAAATAAATCTGTGACTAGTTCAGTGAATAAAACATTAAGCAATATTTTAAAAGAGCTCAGACAAATGTAAAAAAAAAAATACCAGTCATATTCGGTGCTTTACATTATTTTAGCCAAATAGAAAAATGAATTCAATCAGTCATTTATATGTTTTTCCATAGTGGGTCACAGGGAAGCTGGTGCTTATCTCCAGTAGTCTATGGGCAGGAGGCGCAGGACCTATGTCTCACAGGTCGCCAGTCCATCACAGGGTACCGCACAAACAACTATGCACACACTCATTCACACACCTAAGTGCAATTTAGAGAGACCAATTAACCCAAGTAGGCATGTTTTCAGACTGTGGGAGGAAGCCAAAGTATCCAGAGAGAACCCACACATGCACATGGTGAACATGCAAACTCCATGCAGAAAGACCCCAAGCCAGGAGTTGAACCCAGGACCTTCTTGCTGCAAGGCAACAGTGCTACCAGCCACACCACTGTGCAGCTCTAAGGGGTGCTGTTATTATTAACCTCAGTGGTAAAGGTCCTTCCTTGGAGCTTTTAAAACAATTACGTTTTTTATAAAGTGTACATAGATTGGCGGCCTGTCCAAGGTGTGTCTGACCTCTCAGCCAATTACTACTGGAGATTGGCACCAGCCCAGCCGCTGCAACCCTACAAGGACAAGCAGGTATAGACCAGGGGTTGTGTTAACTGAATATGATCTGTTTTAGACCGTTTTTTTAAATGTGACAGAAAACTCTGAAAGCCATATGTCATTTTAACAGATTGCAATTCACATCCCTGACTACTTAGTGGTGAATCCATAAGTTAATTAGCTGTTTCATCCCATTCAACCCAATGCTTGTGTTATACCCTGAGAATAAGGGACAAAGAATCACGAGAGGTATTTTCAGTACAGATCGATATTGCCTTTGATAAAATACATTAATACAACATGAGAACTAACTTTTTAACAGTTTTTTTCACAGTATTTACATTGTTGTTTAGGCTTCTGTGAAAAAAAAAATAGAGTATGACAGGATTATTTTGATCCTGTCAGTCAAAATGAAAGAAAACAAAAATGTCTAGCACAACCTTTGAAAAAGACAATGGATGGATGGATAAAAAGTACAAAAAATAGAATATTACCAAAATTCTTTAAATTGTTTACCTATTTCAAAGTCTAACCAATGAGCAACTTTACAATGTAACAGGAGGAGTTCTGTTCAGTCTTCAAGTTTTGACTTTTGGTTTAGTCTGATGTTTCAGCTTTACACTTTATCCAACTGGGGTCTTCTAGTGTTTTTGTGTGAACAATGCAATTGTCAATTTGTTAATTTGTTAATTTATTATTCGGATCCCCATTAGGTGAGCTGTACAGCCAGCTAGTCAGGCTGGGGTCCTTATTAAAAAGATACATATACAAAAATATTATCAAT